>NW_026705899.1:0-363361 GCF_029867415.1 Vicia villosa | reverse complement strand
TGAACTTTGCACACAGTTCAAGATCAAACATCATAATTCTTCTCCATATCGACCAAAGATGAACGGCGCGGGGGAAGTTGCCAACAAGAACATCAAGAAAATCATACAAAAAATGACAGTAACCTACAAAGACTGGCATGAGATGTTACCTTTTGCTCTTCATGGTTATCGCACATCTGCGCGTACTTCGACAGGGGCAACTCCATTTTCCTTAGTCTATGGTATGGAGGCAGTTCTTCCAATTGAAATTCAGATTCCTTCCCTAAGGATTATGAAAGAAGCCAATCTAGACGAAGACGATTGGATTCAAACACGGTTGGACCAGATAAACTTGATTGATGAGAAAAGGCTCGCAGCTATTTGTCATGGTCAGCTATACCAAAAGCGTATGATCAAAGCCTTCAACAAAAAAGTCAAAAGTCAAGCATACCAAACTGGTGGCTTGGTTGTCAAACGCATCATCTTACCACAAGGTGATCCCAGAGGCAAATGGACTCCCACCTACGAGGGACCATTCATAATCAAGAAAATATTCTCCGGCGGCGCCATGTTGCTTACCACCATGGATGGCGAGGATTTCCCACACCCTGTGAATGCTGACATAGTCAAAAAATACTTCTCTTAAAAAAAAAAAAAAAAAAACAGCTCGCTAAGTTGAAAACCTGAAAGGGCAACTTAGGCAAAAATGAGCGTCTCGGTGGATTGAAAACCCGAAAGGGCGGTCCAGGCAAAAATTAGAGACTAAACAAATACTATCCCGGTAGGCTGAAAACCTGAAAGGGCGGCCTAGGCAAAAGTTAGGGAATGAAGCATACAACTGTGTTCCGTTCAGCTGCCTACTCACCATCAAGATTCAACACCTCAAAGACACCGATCAGTCTAATCACTTTCTTCCAACAAGTGAGGGATGAGATGCTCGAAGACAGATTGGCAATAGCAGAGTTGAAACTTGACTGGATCATTTTCACATAGCTATTTATCTTCATAAATATTTTTCAAAACTTTCTGACAGTTTCCTATTTCTAGGATTGTTGTCTCCCTGTGCTAACCCGCCTATCATGGCTCTTTTCAATGCAGCTCTTTCAAAAATCACTATTTTCATTTCTTCTGTTTAAATACGTAAGCATCCCAATGATAATTTTGAATGAACATATGCATTTGAATATGATTGATGTTTACCAGGAAAAACAGGAATGGCATTCAGGAAATGTCCCGATCATCTGGACATCATTCCATCAGAAGGAAATCACCAAGAGAAACGCATTTCTCAGCAAATTCCTCAAAAAGATTTTCTCTTCAAAAGAAGTCTTATTCCCCAGCAGGTTTGTTCCAGATTACTATCTTCAGAAGGTGTGATCCCCGCACCCGGACTTGGTCAGATAGTGCATCGGAGGATTATGCATCTTCCTCATTCCCATTTGAAAGGGCATCAGAACTTCCAGTTACCTTTGATTCCCCAAGCAGTAGTCAAAGATCCTTCAACGGGATACCCGGGTTCAAAAAAAAATTTTTCCCCAGACGAGGGTACTCAAGCAAGACAAAAGATCATCAACGATCACAATACATTCATGTCCAGCTGACTAGTGGGAATTTATTTTTCCAATTAGAAGCTTGACATCACATTCATACATTCATACATTCATACATTCACATATTCATACATCATACATCATGCACAACATAACATGCATATTTCTCCGGGAATATCTCACATTTACATGCATCATAAACATTGCATATCACTAACTTGATTTTTCAGGTAGGCAGATATCTTCAACAAAGATGTTCTCAATCACATGCCGTGTTCACCTGAATTCCATGAACGGTTCTCTCAGATATAATCAAGCCGAAGATTCATTCTGATCACTTACCAACTCAAAAACAAGCATCACAGATCAAAGTCGATACCTCAGACGGTTCCCAAAACGATCTAGCATCACAGATCTAAAGCGATACCTCGAGCGGTTCCAAAACGATCTAGCATCACAGATCTAAAGCGATACCTCAGACGGTTCTAGAACGATCTAACGTTGCAGATCTAAAGCGATACCTCAGACGGTTCCAGAACGATCTAACGTTGCAGATCTAAAGCGATACCTCAGACGGTTCCAGAACGATCTAACATTGCAGATCTAAAGCGATACCTCAGACGGTTCCAGAACGATCTAACGTTGCAGATCTAAAGCGATACCTCAGACGGTTCCAGAACGATCTAACATTACAGATCAAAGTCGATACCTCAGACGGTTCCCAAAACGATCTAGCATCACAGATCTAAAGCGATACCTCAGACGGTTCCAAAACGATCTAGCATCACAGATCTAAAGCGATACCTCAGACGGTTCCAAAACGATCTAGCATCACAGATCTAAAGCGATACCTCAGACGGTTCCAGAACGATCTAACGTTGCAGATCTGAAGCGATACCTCAGACGGTTCCAGAACGATCTAACATTGCAGATCTAAAAGCGATACCTCAGACGGTTCCACAATGATCAACTTCCAAAATAAAAAAAAACTTTGGACAAGTTCCGTAACGATTATCTTCCAAGACTTAAAGCGGTAACCTTGGACGGTTCCGAAACAGTCAACACAAAGATTTTCAAATCCTTCATCAAGATATAATCAATGGATTCATTCTGATGAACAAACCCTCAACCCATTTACCAGGTGGCATCTGAAAGCCCATCTCAGGTAATGTTTCAATCTGCCAACAACATTTCGCAGACGACATTCAAATGCAACTTCCAACATCTCTTCTGATCAAGGTAAGTGCAAATTTTCAGGGCATCTAAATATTCAATCATCTTCTACCTTCAGATTTCAGACAATCTCTTCAGGTTTAAGAAGATTGAATAGGGGCAACTGTTATACCCCAAAATTTGCCCACATATTTTTCAAGAAAACTCCAATCTGAAAATTAAGGGTCTCATATAATCATGGATTTTTATTTCAACAAATATCCTGACATATGAAATACTTAGTTTTTAGAATTTTTCTTATACAGTAATTTGGCTTGCAGTTGAATTTATTCTTACGCAAACACCAAATACTGTTTATTACTTCACACATGCTATTTATTTATTTACAGATAAATGGTACTGACACAATTGGTACAGAGTTAAATCTTTTTTGCAGGCGCAGAATCAGGAAACTCAGACTGTACTGGTAACAAGTAGATTATTATTATCTTTTGTTTCCCACTAATTTTTGTACTATATTCCATTATTTGCAAAAAATCTTTTCAAATCTCTTTTTCAAAAATCAAATCTCTCTTTTTTCCAACACTATCATACACTTTCTTTCAAATCTTACTTCCACTCAAATTTTCCTTTTGTACGGAATCACATCATTCCCCAACGTCTCTTTCCTTCTTTCCATTCTATAAATACCTCTCATTTTCTTCCATAAAATCTCACATCAAATTCCAACTCATCTTTCAAATTCCTATCTCATATCTATTTTCTCTTCTTCCCTGACAAGAATGGCAAAGTGGATAGAGACACTGTTTCTTACAGTCATCACCATTGCTACGGTGATCATGACTTTCTTCTGCCTGCATAGTCCTGAAGAGTGTGGACCTGCAATGGTTGCACTCCCAATCATCTACATGTTATTGTTCATAGCATGGGTCATTAACCGTCATTCTTAAAATTTGCCGTATTTCTTATTTCTTAAATGTACCGTTTATTCGTCGTACTGTTCAATATAGTATGTGATATTTGTACTGTCAGTATTAAATGTTGTACTATTTGTCATAATATTGCTTAATTACTAAGATAATATTTTGTGTGTTTTCTGCCAGTCAAATATTCCTATTTCTGTGCATTAAATGATTTTCAGGGTTATTATCGGTAATTTTGCCCGCATACCGTAAATATTAGTTATTTATTATGTCTGTGTTTTTCTAACAAGTCAAGTAAATAAACTTTCATTTTTTACATAAAACAAAAACAAAAAAAAAACAACAAAAAAGAAAATTAACTTTGACTGTTGATTTTTCACTCTAACTGCTACATCAATACCTGAACAGTCAGTTGACAGCCAAACTGCTGGCAGTACAATTCTCAGTGTTTTGTACCATCAATCAAATCAATCTTTCACAATTCAAAATTCCAAGATTTTTGTTCTAGAAGTCTTCTGAATATCACGCGATTAGCAGAGACTCAACACTGCGCAAAAATCAGGTACGCTTAACTGTCTCCTACATAAACAGTCCCTGACTAGGGTTTTTCTTGTTTTTACAGGAGCAACAAGTTTTTGAGAGCTCAAATGGATTTCATACACATCCATATATCTCAAAGTACCATCATACAAATTTTCAAACTTCAATTCACTCAGACGCACCGTCAGCAGCTCAAACAGTCAACAAACGACCCGTTTGACCAAAAAAGTCAACAGACAGTCAAAAATGAAATTTTTTGTCAAAGTCCATATTTTGTCAAAGGATTCATCATTTGATCATTGGATGATCATAATTCATCAAGGAAAGATCAAAAATCAACAAAACCCTAAGATTCAAAATTAGGGTTTTTGCCTGAAAAGTCAACTCAACTTTGACTGATCATAACTCTCTCATCCTTCATCCAAAAAATTCAAACCAAAGCTTGTTTTGAAGGAAATTCAATTATTTTTCAAATGCCATTGATCCCATGGTCATTGGATTCACCATTTGAAAAATATGATCAAAGACATTACAGGTCATTTTCAAAGTCAACAAAAAGACACTTTTTTCAAAAGGACACACAAGGAGCTTCAAAAATCATTTTGACATGAGACCAAAGGCATTGGTTAGAGGACTCTTTGAGGTTTCCAAAAAGTGCAAGATCTCCTTCATATGACAAAAATTGAAGGATTTACACCTTGTTGAAGTTGGCTAAATTTTGGGAAAATACATGAAATCAACATTGTTCAAAATGGCATTTTTTCCAAATGGGGCCAAGTTTTCAGCATTCAAACATCATTTCCATGTTACTATGGGCCTCCCACGACCAAGACTAAGCCCATACCTTTTTTTATCCATTTTTGCATGATTTTATCTTACTTTAAGATTAAAATTAAAAGGAAAATGCATGGATAAATGGTAGCTTACAAATCAAGCATGACTCACCCCAAAGAATCTTCATCTTTCTGCAGAGAAGTAAAGGGCAAGGCAGGTGCATTGAAGGCAAGGTGACTTGGTCAAGAATTCAAGCTTTTTTTAATATTAAAGAATGCAAGATTTCAACAAAGGCAACTAGCTACATATTAGCTTCAATTCTAAGCACACATGGCTTATAAATAAGCTATCTTAGTTCAGCAACAAAAGAGACAAGTTCAGAAGCAAAGCTAAGCATAACACCTTTGTAATCACTTGAAAAAATTCAAAGAAAACTCAAATTCGAATTTGTAATTTCTGCTCATTTCAATACAAACTAAGCATTCATACACCTTCCTTGAACATCACTGAAACTATCTCAATCAATTACAAGCCTTGAAGCTCACTGAATCGAGCTACACAGGTCAAAAATTGTTCAAACTAAAATCAATTCGTATCTGGCTATTCACACATGTTTAACAAGATGTAGACATACTATTGAGTTTGGTTTGAGGTGTAGATCATTTCTGGAGCTTTAATTAAGTTTTAGATGCGTATACACGAAACCACCATTTTAGGGTTCTTCATCCCAAAATTAGGGTTTTCTAAATTAGGCAAAATTACAGGTTCTGAATAGTACCATTGAGTTCGCATGAACAATACGAACTCAACCATACCATCGCGCCAAATTTATACTCACGTTTGCTTGTATTCGCTATTATTACCAGGTGTAAAAGATTGGGTTTTTTACACCACCTGCAAATGAACGGTGTAAAAACCCATCTGAAGGTTGAAGATGATGCGTGGCGCCCTCTGATTCGCTGGGAGGCGCGCACGTGTTTTTTTTTAAACTGACTTGGAATTCAGTGTTTTGCAGGTGTTCCACGTGTTATGGTCCCTCACCATCTGGGCCTTCTGATCCATCCATCAACTCATCCAACGCCTCAGAACACGCACGCATATCATACTCCCTCATTTAATTTCCATACAGGATCAGTATCCTTTTATTTTCTATTTTATTTTCTATTTTGTTTTAATTTCTTTGTTAAATTAATTAAAAATAGTTTTAAAAATCCAAAAAATACACAAAAAATATTTTTATACTTCTAAAATAATATATTATTTTCTGAAATAAAAATATTTTATTTTTCTTCAAAATTTCAATATTTTACATAATTAATTAGTATATATTTATATATTGGCTTTTTAATTATTCTAACCAATCAAAAAATCATAAAAAAATTGTTCTTTGTGTTAAATATTGTTTATATATTATAAACTAATTTTGTACATATTTTGAATAATTTTCTCTTTAAGTTTTAATTATTTGTATAATTATTTGTATAATTATGTATTTATTAGCTTAATCAATTTCCAATCAATTTCAAAAATTCCAAAAAAAATTAGTTTTGTTTTAAAATTAATTAACAAATATTTTGTACATATTTTAAACTTAATTTCTAGGTTTAAATCTATTTTCATCTTTTTTCTTCATTTTAATTTAATTAATCATGCATTAATTATAATTAAAACCAATCATAAAAATTCCAAAAACATGCCTTTTATTTTTCTTGCAATTTAAAATTCCTAGATAAATGTATAGGATGTCAAATTCATGTAAATAGGCTAGTTTACGTTTCCTGCACAATCGATGTAATAGCGTAGATTTACTTTCCGCACTTTACATTTCCGCATTTTAATTTCCAGCACATATAAACTGCGTGTATGTCAAAGATAAAATTGAACCGTTAGATCACTAACTTCAAAGATAAATATCTGAATCCAATCACAATCACACTTGCACCTCTTAAGGTAATCCCTTCTCATTCCTTTCAAAATCAAAGTCAAAATTCCACTATTTTGAGTACAAAATCGAACCTTGCTTTTATATCCGGTGAAAGGATAGATTTTTAAAGGAAATAGGATAAAGACCTTACAACTCAGGGTAGACCTCCTAGTTTGCTTGCTCAAATCAAAACAAACAAAATTCTCATACACTGTTGATTTTTCAAAACTTTCAAAAAAAGACAATACTTTGTATACATCCAAACACGGGTTATTACAAAGTTAACGTTTTTTCCAAAACATCTTTCGAAAGATAAACAAGCATTTTGTATACATCCACACACGGATCATTACAAAATTCAATTTACAAAAGTATTTGAAACCACATATGAGCAATTTCAGAGCAATTGAAAAGTGATCGAAAGACAAGTGAGCTAAGCAAACTTAAGAGCCCATGGATAACCATGGATACAAAGGGTGCTAACACCTTCCCTTTGTATAACCTACCCCCTTACCCAGAATTTCTTAAAGGTCTTTTTTCTGTTTCTTTTATAAACCTTTCCTTAATTGGATAAAATAAAAGGTCGGTGGCGACTCTGTGAATTTTCAAAAAAATGCGAAAGCATTAAGCGACAAAAAAGAGTCAGTTCACGTATCTCTACAGATCAGAGGTATGGCCCGGTATTAAAAAAAAATCGGAGGTCCACACATACTATGCTTCATTTCTAACTTCAGTACCATTTGCAAAGGATAATTTATTTTTATAAACTTTAACATGGATTTAACATGAGAAACTTGCAAACTTGCAACACAAAAGCAAAAAGACAAAATCTCCGGAAAGGCTACACACGCCTTGCACTGGTGTTACCCCAGGTGGATCCTTTCACAAAAAAAAAAGGGGGGGGTCGGCAAGTCATTCGAATACGAACTGAGCCAGAGTTCACAAACAATTCAAAAAAGGTTAAACAAAGGCAATGGGTGATAAGGAGATGAGTGATAAGGAGATGAGGTGTCGGGGTTATCATACATACATCATTGCATACATTCATCAGTATACATACAACATATACATGTGTAAGCATTCACACATGCGCATTATACAAACAACGCATAAGCATGATACATACGCATTTACAGAACAAAATTCTACATAGGTAAATTTCGCGATAACACTCGCGGATAACCCTATTGGTGGTACAGGTAAATTCTGCGATAACACTCGCAGATAACCCTGATAACATAGGTAAATTTCGCGACAACACTCGCGAATAACCCTATTGGTGGTACAGGTAAATTCTGCGATAACACTCGCAGATAACCCTGATAACATAGGTAAATTTCGCGACAACACTCGCGAATAACCCTATTGGTGGTACAGGTAAATTCTGCGATAACACTCGCAGATAACCCTGATAACATAGGTAAATTTCGCGACAACACTCGCGAATAACCCTATTGGTGGTACAGGTAAATTCTGCGATAACACTCGCAGATAACCCTGATAACATAGGTAAATTTCGCGACAACACTCGCGAATAACCCTATCGGTGGTACAGGTAAATTCTGCGATAACACTCGCAGATAACCCTGATAACATAGGTAAATTTCGCGATAACACTCGCGAATAACCCTATTGGTGGTACAGGTAAATTCTGCGATAACACTCGCAGATAACCCTGATAACATAGGTAAATTTCGCGACAACACTCGCGAATAACCCTATTGGTGGTACAGGTAAATTCTGCGATAACACTCGCAGATAACCCTGATAACATAGGTAAATTTCGCGACAACATTCGCGAATAACCCTATTGGTGGTACAGGTAAATTCTGCGATAACACTCGCAGATAACCCTGGTGACACAGGTAAATTCTGCGATGCTATTCGCAGATAACCCTGTCGGTGCAGGTGAACTTGCTAGAATTATAGCAAGCAATCCTATGGGGGTCCACAAACTACGGAAACTTACTAGAACTATAGTAAGTGGGGGTTCACAAACTGCGGAGGCTTGCCGACCATAGCAAGCCAATTACACAGCCAACAAAGGTCCTCGCTATGTAAGACTCAGGCTTTAGCAGGACATTTCTCTTTATCCATACTCAAATTCAAGGCAAATTTAAGGGTCTTCCAGTATTTAATAACTCTTCGATCGGAACAACGCGAGGTCTACACACTCTCTTGTCACCCAATCCAAGGTAATTAAATAGTGGCAGCTGTCATACCCCAAAATTTACCTCCCACACTTTTCTCATAACAAAAGAAAGGTTCAAATCTCAAGACATGGCTCATTCAAATAATCCAGATAATTCACAGTCAACTGATTCAAATTGAAAGGTCGATCACAATCAAAGCATGATTCAAACCATAATAATTGGGCAAACATCAAGTATGGGGTGCATAACTATCATTTGATCAAGAATTGATCATGATTCCATTAATAGAAACTCAGAGATGAACAAATATAAAAAGGTTCAAATTAGGGTTTCTTAGGAGAAAGTCAACCCAACTTTGACTGGGCATAACTTTCACATGGAACATCAGAAATTCCCCACTCAAAGCCTATTTTGAAGGAAATTGGATTCTCTACAACTTTGTGTCTCACAAGCCAAGGCCAAAAATGCTTCATTTAAGAGATACAAGGCAAAAGATTACAGGTCATTTTCAGGCATCCTTCAAAAGCAGTTTTTTCCCAAAGAGAATATGATCAAGATAAAAGCTTCAAATGAGAAATATGTTCCAAAGTGGCTTGTAGAGGACCTCTTGAGGTTTCTAAAAAGTATTAGAACTCCCTCATAGCTCAAAAATTGAAGGAGATATGCTTGATCAAAGTTGGGTAATTTGTGAGGGTCAAAAATGAAAAAAAAGAGGTTCAAATGGGGAAAATTTGCAAATGGGCCCATGGTTTCTTGTTACACTCTTGGTCCATAAGACTTTAGCATACCTAAATATATTTCCCACGAAATTTTAACATTATATTTAATTTAATATGTTTTTATTTCATTTTAATGATTTAATTAACATAGAAATCAAATATTTTGTTAAAAAATAGATCTTTAGGTATTTCCAATTACAATTAATGTCTAAGATATGTCTAATTTCGTGCATACATGGATTGGAAAGATTTGATACAATATTGACCAAAATAAGAAGCTTGCCATTCAAGAAAGAAATCGAATTTCACAAATATGGCAAAATTTGATTCAACAATCTTTGGGCTTTTTCTTTTAACCTAATTCATTCCCCTATAAGTACTAAACCTAAAGCATAGGATTGGGGGACGAAAAATTGAGAGAGAGGCAAGGGTTCAAGAAAGCAAAAAAAGCTTCCATAATCGAATTTCGGTTTTGGCAATTGAGAGGTTTTCAACAAGGTTTGAGGATTGCAAAAGCTTCCCCGAGAGTTTCTGAACGTGTGAGGATCACCACGCTGCAACAACACCCCCAGATTCTCCTCCGATTAGCCAAGGTATGTAGTTCCAAACCTTGGTTCGATTAGCATCGTGTAAGCATGTTCTTGCTGTTTTGTTTGTATGTTTGACTTTGCATCATTGCTGTGAACGTTTCTGGATCATTTGTTTGGAGTTTACGTGTGTAGAACGTGATTCGCCATTAGAGACCGTTTTAAGTTTTAGGGTTTCGAATTAGGGGTTTCTGGTAGAGGTCAAATCAGGTCAAATTAATGGCATAGTTAGTTTCGCATGGTTTAAACGAGGAGATTGCATATGTCGCGAAACGTTTAGGTGAAGAGGGGAGCGATTCGCTATTTATCTGGGTTTAGGTTGCTACGGTGAATTCTCTAGTAAAATCGTAGCAAATCCTTGCAGAAATACAGGTACATTTGGGAAGATGATGATGTGTCTTAACGCTACTGGGTGGATTCAAACTTCGCGCGCGTTTTGCCATTAACGTGATAATTATTGTATGTGTTGTTTTTGAGGCGTTCTTTAAACGCATGTGCGTTCTAGCTGAATTGGTAAGGAGAGGGTTTTGACTTAGGGGGCGTGGGTTCGATACCCAGCTCCCACATGTTTTTTTCTGAAATTCTAACCCAGATTCCATGCATGCGCGCCCCTGTGCTCCCACTATATGCCCTCGGATCTGAATCATTGAATCACCACCAGCCTTAATCCAACGCATCCAGATCAACCCCCATACCATACACCCTAGTAATAGCCTCATATAATCACAACCTAATTAACTAATTTGTTTAATTAATATAATTGTTTGTTTAATTAATTGGTTCTCATATTTAATCATAATAATTATATTTGGTAAAATAAAAAAATATATTTGATATTATTATTAAAAGTTATAATTTGTTATTCGTGCCGATTAAATCGATTAATCGCTATGGTTAACAATATTTTTAAATAAAATGATATTTAATATAATCAATTTCTATTATTTGGTTAAATGGTTGCAATTATTTTATTAGTTGTGATGATTAACTGTCGTCCCTTCGATTTAATTTGTTATTCTTTTTAATCGAATCAATCGATTACGAGGGTTAACAATGCATATAAAATTCTATAAAAATTATTAAAATATACCTTAATTCATCATTAGTAATAATCGAACCAATCGATTAAAATTGGTGGTGATGCAAATTTCAAATCTTTTAACTATGGTAATTGAATCAATCGATTATTGCGGTTAATAGTGACAAATCAGGGTTGTACGCCCACGCCTTCAAATAATTCTCAAATCCATCCAAAATTACAATACAATCAAACTACGATAGGCCATTCAAAAAGCCTCTAAAAAACCATATCAAATCAAATTCAAACTCTAAATGGCGTACAACCCTTCCCGAACTACGTAGACTCTGATCCTCCCTAAGGAGGTACGTAGGCACTTGGCAACAAGGCGAGTCCCCCTCTTCAAAATCTCAATCAGGTCATTAAAATTCTATTTGCCACATTTCTTTACAAATCCTGCCATGCAACCCTAATCTTTGAACATTAGCCTTGAGGAAAGGGCTGAGGGTGCCTAACACCTTCCCTCAGCCTGATTATAATAACTTACCCTCAATCTCTTATCTGTGTAGGGTTTCCTATTCGCCCTTCAGAATAGGTGGCGACTCGAAAGCTGAAATTTTTAGGCAGGTTGCTACAAAAGTCAACCCTGAAAAAGACACAGAAAAATAATATTTTTAGTGTAGGGCAAATTCTCGTAGACCTTGATTCGGGCGTAAATTGAATAAAGCAACACAATCGATTTAATTAATTATTGGTTTTGCAACCTAATTAATTAAATCGAAGGAAAGAAAATATCATTAGGTAAAAAACATTTTTATGATTTTTATGAAGGAGGATAAAATAAATAGGAATTATTAAAGATATTTAAATAATTATCTAATTACAATAAATAAATAATAAATATTAAGAAAATAAATAAATAAAATAATGTAATAATAAATATAATATAAATAAATAAATATTTATAAATAAAAGATATTATAAATAATATAAATATTATTATATATAAAATAAAAGTTTTTTTTAAAAAAAACTAATTTATATTAGTAAAAAGAAGAAAAACAAATAAAAAACAAAAAATATATATATATATATATATATATATATATATATATATATATATATATATATATATATATATACATATAAATATAAATAAATAAAAGAAATTGTGTAATTAAAAAGAAAAAATTTGAAAACTTATCTGGTCAATCCTGTGTGGCGCATGCATGGTGGTCTTTGGTGCACCTGTGTCTCCATGGACGTTGGATAAACTGGGTAATCAGATGGATGGCTGTGATGATGAGGGAGCACCACGCTAGTGTACGTCTTAAAGCATGGGATCTCTTCGTTTCAAACCAAAAAGTGCGCGCCTGAACTGACCAATAGGAGGCTGACACGCCATCGCCCCCTACCTCTGGCCGTCGTCTTAGACTCTGCAACAGTCTATAGCGACAGTTCGTTCCGTTGCTAAAAGTCACTCTCCTACGAATACCTGCAAACGGCCATGGAAATATTTCGCGAGGGTGCCATTGGATTCGTATGATCCTTACGCGTCCCTTTATGGCTTCAATTTGGGAAACAAACACCTGCAGCAGAAAACCCTAAAAACAGAAACCTAATCTCTAACAATGGCATATCTCGATATAATCACGCATTCGTCCAATAAATTACCCAGAATCAATCTATACACCAAAACAAATCATAATATGCAATCAAGACGTATGTATATGCTATGAATCATGCAACCCGAATCAAAATAATTGTGACAAAACCTTGGCTTAGGGGAGATATTTCTGGGGGTGTTGATCGCGTGCAAGGGTCCAAATAGCTTCAGCAACTTCCCAGGAATGCAAATCGATCCTTAAATTGGCTGGAGAGTGGCTGCAACTCATAATTGAATCTTGAATTTTTCTTCACTTTTCAACTCGGTTCTAGGGTTCTTCAGAGCCAAAATTCGTAACCCTTGCATCTGAGTGGCTTTGATACTTATATTGGATGGATTAGGGCAACAAAATTGTGATCAAATCTTCTTGAATCAATCTTTTGCATATTGATTGGAAATTTGTGTTTAATGTTTCTAATTTTGGCATAATTTCAATCTTTTATTCAATCAATCTCTCTTGCACGAATTTGAACTGAATATATGGTTTAAATGATGATTGGAATTGGTTAGAAACCAGAACAAATCAAATCTCTTGTAATTATATGATTCATTTTGATTTTAATCACTTTTAATATGAATAAAAATTCATAATAAATCAAATAATTTAAGTAAATTCGTGGCAATTGATTTTTAGGTCTTGGGTAACTTGAGGATCAAGATTGAACTAAAATTATTTGGGCCCATTTGCAAAAATATTCAAATTCTTTCACATTTTTCCCTCCAAAATAGTCCAACTTTGACAAGGCCTATCTCCCTCAATTTTTGAGGTATGGAGGAGTTCTAGGACTTTTTGGAAACCTTGAGGAGTCCTCTAACCAGTGTTTTTGGTCCCATGTGAAAATAATTTTCCATGCTCCTTGTGTGTCCTTTTGAAAAAAGTGACTTTTTGTTGACTTTTGAAAAGGACCCATAATGTTTTGGTCCATATCTCTCAAATGAAGCATTTCTAGACTTGGCATGTGAGAGACAAATTTGTAGAGAATTCAATTTCCTTCAAAATGAGCTTTGGATGGAAAATTTCTGATGTTCCATGTGAGAGTTATGGCTGGTCAAAGTTCAGTTGACCTTCTCCTATTCAAACCCTAATTTAGAAACTTTTTGAATTGTTGATTTTTGATCTTTCCTTGATGAACCATGATCAATTCTTGATCAAATGGTGAATGATACTTCAATATGAGGTTCTTGACAAAAAATCAGGAGCTTTGACTGTACTTTGACCACAGTTGACTTTTAGGTCAACCTAGTCGACTATTGACCTTCTGAACAATTGAGTGATCAATCTTTTGAATTAAGACCTGAAACTTATCACGAAGATAATGTGAGACATCATGGAACATATGGAATGCCTTGGAGCTATTGGTTCATTGATTTTCCTTCAGAACAACAAAAACCCTAATTCTATGATTTTTGCTTAGGAGAGTGTATCTTGGAGCTTTGTATCCTGATTTGACTTTTGAATAGGAGAAATAGTATGGGAAAATTTTGGGGTATGACAGCTTCCCCTGTTCAATTTTCTTAAACCTGAAGATGTAGAGTGGTTTGTATACCAGTCGGTATCTGAAGGTCGAAGAGGATTGAACACTAGAATACCCAGAAATTTGTACCATCGGGGGATGGGCTTAGAGATGCCATCCAGATGAGTGTTAAGATAAGTTATGTATCTGAACTTGAAGCAGTAGTTGTTTGAATATTGATCGTGTCATTAGTGTTCGTAGTAGATGAATTAAATCTTTGAGAATTGGTCGTGTCAGCACCGCTCGTAGTAACTGAATTAGACTTAGGAAAAAGTTGACTGTGTCCACACCGTTCGTGATGATGGAATTAAATCCTTGGAAGTTGATCGTGTCATTACCGTTCGTAATACCTGAATTAGATCTTGGGAAGATGATCGTGTCTACACCGTTCGTGATGGTAGAATTAGATTCTTAAAGGTCGATCATGTCAGCACCGTTCATAGTAACTAAATTAGATCTTGGAGAGATGATCGTGTCTACACCGTTCGTGATGATAGAATTAGATTCTCTTGTCGTGTCAGCACCGTTCATAGTAACTGAATTAGACTTAAAGGGGTAATTGATCGTGTCCACACCGTTCGTGATGATGGAATTAGATCTCTGACCGTGTCAGTACCGTTCGTAACAACTGAATTAGATCTTTGAAAATGATCGTGTCACCACCGTTCGTGGTAAATGAATTAGATCTTCGAGCGTTGACCGTGTCAGTACCGTTCGTAGTAGCTGAATTAGATCCTGGAAAGTTGGAGATTTCGTTCATTTGTCTGTACCTGTATTCTGCAATAGGTGTAGCAATTTATATAATGCCATGATGCATGCGTTTATGTAATGAGTCTCTCAAAATAAATGAGAAACGTTGTATGTTATGCATGAGTTTATTATGAGATACTTATATGCAATGTATGGATATGTATGCGATGTGTGATCATGATTCATATCATATGAAGTATCTTGATCGGGACCCTGATGTCTTTATCTTGTCTGGAAGATATACAGCTGGGGATTTATGATTTCTGCTTGGGGATGAATAGTGTCTTGAAGTACCCAGACTGGGGATGAGAGATATTGATAAACCATATTGGAGGAGAGCAAAGTGTTGGGGAACCGGCTATGTTGAAGATGTAAACTCTGTCGGAGAGCTATGTCCTGTTGAGAGTATTGGAGATATCTTCTTAATGACTACTTTGTGGGGATTCCTTCAGATTATTGACTTTGAAGGAGGACTTCTGGATTACTTTAGACATTTTCTATTCGCCTTTCCTATCTAATGAACTAATAGATATTTTTATGAAAGAAAAGATAAATGATAATCATGTTCATATGCATATGTTCATTCAAAATTATCATTGGACGTTTGCGTATTCGAAAAAGAGAAAAGGGAAATCTCGAAAGAGAGAAAATAACTTGTATTAAGAAAGCCATGAACAGGTAAAATAAAGAACATATTGTGTGTTTTTTTTTGAAAAAGGTACAGAATAAAACAAAAGAAAAATAGCTATGTGGAAACAATCCTATTGAGTTTCAATTCTGCTATTGCTATTATGTCTTCGAGCATCTCATCCCTCGCTTGTTGGAGAAAGATGATTGAATCGATCTGAGCCCTTTGAACTTGATGTTGTAGATATATCTGATTGTTGAGTGACTTGAACGAGACATAGTCGTATGCTTCATCCTTAACTTTTGCTTAGGCCGCCCTTTCAGGTTTTCAACCTAACAGGATACCCTTTTTTGCCTAAGTCGCCCTTTCGGGTTTTCAACTTGACGGGTGTACATTTTTTTATATATCCCTAACTTTTGCCCAAACCCTTTTGGTTTGTCGGGATGCCCTTACTTTTGCCCAGGTACATCGACCTAGTGGGTCATATTTATGCGTAGTATTTTTTGACTATGTCTGCATTCACAGGATGTGGAAAGTCTTCGCCATCCATAGTAGTGAGTATCATTGCTCCTCCAGAGAATATTTTCTTGATCACGAATGGTCCCTCATATGTGGGCGTCCACTTGCCCCTAGGATCACCTTGTGGCAGAATAATCCTCTTTATAACCAAGTCACCAGTCTGATAAACTTGTTGTTTGACTCTTTTGTTAAATGCCTTGATCTTACGCTTCTGATATAATTGTCCATGACAAACAGCCGCAAGCCTCTTTTCGTCAACCAGTTTTATCTGATCCAGTCGATTTTGAATCCATTCATCTTCGTCTAACTCTGCCTCTTTCATGATCCTTAAGGATAGAATCTGAACTTCAATCGGAAACACAACTTCCATACCATACACTAATGAGAACGGGGTTTCCCCAGTTGATGTGCGTGCGGAAGTACGGTAACCATGAAGTGCAAATGGTAACATCTCATGCCAATCCTTGTAAGTCACGGTCATTTTCTGTACAATCTTCTTTATATTCTTGTTGGCGGCCTCCACAGCGCCATTCATCTTTGGTCTATATGGAGAAGAATTGTGATGCTTGATATTGAACTGTGTGCAGAGCTCAGTAATCATCTTGTTGTTCAGGTTGGTACCATTGTCTGTGATAATCCTTTCGGGGATGCCATATCGACAAATAAGGTTGTGCTTAATGAATCGGGCTACCACATTCTTGGTAACGGAGGCGAACGAAGCAGCTTCTACCCACTTGGTGAAGTAATCAATGGCCACGAGGATGAAGCGGTGTCCATTGGAAGCGGTAGGTTTGATTTCTCCGATCATATCAATGCCCCACATTGCAAAAGGCCAAGGAGTAGTCAGAACGTTTAGAGGAACAGGAGGCACGTGTACTTTGTCGGTGTATATCTGGCATTTGTGGCATGTTCTAGAATGTTGGTGACAGTCAGTTTCCATAGTAGACCAGTAGTAACCCGCTCTCAGAATCTTTTTAGCCATAGTATGTCCACTAGAATGGGTTCCAAAAGTACCATCGTGCATGTCCTCCATGATCTCTTCAGCTTCCTTCTTGTTCACACAACGAAGCAGGGTTGAATCATGATTGCGCTTGTATAAGGTTCCATTGCTCAGAAAGAACTTGGATGCGAACCTTCTTAAGAATTTATTGTCATTGATGGATGCCCCTTCAGGATACTCTTGAGTCTCGAGGTATCTTTTTACTTCGTGAAACCATGGCTTTTCTTCAACCTCGTCAGTAACTATCTCGTAACAGTATGCTAGTTCGTCATATCTTTCAATAATAACTATAGGAGCCTTGTTGTCCCATCTGACCTTGAACATGGATGACATAGTAGCTAACGCGTCTGCCAGTTGGTTCTCTTCTCGAGGAATATGTTCAAAAGTAATCTCTTCGAAGTGTGGAATTAAAGATAGCACCAAATCTTTATAAGGCATGAGATTAGGATGCTTCGTGTCCCATTCTCCTTTGATTTGACTGATTACTAGGGCTGAATCCTCATATACTTCCAAGAACTTGATTCTTAAGTCGATAGCAGCTCTGAGTCCCAAGATACATGCTTCATACTCAGCCATATTGTTGGTACAGTCGAAACATAGTCTTGCTGTAAACGGGGTGTGTCCACCTGCGGGAGAGATAATTACATCGCCAATACCATTACCAAGTGCATTCGAGGCTCCATCAAAGACCATAGTCCATCGGGATCCTGGTTCAGGTCCTTCATCTGGGCCAGGTTGTTCATAATCAGTAACAAGCATAACATCTTCATCTGGGAATTCAAAACTCATGGATTGATAGTCATCCACAGCTTGTTGAGCCAAATGATCTGCCACTACACTTCCTTTGATTGCTTTGTGTGTTGTGTATTGGATGTCATACTCTGTTAATATCATTTGCCATCTTGCTATTCATCCAGAGAGAGCGGGTTTTTCGAACACGTACTTGATAGGATCCATTCTAGAAATCAACAAAGTGGTATGGTTCAACATATACACTCTCAGTCGGCGAGCAGCCCATGCCAAAGCACAGCAAGTTTTCTCGAGCAGTGAGTATCTTGTTTCACAGTCGGTAGACTTTTTGCTAAGGTAGTATATTGCTTGCTCTTTTCGACCAGACTCGTCATGTTGCCCCAGCACGCACCCCATCGAGTTCTCTAACACTGTTAAGTACATAATTAGAGGTCTTCCTTCAGCATGTGGTATCATGATCGGGGGTTCTTGCAGGTACTTCTTGATTTTGTCAAAGGCTTCTTGACATTGGTCATTCCACTTTACTACCTGATCTTTCCTCAGTAGTTTGAAGATTGGTTCACAAGTAGCGGTCAGATGGGAAATAAATCTAGCAATGTAATTCAGGCGTCCCAGGAAGCCTCTAACTTCTTTCTCGTTTCGTGGAGCAGGCATCTCTTGTATAGCTTTTACCTTTGCAGGATCGACTTCAATACCTTTACTACTGACAACGAAACCCAGTAGCTTACCAGACCTTACGCCGAAAGTACACTTGTTCGGATTCAGTCTCATCTTGTATTTCTTCAACCTATCAAACAACTTCTGCAAATGGACCAGATGTTCTTCTTCAGTGTTGGACTTCGCAATCATATCATCAACATAGACCTCTATTTCTTTGTGAATCATATCATGGAACTGAGCTACCATTGCACGTTGGTAAGTTGCCCCTGCATTCTTCAACCCAAACGGCATGACTTTGTAACAGAAGGTGCCCCAAGGTGTAGTAAAGGTTGTCTTCTCCATGTCTTCGGGTGCCATCTTGATCTGATTATATCCTGAGAAACCATCCATGAAAGAAAACACTTTGCATTGCACAGTACTATCAACCAGAATGTCAATATGTGGTAGGGGAAAATCATCTTTAAGACTTGCTCGATTCAAATCTCTATAGTCTACACACATTCTGACCTTTCCGTCCTTCTTAGGCACGAATACTATATTGGCGGTCCATGGCGGATAGCTCACCACTTTCAGGAAACCGGCATTGAATTGCTTTTCAACCTCTTCTTTGATCTTTTGAGCCATGTCAGGTCTGCTTCTTCGTAACTTCTGTTTAACCGGAGGACTGTTTTCTTTGATAGGTAGACGATGAACCACAATATCAGTATCGAGCCCAGGCATATCTTCGTAGGACCAAGCAAAGATCTCAACATTGTCTCGTAACATCTGGATCAATCTATGTTTTACAACATCCTCTAATTCAGCCCCTATCTTGATCTCTTTCTTTTCTTCGTCAGTATCTATGTTCACAATCTCGATTGGCTCTTTGTGCGGCTGTATAGTCTTCTCTTCTTGCTCTAGTAATCTGGCAAGTTCTCTAGGCACTTCACAATCTTCCTCACCTTCATCCTCAGCTTGGTAGATCGGATTTTCAAAGTCATATTTAGCAATAGCAGAGTCGTTATCAATAGGATCCAGAGTGGATATGGATATGCAGTGCATTATGTGGGTGTGTGTAAGAACACATAGCTATAAAAGTAAAGAAAAATAAAAGCGAACACACAATTTGAATACGAAACGTCCAATGCTTTATTGAATGAAAATATGCTTATGAAATGACAAGCCCTAACAATGGACCATTGTGCCTCGGGCGGGACACACGGCTTTAGAGTTTGTTGTTTATTGAAATACAGAATTTAAAATTGGAAATATAAAGGAAAGCAAGAAATAAAACTAAGAACGGCAATTACTCCTGACTATAGGAGATAGAAACAATGTCTTCAATCTTCCAGTTGTCCAGCCCTTTGTCTGATGTAGGGAAGACCCACTTGTCCAGGTTGCAATTATATTCATCCTCACTAATGGCGTTGACCCCTTTGCTGATGAAATGATACTTCAAACCTTCAGGACGGGAATGTTTTTCTCCACTTTGATCCTTGGCAGTGCAGCCTAGACCCCATTTGTTGGATTTGTACGGGATATCGGGAAGTTGCCCCCAGATAGTGCAGCCACCTTCTTCTACTACAGCCCTAGTGTCTTTCAGAGAAGCCATTGTAGGAGGAACCCTAGTAACTTTAGGAGCAGTGTAGACATGCTTAGTCTCAAGAACCACTTGAGAGACCAGTTCGAACGCTTGACGGGGAGATTCAAAAGCTTCTCCAGTGAATTCTACATACTTGGTCTCATCTATGAAGCTCACCACATACTCTTCTTCATCATATAAAGTGACAATCTTGCCTTTCGCTGGATATTTCAGTTTCTGATGGAGAGTTGATGTTACAGCATTTGCCCCATGTATCCAAGGACGCCCCAGTAGACAGGAATAAGCAGGATGAATGTCCATCACATAGAATAAGTGTTGAAAGTTTGAGAGCCTACTCTGATCGGGAGCTCGATTTCTCCATGTACAATACTCATTGAGCCATCGAAAGCTTTTACTATCACATCACTAGACTTTAGCGTATCTCCTTCAGGTTTGAGCTTGTCCAACACCAGCTTGGGTAGTACATTCAAAGACGAACCATTGTCCACCAGTACATGGGCCAGAGTGGTGCCCCCACATTCAATGGAGATGTGCAGCGCTTTGTTATGATTCTTTCCACTAGGACTCAGATTGGCATCAGAAAACCCAAGGTAGTTCTCTATCATCAGGTTTGCAATGCAATTCTCGAGTTGATGGACGGAAATCTCTTGTGGCACATGGGCAGCTTCTAGAAACTTCATCATGGCTTTGGCGTGAGTCTTAGAACAACTCAAAAGTGACAGCATAGAGATCTTTGACGGAGTATGCACCATTTGTTCAACAATGTCATAATCACTCTTGCGAATGATCTTCAGGAACTCATTTGTTTCTTCGGATGATGGATTTTCAGTGATGGTCTCAGGTTCATGCAACGGCCGTTTACCACGAGCATCAGCATTTGGAATAATAGTAACGGTAGGTGAAGCAGTGTTCGGAGAGATTTTTGGAGAAAACACCCTTCCACTTCTTGTTACTTTACTAGTTCCAGCAATATTACCCACATCAGGATTGGCATCTTTAGAAACTTTATCAGATTCGAGTTCTTGCTTAACTCCTTGAACATAGACCTCGGCACTGTAGTTCCAAGGGATAGCTTTATCGGAAGAATATGGCATCGGACCAGGTTTAGTAATAATAATCGGAGCCACACGGGGTTCAGCAGAAATCTTGAAAGGAGCCTTGGTAGGGATCTTCAATGGGACTTTGGAAATGACGGAGACATCCTCGATTTTCAGGCCACGAGAGAAACCTTCACACAAATCTTCAATAGAAGGGGTCTTCTCAAATCTGATAGTGCCACGATCCATCCAGCCTTGGATACCTCTTTTCAGATTCTCACAACCATTAGGTAGGGATGCACAATAATAACAACCTGCGTCACAACCTGGAAATAAACCAGCTTGCAGCAGCTTTCTCTTGATGTCAGGGAGAGGTGTTGACAGATCTCTCACATCATAAACATGGATTGTGTCCATGATAGCGTTAACGGTCTTGTCATATTTTGGCAACGGAGCAGTGATGACATTAGGAGTCTCTGGGGCGTCGAACTCGATTTCGCCAGCATCTATCATGTCTTGGATCTTATTTTTCAACGCCCAACAATTATCAGCAGTGTGTCCAGGGCTATTAGAGTGATACACACATTTTGCATTAGGATTGTAGTTTGGAGACGTAGTGGTGACATTCTTTGGAGGATCTCTCACGGTGATCAGATTAGCCTTCAACAGATGTTGCAGGGCTTGAGATAAAGGCATGTTGATCTTAGTGAATTGCTTTCTAGGTGTGTCTGGCCTACACTGATATCCTTGTCTAGGAGCTTGTTGAGGTGTTGGCGTAGAGATGAGGACAGCTCCAACAGATTGGTTCTGATCATTCTTATTACGGCCCCTCTAACTATGAACAACATTAGACTCATTTTTTCCATGATATGGCTTCTTTGCAGTACCAGAAGATGTGCCCACTTGAATCTTCCCACTTCAAATACCATTCTCAACAAGTTCTCCAGTCAATATAAGATCAGTAAACCCAGACGAGGAACTACCCAGCAAGTGACTATAGAACGGCCCAGTTAGCGTGCCCATGAACATGTCCACCAACTCCCTATCAGTCAAGGAAGGTTGGACTCTTCCAGCTAGATCTCTCCACTTTTGCGCATACTCCTTGAAACTTTCCTTAGGTCCCATAGACATGCTTTGTAGTTGCATGCGAGTTGGTGCGAGATCGGAATTATATTGGTATTGCTTGTAGAAAGCAACAACCAAATCTTCCTAAGTACGGATGCTAGTACCCTCCAGTTGATAGTACCATTCGAGTTGAGTTCCAGATAAGCTTTCTTGAAAGAAATGGATCCAGAGCTTCTTATCAGCAGTGTGAGGCTGAATCTTCCTTACATAAGACCTCAAGTGCATCTTGGGACAGGAGACTCCATCATACTTAGCAAAGGCGGGAGTTTTGAATTTTGGAGGAATAACGACCCCAGGAATGAGTCCCAACTCTTCAAAATCCAGCCCAGGTACCTTCTGAATTTCCACGCTTCTCAGACGCTCTTCTAGTAGCCTATACTTCTCATCAGAATAATCCTCTTCTTGAGGATACTCTTCTTCTTCTTCTTCTTCTTGACCATCAGAACCTACATGGCTTCCATGGTTGTTCTTGACACTGAAATCATCTTCTTCCTCTTCCTCTTCCTCGTCTTTAGGAATCCCAGTTTCTTCGGCCCTCTTGGGACGACCTTTGAATCTTCTTCCCAGGTTGATCACTCCTTTAGTTTTCTTAGTCTTCGTCTTCTTATCAGAAGAGCTTTCAGTTCATCTTGCCCCTTGGACAAGTTCAGGATCAAGGCTTGAAATTCAACATTTTGAGTTTGGAGATTCTTGACAGATTATTCGAGATCCATTTTTTCTCACTGAAATAAACAGCGGAAAGATGAGGCATTTGCTTTTATGAAACCTGTGATGCGATGTTTATGAATGATATGATTATGCATATGCAATGTTTTCAAGGACTTTGAAATTTAAATTTGCTTAAACAAGAAAGAAAGAACAAATTTATTAATAATAATAATAATAATAAAATTGTACTTAGTTATGGTTCTTTGCCACTTTTAGGTTTACAAAAGAAAACAAATAAGTAAAAAACAACTAGAAATAATAGTAATAAAATAAAACTCCTTCAAGCCTCCCATGGGCGCTTCCTCTTTGATCCAATGAAGTTGTTGATGCCTTGCTCCGCATGAAGTAGTCTTGTGAGTTCTAACACTTGTTTCTCTTTAGCACGGAATTGAGCCTCAAAAGTATCTCTTTCTTCTTTCAATTGAACCCATGACTTTTGTAGTTCTTCTAAGTCGGTAGGCATGTCCGTATGGAGAATAACCAAAGGAACCTTTTCTTCACATTCAGGTTCAACAATCACAGGTCTAACGTAGGGATATGGCATGATAAAACGTTGAGCGCGAGTGCGCACCCATCTGAGATAAGGCTCTGAAGGAAGGGAGTTCTTTTGCCCCCAACTCTTGCTATCTACCTTGTACACTCTATTCCAAGCGCGCATGAACTCTCGGCGTTGATTTCGAACATCTTCTTCATAGTTGAAAACAACCCCTTCAATAATCAAGTGATGCGGACCATCTATGTGAGCATAACGAAACTGTCGTAGGGCCAATGAAGGGTTGTAGGTAATCCCCCCTCTAATGCCAAGGAGTGGCACATTAGGGAATTTCCCACAATGATCAATAATAGTGACGTACTCCTGAGATATGACATGCCAACGGATATCTGAATGAGAAAGTGACATAATCCTTCGGGACCATTGCATTTTTTGATCATTTCTTAACACTGAACGAGGAAGGTGCGAAATAAACCACCTAGCTAGCAAAGGTGTGAAGCACATAAGAGTCCCTCGCTTCTTCATGATACGAGAGTGAAGAGAGTGTAGAATATCTCCAAGTAGTGTAGGCACAGGGTTGTGGATTAAAAAGATCTTGATTGCGTGCACATCAATGAATTGATCAGGGTTAGGAAACAAAACCAAACTATATATCAATAAAGCCAAAACATCTTCAAAGGCATGGTAACTCATGGCTTTCAGAAATTGTCGAGCTTTCCCAAATAAGAACTTGGCGGAGATGCCTTCAACCCCATTCTTAGTGTCCCAGTTAGAAGCAATGTCTGATCTCTTTAGGTGTAACGCAACAGCAATAGTCTTGGGCTTTGGAGTGTCCTCCAAACCAGTGAAAGGCAAATGATCAGAGATTGGTACACCAAGTAAATCCGAGAACTCCTCCAAGGTAGGTACCAATTGGTAATCTGGAAATGTGAAGCAATGGTGCTCAGGATCAAAGAATTGGCATAGGACTCTCATCATATCTTCTTCAAATGGAGAAGTAACCAATCGGAGTAGATAACCATGTCTTTCTGCGAACTTAGAATCTCCAGGAACACTTAAGGCAAGTTCCTTAAGCTCAGATGGTATCCCCACAAAGTTGAGTCGTACATAATCTCTAGTAGCAAAGGCCATGTCCTACAAAACAATACAAAGATAAATTTCTAGGTCCTTGAAATCGTTAGTGGATATGATATGCTATGATGTCATGATGTCATGATGCCAATTAGATAATAGTCAAACAAATCACACAATTGCCTTAAGGTCAGGCTTGCATGAAGTCCATGGGTGTATACCCTCATTCCTTTCGTTTAGTTGGTTCAACCTGTCCAAAAAAAGTAACTAGGTTCTATGGTGCTCATATCCCTGATCTTTCTCGCGGGCATTGTCTCAACATAGCGCTCAATCGGCCTGCCAAAAGCATCCCTAGCGTCCAATCTCAATGAGTGTAGCATCGAGTATCAACCGGCTTGAGTCAGGAATCCGAAGCCAGCCATCTCGCTACTTCTTATAAGTCAAAGTCAAGTTCAACTAAGGTTCTAAAGGCGAATTAGTGCTCATGACACCACGCGGTAGCCAAATGTCTCCTCGATTAGATTCAAGGGCCATCAGGACAAACCAAAGCGTCGCACTAACGGTGGCCACCAGTTCAACCATAACGATACATGTCATACAACCTCCCTGGTCTCATGCCACATACTTAAGGTACACTAGATCCGGGTGTAGGATCTTTCACACAGCAGAATACTCAAAACAACCTTGAAAATTAAAGCAAGCAAAACAAACAATAGAAAACATTTTAAAGTGAATCCTAAGCTTTTAAGGTAACCCCTCTTTTTTAATCGAAAATCCCCAGCAGAGTCGCCAGTTCTGTAATACGGTGAACTGACTTTATCGAAATGTCGCGGTTAAGCATGAGTCGCCACCGACTTTTATTTTATCCAAATTAATCAGAAAGGCTAAAAGAACAAGAAAAACCTTTTAAATAAAAACAGGGTTCGGGGGTAATTTATGCAAATGGAAGGTGTAAGGCACCCTTTGCATCCATGGTTTTCCATGGGCTCTTAATTGCTTTGCTCTTTTTCGTTCAGAAATGTAGAAGAAGTGAATACGGACTTTAGCTCGTAAATGAGCGTAGCCATATCGAAGTTTTTTAAGAAAAAAAGATGAAAAAGAGTTTAATCCAGAGCAAGGCAATTAGGAATAATTACCTTAATAATGTAGAAAAGTTCTTTTAGCCTTTCAGGGTGAAAGGGTCTATCCATGCCATAAGAGGGCAGGAAGCCTTTCATTTGGAGGTTGAAGGGTCGTCCTAATATCGTTCGCCATAAGACTGTCCCATGCCATAGAGAGGCAGGTAGTCTAAGGGAAGGATCAGAATAGCCTTTCGTAGGCAACCAGAGGATACCTCAGCCTTTCGTAGGCAACTTCCGAGGGACGAGATCATATTAGTGTATCGAAGGCAGCATCATTAGGGACTTATGATCTTTGCATTAATCGAGGCAACATGGCTGAGGTATCCTCGTATTCGAGGGACATGGCTATTCTGCAAAAAACACAAGGCAACAGGCAACAAGCAACAGGCAACAGGCAACAAGAGGGGTTACCAAAAAGTGTGCGTGGCTGCAACAATCATGTGATTAATTCAATATATTATCTTATAATTAATGCGGCTAATTCAATTCAAGGCTTGCACTCCCTAAGATTACTAACCACACAAAAATATAAACAATATAATTAAAGCAATATGGGGAAGGGGAAAAAGAAACCAACGGGGGAAAGGGAGAATGAAGCCAGCGGGTTTGACATAAGTAATAATTAAAAGCAGAAAAAAATAAAAGAGATTGGAGTTTAGGGTTACCGACTATTTGAGCTTTGGCGGTTGGCAAACCCTGAAAAGGTGGAAAAATAGAAACCAACAAGAGTGAGTGCATTACTAACTCAGTAACAGGTATGGTTAACCCTAATCAAAATATAAGGATAAAAGAAAAAGGAAAAAGTATAAAAACTTAGCTTCGATTGATGAAGGTTGACATTCGGAGGTTACCTCGAGCATTGACTCTGATCATCTGAGAATTGACAGAAAAATAAAATACAGTGAGTGTATGAAAGTTCTTTCATTAACAAGGCAGAATAAATATTTAAAAACATAAAAGATAAAAATAATATGGTATTAAATATAGAAAGAAAGGAAAAAGAAATAATAATGGGAATTTAATCGGGACTTAGCTTTATGAAAGGCGTGGCGCGTAGTCGAAAGGCATCTGAAAAGTCAACCCTGAAAAAGACACAGAAAAATAATATTTTTAGTGTAGGGCAAATTCTCGTAGACCCTGATTCGGGCGTAAATTGAATAAAGCAACACAATCGATTTAATTAATTATTGGTTTTGCAACCTAATTAATTAAATCGAAGGAAAGAACATATCATCAGGTAAAAAACATTTTTATGATTTTTATGAAGGAGGATAAAATAAATAGGAATTATTAAAGATATTTAAATAATTATCTAATTACAATAAATAAATAATAAATATTAAGAAAATAAATAAATATAATAATGTAATAATAAATATAATATAAATAAATAAATATTTATAATAAAAGATATTATAAATAATATAAATATTATTATATATAAAATAAAAGTTTTTTGAAAAAAAAAACTAATTTATATTAGTAAAAAGAAGAAAAACAAATAAAATACAAATATATATATATATATATATATATATATATATATATATATATATATATATATATATATATATATATACACATATAAATATAAATAAATAAAAGAAATTGTGTAATTAAAAAGAAAAAATTTGAAAACTTATCCGGTCAATCCTGTGTGGCGCATGCATGGTGGTCTTTGGTGCACATGTGTCTCCATGGACGTTGGATCAACTGGGTAATCAGATGGATGGCTGTGAAGATGAGGGAGCACCACGCTAGTGTACGTCTTAAAGCATGGGATCTCTTCGTTTCAAACCAAAAAACGCGCGCCTGAACTGACCAATAGGAGCCTGACACGCCATCGCCCCCACCTCTGGCCGTCGTCTTAGACTCTACAACAGTCTATAGCGACGGTTCGTTCCATTGCTAAAAGTCGCTCTCTTACGAATACCTGCAAACGGCCATGGAAATATTTCGCGAGGGTGCCATTGGATTCGTATGATCCTTACGCGTCCCTTTATGGCTTCAATTTGGGAAACAAACACCTGCAGCAGAAAACCCTAAAAACAGAAACCTAATCTCTAACAATGGCATATCTCGATATAATCATGCATTCGTCCAATAAATTACCCAGAATCAATCTATACACCAAAACAAATCATAATATGCAATCAAGACGTATGTATATGCTATGAATCATGCAACCCGAATCAAAAAAATTTGTGACAAAACCTTGGCTTAGGGGAGATATTTCTGGGGGTGTTGATGGCGTGCAAGGGTCCAAATAGCTTCAGCAACTTCCCAGGAATGCAAATCGATCCTTAAATTGGCTGGAGAGTGGCTGCAACTCAGAATTGAATCTTGAATTTTTCTTCACTTTTCAACTCGGTTATAGGGTTCTTCAGAGCCAAAATTCGTAACCCTTGCATCTGAGTGGCTTTGATACTTATATTGGTTGGATTAGGGAAACAAAATTGTGATCAAATCTTCTTGAATCAATCTTTTGAACTGAATATATGGTTTAAATGATGATTGGAATTGGTTAGAAACCAGAACAAATCAAATCTCTTGTAATTATATGATTCATTTTGATTTTAATCACTTTTAATATGAATAAAAATTCATAATAAATCAAATAATTTAAGTAAATCCGTGGCAATTGATTTTTAGGTCTTGGGTAACTTGAGGATCAATATTGAACTAAAATTATTTGGGCCCATTTGCAAAAATATTCAAATTCTTTCACATTTTTCCCTCCAAAATAGTACAACTTTGACAAGGCCTATCTCCCTCAATTTTTGAGGTATGGAGAAGTTCTAGGACTTTTTGGAAACCTTGAAGAGTCCTCTAACCAGTGTTTTTGGTCCCATGTGAAAATAATTTTCCATGCTCCTTGTGTGTCCTTTTGAAAAAAGTGACTTTTTGTTGACTTTTGAAAAGGACCCATAATGTTTTGGTCCATATCTCTCAAATGAAGCATTTCTAGACTTGGCATGTGAGAGACAAATTTGTAGAGAATTCAATTTCCTTCAAAATGAGCTTTGGGATGGAAAATTTCTGATGTTCCATGTGAGAGTTATGGCTGGTCAAAGTTCAGTTGATCTTCTCCTATTCAAACCCTAATTTAGAAACTTTTTGAATTGTTGATTTTTGATCTTTCCTTGATGAACCATGATCAATTCTTGATCAAATGGTGAATGATATTTCAATATGAGGATCTTGACAAAAAATCAAGATCTTTGACTGTACTTTGACCACAGTTGACTTTTAGGTCAACCTAGTCGACTGTTGACCTTCTTAACAATTGAGTGATCAATCTTTTGAATTAAGACCTGAAACTTATCATGAAGATAATGTGAGACATCATGGACCATATGGAATGCCTTGGAGCTATTGGTTCATTGATTTTCCTTCAGAACAACAAAAACCCTAATTCTCTGATCTTTGCTTAGGAGAGTGTATCTTGGAGCTTTGTATCCTGATTTGACTTTTGAATAGGAGAAATAGTATGGGAAAATTTTGGGGTATGACAAAGACAGAAGGGTTTGCCTTGACGAGAGGTCATAACAGCTTCTGTAAGATGCTTGAAGATCATGAGAGGGATGTTGATCTTCCGTTTTTGCAAGGCGTAACACATAAATTGGACATCCCACATCATTATATCTTCCTGATTTTCCTTTCGTGGGAGAAAATTCCCCACAAGGAGTTGGTGCCAAATCCTACCCACAAAGGCAGAAAAAGCATGGTTATGGCCAGTGAAGATACTCTTTAAAACATCAGAAAGAGTTTGGCTGAAAGGATTGTCACAAAGGTCCCCAACGTTCTCACACTTCAGGACTCTGAAAATAATTGTCGCATAGATGACAATGCGGGAACCTGAGACTTCAGAGCAGATGGTAATCTTCCCTTCTCGGTCCATTTAAATGGATGCATGCATCCAGAAGTCTGCAAGCATATTAGGGTACACTGGGCCATCTAAAATGGTAAGATAGTGTCCCAAGTGTTGAGTGGCAAACATTTCATCAAGGTCAATGCCATACTTGTGAAACTCTTCAGGTGAAGGGTTAAATTCTTTGTGGATGGCAGAAATAATGTTGTTGAAAGTAAGAGACATTATTGATGTAGAAGAAAATAAAGAAGACGATAGAGTACGTGCAAGAGTTATGGGAAGGATGTGAAGAAATAATGAAGAATAGAAGAGGATTTTATAGAAGTAACCCACGTTAAGGTGATCACGCAAAAGCGGTAGTGGTGGGCCACGTGTTAGATCCCTAGAGGGAAGTTGTATAGTCCGCCGCGTTTGTGCCTTGGAAGTTGAAACTAAATCATCACACGTTCAGCGCACTTGAGAACTGAATGGATGTTTGGGAAACTGCGTCATGATTGATTGACGGTTACTTGCTTGGGGAACCCAAAAGTACAAGCTAGACAACAACAAGGGTTGACAGTAACTAAACCCTAGCCTTGACATTTGAATTAGGTCAAAAATACCTAGTTCTTTCCATAGCGGAGCTTTCTGGGTTTCAACTCTATCTAACCAAGACAAGTATGATTTATCCAAAGTTGGGCAATAGCGGAATGGCCTTAAATTGTCTGTTATATAGTCCAGTCGGAAAGCCTCCCTCATACCTTTGTTAGAATCCGCAGATTTCTGAGTTGAATCCTTTTTCTTAGACGAATTGGCTTTGCTCACTATAGGTTTTGTGTCAAAGTGACAAGGGAAAAACTTTACGCATTTTTCCAAGTGACCTTCTGGGGCTAACGACCCTAAAAACCCTAGTGTGCTTTCAGAAAGAAGAGATGGAATCATTACCTGAGAAGCCATGATAATCCTTTGTTCTTTTGTAAGTTTTGGGGGTGAAATGTTCTCCTGATTTCCAGTAGTCACGATCCTGCTTGTTGGAGTAGGTTGAAGATTGGAGCTTTTGGAGGAACCTATATTTGCGGTTTGCTTTGAATTCTTGGTTTGTTTATCAGAAGGCATGGTGATTTTTTAGGATTTGTATTCTGAAAAGGGTTTCTGGAAAAGAAGTGGAAAATCGTGAAGAAGAGAGAAGGTTGAGGATGAATTTGCGTGAAAAGAAAGTTGTGAGGTAATAATGGGCTTTTATAGAGTTTAGCTTATGAAGAGTAGGTTATAAATGTCAGAAGTGTTGGGTTACGTGCCAACCGTTTTTAAAGACAACTGTAATTTTACTATTGAAGTTTCCTCGGGAGTGGGAAGTTATGATGAGCTATAACTGCACGCACGTCTCGATAAGACGTTTTGAGAAAGCAAACCACGATTGATTGACAGTTATTACTGTAGAATCAGGAAGTGATCGAAATATAGAATTACAAGAAATGTCTATCTCTTCGTGAAATTCGAAATAGCCATTTATAGGGGGGAATTTGTTAGCTGAAGATTTCGATTAAAAGATTGTGATATCTTGGATTATTTGATTATGATGAATAAATAGTTCTCATGGAGCTATTTAAGGATTTTCTCTTTAAAGGAGATGTTATGTGACCAAGAGTAATGGTAGCAATTCGACAAGTATCCTTCAACATAGGCGCCAGTGTAGTCGAAACAGCAGAGCGGGAAGATTTGAAATTCAAAATGAAGCGGTTTCGTCCAGCAGACGCGTGGAGACATTTGAAGGATAGTAAACGTTCGAAGCGTCAAACGTGGCAGACATCTATGTAGTGACCGTTAGGGTTGAAGTAGTATAAATAGGAGTACTATTGTTTAATTTGATATATTCGAATCAATATACAAAAATTCACAAAATACACTCGAAGTACCGACGTGAGAGAAAAGAGTCTTTGCTGAAACAATGTATGTGTGAAGAACATCATATTTTCATACTTTATGTTATTTGTTCAATGCAAAGTTATACTTAAAAGTTCTTTGTTTATACATTTACTTTATTTCGCTTTAATGTTATTTACTCATTGCAATTTACATTAGCAAGTTGTATATTTTGCAAACTATAGAGATTATTGAATATGAATCAAATCACTAAAACACTATTCGACAATGTCCTAGGATCAATCTAGTCGATCCTGCGAGTAACCAGATTGTTTAAACACTTTGGAAGACTAGCGGTTGTTTGTCAGAAATTACGGGTAAACAGTATCTCATAGATCAAAATTTTTAATCTTTATTTTCTACCTCTAAATCAATATTTTTCATTTTACTTGTATATTCATAAATATTCATTTTCATTTGGATTCAAAAAATATGTTCAAGAACTCTCATGAACTCAAGAACACAAAAATGACAAAATCATGATTCTTAATCATTTCGAGCAAATAAATACACCAGTAAAAGCGAAATTTCACCACGAACATGATTCTATACTTAGTTTTTCATAAAACCTCATAACCAAGTAGAGTCGAGTGTGTTTGTGTTTGACTTTCACGCAACTTTCTTGCTTTGATTTGTCAAATTCACGGTTTGTTTTCCAATTTTGAATACATATTTGAAATCGTGGGGAAATTTCGATTCCAACGGTATATAATTTGTGAATTAATTAGTTGATTTGATTATTTTCGAATTTTTGTGTAAGAACTCTCATGAACTCAAGAACACAAAAATGGAAAAGTCATTATTCTTAACTATTTCAAGCAAATGAATACACCATTAAAAGTAGAATTTCACAATGAACTCGATTCTATAATTAGTTTTTCATAAAACTTTATAACTAAGCCGGATCGAGCGTTTGTGTTTGAGTTTCACGCAACTTTTTTTCTTCGATTTTTCAAATTCACAGCTTGTTTTGAAAATTTGAACACATATTTGAAATCGTGGTGAAATTACAGTTTCAACAGTCTATAATTTGTGAATTAATTAGTTGATTTGGGGATTTTCAAATTTCTTGTTCATGAGATATAATTGAAGATGATCAACACAAGATGGTGATTTCGGGTTTTAAACTGGGTTGAAGTGACTCAACTAAAGGTTGAAGATGATAATTAAATTTTTTTATAAATAAAATAAAAAATAAACTCACTGTTAGATTAATCTAAAGTATAAAAATTACACATCTCTTTTGTAACACTAGATCCATTCCCAAATGACTTTTTAAAGTTGTCATTTTTGTAACTTTACCATAGAAAGCTCCTTTAAGTTACACCTGCTTCTGAAAGTATTTTAACTTTGTCCCTTAAAAGTACCAGAGCTACATCTCATTCATGGACTCAACAGATTATATATCACTATAGTCTATATAATATAATCAGTTTATTCTTTCTACTTCACAAACTGAATCAGAAAAACTACTTCTTATTATGCTTTTGTATTTCAAGAGTAGCTGATAATAATCAAGAAAAAATGGTTGAAACAAAGTTAAGCAGCGTGAAGTATAAAAGATGGTCCGTGGAAGGCATGACTGCGTTAGTGACAAGAGGAACCAAAGGCATTGGGTAATTTCGCTATCTTACTCTTACTTCAAGTATATATATATATATATATATATATATATATATATATATATATATATATATATAGTAGAAATTTATTTATATTTTTCTATTATGATTCTTGAATTAGGTACGCAATTGTTGAAGAGTTAGCAGAATTTGGAGCAGCGGTGCATATATGTTCACGTAATGAAGATGATATTAACAAATGCTTGGAAGAGTGGAAAAACAAAGGATTAATGTAACAGAATCAGTATGTGATATACTTAGTTATGAACAACGCAAGAGATTAATGGAAAATGTTTCTTCTATCTTTCACAGAATGCTCAATATTCGTGAACTGCAGTGAACCAAACTACAAAAATGGTCCAGTTTAGATTTTAATAACCACAATAATAATAATTGAGTTAACTAGTAAAACAGTTTCAATTCAGTTATAAATTGGTTTAAACCGGTTTGTATATATAAACCGATTTAAAACCAATTTGTAGTTATAAACTAGTTTTACATTAAAGATTGTTTCAAAATCAAATTATTTTAAAAATTTGAAAAACTGGATTTTACTATATTTTCAAAAAAACTCAATTTTACTGTATTAAGAGAAATGATTTTACTGTCTTTTAAGAAAAACCCAATTTTATTGTATTTTTTGAAAAAACTTGATTTTAATGTATTAAGAAAAGTGATTTTAGTGTTTTTTCCGAAAAACCTGATTTTATTGTATTTTTAAAAAACTCAATTTTACTGTATTTTTGGAAAACTTGATTTTACTGTTTTTTTTAAAACTTAATTTGGCATTATTTACAAAAAAAAACTTAATTTTACTGTATTTTGAAAATTTTGATTTTACAATATTTGGGAAAAACTCGATTTTACAATATTTTCAAATAACCTTTTTTTACTGTATTTTCCAAAAGAAAAGTAAAATCGTGTTTTTGAAAATACAATAAAATCATGTTTTTTGAAAATACAGTAAAATTTACTTTTTCCAAAATTTCAGTAAAATCAAGTTTTTTAAAAATATAATAAAATCGAGATTTTTTAAAATACAGTAAAATCGAGATTCTTGAAAATACAGTAAAATCGAGTTTTTCCAAAAAAAAATAGTAAAGTCAAGGTTTTTGAAAATACTGTAAATCAAGTTTTTTGAAAAGTCAGTTAAATCGGGTTTTTACAAAAAAATAGTAAAATCGAGTTTTATTAAAAATACAGTAAAATCAAGTTTTTTGAAAATACATTAAAATTTGATTTTTTTAAAAATATAGTTAGATCGAGTTTTTTGACAATACAGTAAAATATGGGTTTTATTGAAAATACAGTAAAATTTACTTTTTCCAAAATTATAATAAAAACAAGTTTTTTGAAAATATAGTAAAATTGAATTTTTTGAAAATACAGTTAAGTCAAGTTTTTTGAAAATTTAGTAAAATCGAGTTTTTTGAAAATACAGTAAAATAAGGTTTTTTGAAAATAATGTAAAATTGGGTTTTTCCAATAAAACAGTAAAATCGAGGTTTTTTTAAAAGACGATAAAATCGGATTGTTTTGAAAAATACGGTTAGATCGAGATTTTTGAAAATACAGTAAAATAAAGTATTCTGAAAATTCAATAAAATCAACTTTTTCCAAATTTACAGTAAAATCAAGATTTATGAAAATATAGTAAAATCGAGTTTTTGGAAAATACAGTAAAATTAAGTTTTTTGAAAATACAGTAAAATCTGGTTTTTTAAAAATACAGTAAAATTGAGTTTTTCTAAAAATACAGTAAAATCTAGTGTTTTATGAAAAATATGAAATATTGATTAAATTTCTGAAAAATGTAAAACAAATATTCTACACAAAATATTTATTTAAAAAATGAAAAATTAATTTATCTGATTAAACCAGTTTATAAAAAGAAACTGGTTTTGAACCAGTTTTAAACTGAACTTGAATTGTTTAAATTAAATGGTTCAGTTTATTAACCATTTAAGTGGATCAGTTTTTATATGGTGCAATGCAATTCAATTCAAGTATACGATTCAGTTAACCATATTTTTGAACACCCCTAGCTAGTATAGTGTCTCAAGCGCCTATTAGTCGTATGGGAGAGACTAGAGAGATACCATCGTTAGTTGCTTTTCTTTGTCTTCCAGCTGCATCATACATTACCGAACAAGTTATTGCTGTTGATGGAGGTTACACTGCTTAGATTGATGCTATTAATTTCTTTGCCTTTGAGTGTTGCATATGTACCATTAGCTATGAATTTTAATTTTCCTTTCTAGGGGGTGGTTTCTTTTGATGTTAATAAAAGACATATTCAATTGGTCTATCAATTTTGTTCTTTAAGTTAGTGACCCATGTTTTTAGGACTTGCTGTTTTATTATGGTGGTGGTTCTATTTAGAATTCATGTATCTCATGTAAGGCTATATAATAGCCATTACTTCACAGTAATAACATAGTGTGTGATTGGTCTGATATGTATTTTGTTTCTTAACATATGGTATCTAGAGCCAGTCATTTTTTATACAACTAACTGTTCCTAAATTCAATGGGTACTATATTCAAATGTTCATGAAAATTTTCCTCCGTTCGAAAGAGTATTGGAGATTAATAGATGAAGGGGTTCCTAAGACTGCATTAGAAACAATATTGACATATTCATAAAAGAAGCGGCAAAATGAGTTGCAGCTCAAAGATTTGAAGGTCAAAAACTATCTTTGTCGAGGATTAGATCGTCCTTTCTTGGAGACAATTCTCAAGAAGGACACCGCAAAGGATATTTAGGAGTCCATAAAAATAAAGTATAAAGGGACGAATCGAGTCAGGATCAATTGCACATACTACGCAAGAAATATGAAATTCTACACATGAAGGAAGGAGAACTAATAAGGACCTTTTTTCGCTCAAATACTTACTACCGTTAATAAGATGAAAGCCAATGGTGAAAACAAAGATGACAGTGTTGTTATGAGTAATATTTTGAGGTCACTGACACCAAAGTTCATCTATGTTGAATGTTCTACTCAGGAGTTACCCAACATAATAGCACTAACCATTGATGGACTTCAAAGCCAGTTGGCTCTACGTGAACAACATATGTATCATTCGATTGAAGATGAGCATTCTCTGGTTGTTAGTTATGGAGGACAATGATGTGTTCGTGGAGTTCGAGGTAGAGGTTCTGGTAGAAAAAGTCATGATCGATCAAAACTACTACAAATAACACTTTTATGACGAAACTTTCACCTCGAACATGCTAAACACTGATAGTATAGGTCATGGGAGCGCGATGTTTGATTTTTTAAAGAAAATAAACAACCTTTTCCCTTGGTTTTCTTTGAGAAAACCGAGGTAACATAGCTATAATTGAGCGCCATGTTTTATCCATAAAAAATAATAAACCTCTTCTCTCGGCTTTTTGGAAAATTCGAGGGAATATAGCTACAAGGGATCTCGCTTCGAATCCCAATTCGTTCACTTAAAGTTTTTTTTAACAATATCTCACTTGGCTTCTTTTCAGATTCCATGTTTTTCTTTGTTAATTAGTAATTCTTAAAATCTTTGTCATATCAATAGATAAGAATATGTAATAATAAAAAACGAAATATTTCATTGATAATAAAAAATAGGACAACAGATAACTATTCCACATATTCAAACTTTTGACTCCATTCAACTTCAACATTATCCCTATTAACTATCTCTAACAGAGAGAAAAGCTCATAAAGAACTATTCCATATGGTATGAGGAAAGTCATTTCCTCCCGAGAGATAAATATCACTTCCTTTAAGAAGTTAAAAATTGTAAGAGAAAAATTAACTCTGATTCTGTGGGTAAGGAAGTACAAGAGATATTTGTCATCCCAAGTGTCGCACGCTCGCGAAAAATGAATGATCGGAATCAACAGAGTCTCCACCGAACTTTATTTATCTCGCGAAGGGAAGGGAAAACATATAGAAAACCCGAAAGAAGGAAAGGATAAGAAAAGGTCTTACGACCAAAGATCGAGTAAGGAAGTCGGTTACGCAAGGGGAAGGTATTAGCACCCCTCACGTCTGTGGTATTCCACAGGATCCACTTATGTTTGTTCTATTCTAAGGGTGTGTTAACTAGTGCTTACTTGCTAAGAGGGAAATGAAAGGATTATAAAAACTACGGGAGGAATAGAGTTATTTTAAATAGTTATGCTCGCTTAGGTCCCGCAACCTAATGCCTACGTATCCCCTTATGAGGAATCAGAGTGCCGTAGTTTGACTTAAATGTTTTTGTTTGTTTGTGTTTTTTAGTGGACGAAGTTACATTCACATTCTAGCATTAGGATAGCCGCTCGTTGAGTGGGGTCTTATGTGTTACCTGTCTGCGATCGAAAGGAAGTAACATGTCCCGATTAAGAAAGCCCTGAAGGCAGGAGAGAAGAGAGAAAATTGTTTTGGTAACTATAAATATTGGTTTGACTCAAGTGTGTTTTTTTTCTGTTGTGGACAGTTAGCAGAGTTAGGGATTAAAATGCTAGGTTCAATTGGTTTGAAGTATTTTGAGGGTTAATTGAGTGGTGCGAACTAATGTGAATCGGATGCGGTTTCAAATGAATAACCGTCTTGAGTTGGTTCCGTGATGTGTGTAACACGGTGGGAGAACTGGCTTTTTAAATGTGCAGATAGCAAGAGTCGCCACCGACTTTTATTTTATCCAATTGGAAAGGCAAAAAGAACAGGAAAGACCTTTTTAAAGATTTTGAGTTCGGGGGGTAGGTTATACAAAGGGAAGGTGTAAGCACCCTTTGCATCCATGGTTATCCATAGGCTCTTAATTGCTTAGCTCACTTTTTGTTTGAATTGTTTGAAAAGAAAGTGTAGTGTGTGATTAGAAAACATTTTGAATAAGGACTTTAACTTGTAAATAAGTGTAGCCTTTTTGAAATTGTTTTGAAAAGAGGTGTATGAAAAGCATTTTGAATGTTTGAATTTGAGTAAGCAATTAAAAGCTACCTACCTTAAGCTAATCTTTCTTGTTCTTTAAGTCTTTCGTTTGAAGGGGCTATCCATACCATATGGAGGGTAGGTAGTCTTTTCATTAAATGTATCGGGTCATCGAGGGTCATCGTTTACCATAAATCTATCAATACTACGCCAAATTTGGCTTTTAGCAACACAGCTACGAAAGCGCTTTTAGGAAAAAGCGCTGCTATAGGTTTCCCTAAAAACAAAACTAAAAAACAAGGGAAAAAAGCGCTGGTATAGGTGATCCTACGAAAGCGCTTTTGAAAAGCGCTGCTATATGCTACCTTATGAAAGCGCTTTTATAAAAGCGCTGGTATAGGCTGGTTACAAAGACGCTTTTGAAAAGCGCTCTCGTAGCTAATTTAAAATTAAAATTTTTAAAACAAAATTAATTAAATAACAGAATAAAAAAAATAAAAATAAAAAGAAGAATAAATAGGAAAAGAGATTAGGGTTTGTGTTGGTTAAAACACGTTCTTTTCTTTTCCTCCTCAACATAAGAACGACACCCTTCATCTTCAACAAAACTGTGATGGCTTCTCTCTTCCTCTGATTGTCTTCCTCTTCTTCTCCGATCAATCACCGGTGACTCAAACCCTTTTTCGATTCCGTTCTCTTTCTCTGACGTGAATCTCCGTTCGTCCTCTTCTTCTCTTTGATTCGAAGCTTTCTCCGATTTCGTGGAGATGATGTTGCTGGGTTCGAAAGCTGAACGCCGGTAATGAAACTGTTCGCGAGTTGAAGATTGTTTTTGTGGTGTTGAACATTTGTGGTTGCTGCGTTTTTGTCTGTTGATACGATCTCCTTATTCTATAAGCCATTCAATTTCCTCTGTTCAATCCCAGGTATAAATCTTTTTTCACAATGATTTCTTGTGTTTATTATTGAAGATAACCTTTCATTTTCCAATCTTTATAATAGAGATTTGTATTTATTTTGCTTTTAGATCTAATTTGAGGTTTTGGGTTTTCTAATTTGAAATTTTGGGATTTAGGGTTTCTATTTCTTCAAATCTGATGTTGCAAGTTGTTATTTTGGATTATATGGTTGCTATCTACTCCTATAATTTGATGTTGCCTAGTTTTTTAATTTGATTCTTTAAACGTGGATGTTAGAGCTGCTACAATTGGACTTATATGTTGTGAATACCGAGTTATTTTACCTTTTGAATGTGGATTGTGATTCATAACTTATTTTACCTTTTATTTTTTAAAGTTTTTAAATATATTTTTGTGATAATGCGTTCAATTTTGTTTGCTTTAATTTTTCATTAGGTTTAAGCCCCATGGTGATAAAATTGGTATAAAGCTGTTGAAGATAGTTTTAAGGATCGAAGCAAGTCAAAGAGGCCCTTTAGTTTTCGTGTAAGTTTCGATGCTAAGCGTTTTCAGAATTTGTAGAACTTGCTATGTCTCTGACAAGTATGTCTTGAACATATATCCTGGATATAGTTGCTTATGAAATAGAGAAAATATAGTTAATATTTTATGGTAATGAAAAGTTTGGATACATACTTTCTTAAGAACTAATGTTTTTATTAAATTATTCTATTTAAAATTGACGTCTAGATAAATATATTTTGCGATTGGGAAGCCTTGTTTGTGTGCAAGCACACTTGGTAGATGTATATTGTAGAAAGAGTTTTTTATATGTTACAAAGTGTTCACCTTCATTAAATTTTCAAATTATTTAATATCTTTTAGAAAGCACCACTTACACATACTGATAGGAAGAAGCTCTAAGAGGAAATTGTCAAAATGAAAGTAATGGTTTGATTTGTTTCTGATTGCAGTTGCCTGTTTTGATGATATTTTATATGTGAATTCAAGGAGAGGTTCAAGAAGGAAACTAAAAATAACAAACCTGTTATTGTGGTGAGTTTTGTGATTTAGTGTTGTTCTCTTTTATTTATGTTAAATTTGAACTTTGTTTTATATAGTAAGAAGATAAGTGTGGTTTGGAAAAGATTGTATGGCTTTATATCAAACTATCTTTTTGTATAAATTTTATTGTAATTTAGTTATAACTTAATGCTAATGAAAAAGCTAATGTGAAACTTGGTTAATTTGTATCTTCCATGCTAGGATGCAGAAGGATTGACACTTTTTTAGGCAACCGATCACTATTGAGTTTAGTAGTTGATTGAACTATCATGGATAGTAAACCTAAACTAATCCTTTTCCTGTTCTTTATTCATATTATTCACCTTCTAATCTTTTTTCAAGTTTTCACGTAGTGACTTCTACATGTAATTTCCTAAACACAACGATGAGGTACAATGCAGTAAGATTTTGGTTTGGGCATGATTGTTATTGTCCCTAACTCAATGCTTTTAGATCATTACAAATTATAAATTAAATTGAATTTCCTTACTCTTAATAGTAAGTAATATAATGAAACTAGTTTTTGCATTGATTTTTAAGTCATATACCTTTTTTATATTAGAAATATAAATTTTGTTCTCATTAGTTGAACTAGTATGATAATCTTACTTACATTTCGAATACTTTATTTTGGTCCAGGTCATCAATTCATTGAAACTCAAAAGTGGACAGTTTTACAACACTCACTTGATCGGAGCTCATAAGTGAACAACTTTACACCACATAAGAAATATTGAGTTTTCAACTATATCATCACATTTTTATATGTGTGGTATTTGCTGTGAGGCTAAGTAGAGAAAGGAAGGAAATGTCTCAAGTTGGATTTTGGGGAAATTTCTTAGGGAGCAAATCAGTATTGTATTTTGTGTTTTGAGAATTTGATTGTAAACTTAGCTTCTAGAACACTTATAAAATTAGTGATGTTTTATTTGTATTTTGATAATAAATATATGCAATACTAATTCATAACTTGAGACTCGGCTTAGTGTATTACGTGATGAGGCCTCTATTTAAGCATCAAAACAAGAGTTAAAATGTTTCATATTAAATGTATTTTTAAAAAAATTTTATTTATTTAATATAATAAATGTATTTCTCAAAATATTAGTGAGAATTTGAGATATGTCAAAATATTATAAATTATAGGTCGAACTGGGAGGCTTAAATTACAAGTTGCACTTTAAAATACTGCGTTTAGCAATGACAGCGCTTTCAAAAACGCTCTTAAAGGGCTACCTACGAAAGCGCTTTATAATTAAAAGCGTTGCTTAAGATAAAAAAAAAGCATAAAAGATACAAAAAAGCGCAACCTACGAAAGCGCTTCTGGAAAAAGCGCTGCTATAGGGGGGCTACGAGAGTGCTTTTTTGGAAAAAGCGCTGCTATAGGGGGGGCTACGAGAGCGCTTTTGGAGTTTCAAAAGCGCTGTCGTTACCTACGGCAACGCTGGCTTTGGCAGCGCTTTTAAGCGCTCTAAAAGCCCAAAAAAAGCGCTTTAGAAGCCCTTGTACGTTGTAGTGCCATACCATAAGAAAGGCAGGAAGTCTTAGGAAAGGAAGTGAATAGTCATTTGTAGGCAACTAGTAAAGATACCTTAGCATTCAAAGGGACTATAATCAAGATCATTTATCGTAGGCAACATCGAAGGGACGAGATCTTTTTATGATGATCTTATTCGTAGGCAGCAGGCTAAGGTATCCCCATATCCGAGGGACTTGACTATTTAATCGAAAGGCAACATAAGAGGAATTACCTTAAAGGTGTGTGGGTGCACAATCATGTGAATTCAATTCAGATACTTTTATCTTGTATTTAGGCGAGCTAAATTCAATTTAAAGGTTACCACTCCCTACTTTACTAACCACACAGTTAATATAAAATAAAGGCAGAAATAAAAATTCCTACGCTATTATAAGGCTTCGGGGAGGGGAATACATAGCCAAAAACCCGGGGATGCGGAAAATATAAAGCAAAAATATAAACCTAATTACTATTACAAGAAAATTTATTGCGACCTATACATACTTTCTAGAATTGAAATGGCAAAAAAAAATTAAAGGCATGCGACATACACAGAGTATGGGATGAGAAGAGAAGAGAAGATCGCAAAGAAATTATAGTTAGAAAAATAAGGTTAGTGAGAAACCTAGATTAAATTACTTAGTTAAAAAACCTAGTGATTAAAAACCTTATGGCTAAAAACCTAATGGGTAAGATAAACCTAGAGGGTTAAAAGCCTAAGCGAAGGTTAATGGATGATACCTACCTAATGGGTTTATAGGGTTTTTAAGTTAAGTCTAACCCTAATTGAATTAGTTATAAACCTAAATTAACTAGTTAATTATTTAATCTAAAATTAGATCCTAATCACTAGGTTAATTAACTAAATGGAAACTAATTTTGAAATAATCTATTTACTAAATTAAACTTTACTAATTAATTAAAAATGTCAATCCTAATTAACTGAATTAAAAAAACTAAACCTAATTATTAAAATTAGCTGATCCTAATTAATAAAATTAACTAATTAAAAAATATAGTTAGTGGTTGTTAATGGGTTGATTTTAAATTAGTTAAATGTTAGTTAAAAAACATAAAAGAAGCAATTAAAAGAAAAAAAATCTAAAAAAACAAAAGAAGAAAAAAAAACATGGCTGAGGATTGCTGGATCAAGTGTGGAGATCCTCTGAGTGTCCACAGTAGGCGTGCGCTTTTGTCCTTTGGATCTTTGTTGCTAATGATCTTGTGGTGCCTGGAAGCGGGCGTACCGTGGGCATGCTTTGGTCATATGCACCGGATCTGCAAGCTAGAAAATACAAAGCAAAAATTGCACAGGCCAGGGTTCGAACTCGTGTCTTTGGGGACGGTCAGCAAAACTGACCACCGTCCGCGCTACACTCTTTAGTTGAAATAATTCTAATCAAAAAATATAATATATTAAATGTAAGCGATTCAAAATTTAAAACGGAATTCGCGCGCCCTTGTATCTTCTTCTTCGTTGGGTCTGAATTTTTACCTGTGGCTTAGCTACACTTTAGCTCCGAATCCTCATCGTAGCTAACCCCTGCAACATCAAAACTCAATAAAAACTAAACATAAATCACAATCAAAGACATAGGTCAAACCGAAATTCAACCCTGAATCCAATGGCAACCTTAGTTTGGGCCAATTTTTCTTAACTCCAGAATCCCTAATTCTAAGCTCTAGTAACCTAGCAATGGTGATTCACGAAACCTGCAATAAAACTCCAATCAAACGAATCGAGTGTGTATGATAGAACTCGAATTAAAAATTTTGAAGCATAAAACGTGAACATTTGGATACGTTTGAGTGTGTTCAGATTGATGATGATGATGATTCAGTTACATCCAAGAAGCTTTAAAGAATCGAATGGTAGGCTTTGTTTGATCTCCAACAAGATCGAACTCGATTCTCTATCTCCTATTGGTTCACGACTTTTTCAGCTCTGGAATAGGGTTTTGGCTCCTCCAAAAAACATATCCTTTGCATCTGGGATTGTTTCATATATATTGGATGCTATTAGGTCAATAACTTTGGACCAAATCTCCTTGAATCCAAGATTGGCAATTGTTGGAGATTTGATTTGTAAATTTCTAAAATATGCTCAATTTCAATCCAATCTCACCGATACTAATTTTCACGAATTTGACTTTAAAATATGGCCCTTAGATGATTGCAATTGATTGGGAATCAAAGGAAAATCAAATCTTTTGAATTTCCTTTCACTTATTTGATTTAAATGGTATTTTAAATGAAATAAAAATTCAAATAAAATAGAATAAAAATAAAATAACCATGGGCTTGAGTTTGGAGGTTCTAATTGGCTTGGGGAACAATTTTGGATCTTAAAATATTGGGCCCATTTGCAAGAAAATTCACTTTGAACCTCATTTTCTTCACATTTTTCTCCAAAAGTCGACCAACTCTGACAAGGCATATCTTCCTTAAATTTTAAGATATGAAAGTGTTATAGGACTTTTTGGAAAGCCCAAGGTGTCCTCTACAAGACACGTTGGAACCTTTTTTGCATTTGGAGATTTTATCTTCATGATATAGGCTTTGAGAAAAAACAGCTTTTTGCGAGCTTCTAGAAGGACCTGTAATGTTTTGGCTCATATCTCTCAAATGGTGCATTTATTGATTTTGTGTCCAATATCAAAGTTGTAGAGAATTGAATTTCCTTGAGAATAAGCTTTTGTTGGGAAATTTCTGATAAAGTATGAGAGAGATATAATCAGTCAAAGTTGGGTTGACTTTCTCCTAGAAACCCTAATTTAGTAACTTTAAGTTTGGATGATTTCTGAGCTTTCATTGATAAATCATGTTCAATCTTTGATCAAATGATGAATGTAACTTAAAAATGTTGATGTTGACAAAAAATCCGGAGTTTTGACTATAATCTGACCACAATTGACTTTTAGGTCAAACTAGTCGACCGTTGACCTTTTGAGTAGTTGACTGAGCAATCTTGTGAATCAGAGCTAGAAACTTGGTGTGAGGATTCTTTGAGTCATATGAGAGGCCTTGAAGTCCACTTGAAGTATCAGAAGTTGATTTTACTTGGAGAGAGGAAAAACCGTAGTTGTGGCTTGTTGTTTAGGAGAGAGGTAAGTGTGCCCAAATCTTGTATAGTCTTGAGCAGTTGAAAGTCATGTGAGCCAAAATATGATGGGAAAATTTTGGGGTATGACAATTGCCCCTGTTCAATTTTCTTAAACCTGAAGATGTAGATTGGCTTGTGTGCCAGTCAGAATCTAAAGGTGGAAGAGGATTGAACACTAAAATGCTCTTCTTTGAAAATTGGAGATATTGTTTATCTGCTTGTACCTGTATCCTGAAAAAGGTAAAGTTAGTCTTTTATGCAGTGTCATGATGCATGTATTATGTGATGAGGTTCTCAAAATAAATGAGAAACTTGTATATTACGCATGAGTTTATGAGATGCTACATGCCATTCATGGATATGTATGTGATATATGATGTATGAACACGACTTATGCCGTTTGGAGTATATTAATGATTTCTTCTTGATTGAGAAAAAAAATCTCCATAACATTGTGATTCTGATGCCTGATCTTGTTTTGAAGATATACAGCTGGGGATTTATGATTTCTGCTTGGGGATGAAAGCAATTTGAATGATTGATCCTAATGCACTCTGACTGGGGATAAAAGAGGTGAATAACCCTGTTTGGAGAAAAGAAATGTATCAGAGAATCGGCAGTGTCGAAGATGTAAACTCCGTTGAGGAACTAAGTCTCTGTTGGGACGAGAATATTTGTAGAAATCTTTTTCGAGGATTACCCTGTGGGGATATGACCCTGTGAAACCGGCTCTGCGGGAAGACATGGATGCCTTGAATGTTGCCCCCAGTGGTTATAGTAACTGTCATTCATGGACTTGTATTGATTGGGACACACCAATGAGTGTTGGTTGAAGTGTCAAACAGGCTTTACATAGCTTTGCCCCAGCTAGTAGGGAATTTGAAGAGATTTTCCTCGTGAGGGCCTTCTGAGATGTGTACTATGGGTGACTTGCCCCTAGTAATCATAAACTGAGGACAATGCCCCTGGTTAATTGGGAAGTATATTCAGACACATTTGGGTGCATGCCCCTGATTGTTTGGCATTTTTGAGAGATTCTTGGAATCTGGACCTAATTCCCCCAGATCGATTGGACAGAACATGTCATGCCCCTTGTATACATTGCTTCAGGAGTGATCTTGTCTGTCGGGATAACTGTTAGTCATTAGTCGTACCCTGTGCAGATTCTTCCTGATGCTAACATTTGAAATTATGTAGCAGAATATGTTTAATAATGAATTCATAAGATGCAATGCATATGTCTGTCTTGATTTTTGAAAAACATTAAAACAGAAGATGTAAAAGCGTGATGTTTGTAAAACCGTGATATCAACTCAGCATTTATAGCAAACCTTAAGGAGTCAGTATACCTTTTTGGTGCCAGTATGCTTTCAAAATAACCATGCTTCAGTTACGACTTTTAAGGGTTGTAACGTGGCTTGGTTCACGGTTTAAGAAACAAAGGATAATGGCTCAAAGTTTATTTGTACCCATCCCAATATTCATGCTGTTCTTCGATCCTATGCTTAGATAACTTTGCGTTTAAGTCCTAGCAGAGCTTTGAAGTCGTAACATTGACATTTGATGATGGTTTCAGCACCGACAGTTTATTTGGACAGGCAGTCATCCCTTTTTGTAATTCTTTTTCTTTTGTCGAGGATTTTTAGCAACCTCCTTTTTTTACTTTATTATCCCTAACTTTTGCCTGAACTGTTTATTTTGTGATTACAGTCAGCGGGAAGTTTCGATTTTGATAAGTCTCCTTTATAGGTTTTGACTTAACAGTTTTTCTTCTTTTTGATGGATATTGACTGCCTAACTTAATGGTTGCGGGGACCCATCATTTTTTGTGTAAATAACGGCTAGTATAATTGAGTTAACTGAGTAACTATCCTGCCCCAGGTTATGATTAAGGTTCCGATTTGCACGTGAAAGAAAACTCCTACACCTTAGGCTCAAAGGGGTTGACGAGGGATTATCATCCTTATATCTCCACTGTTTAGGAATTGATACAATGCCTGTACATACTCTGGTCTATTCTTATTTGGCGTTCTAATCAGTACTTGGTGGTATTCTCTCAGAAAATCAATGTCTGTTTGGTACTGTGGCCTATTCTTGTTTGGCGTTCTAATCAGTACTTGCCTGTCAACTCATTGAATCCATTGCCTGTTTAGAAAGTTTCAAACCCCAGATGTCTGATAATCTGTTTGCTCTTGCATTTGCCCATATTGGGTGAGCATCACTATTTCGAGTGCACCATGTCAGCGCCTCGGTGGATCTAGGCCAGTGAGAGATCCTCATTCCCCAGCCGAGTGCATCCAGATGAGGCTTTCTTTTGTTCCAAGATTCCCATCTCCTCAGCAAAGCACATTTCAATGAGATTTTCGTGCTTTTAAATTCTTGTTCCCCAGAGGAATGTTTTCTCTCTAGTTGAATCATGATGGAATGGTATCTGATTCCCCAGCAAGCTCTTAATGAGGTTCCTTGACCGAGTTCCTCATTTTCCCCAGTAAAGCGTTTCTCTCCCCAACAGATTGACCTATTTTCCGCAGGAGAGTCATCTTATTCCCCGGTGGAGGTGGTTTCATAAAAGGTTCTTACGCTAGATTCCTTATCCCCAACGGATTTCTTATCTCCTTAGTGGACCGTTATGCAGAAGTAGTCATCTTCCCCAATGAGGCATTCATCAGCAGAGATTCTCATGCATCCTCGGTAGAATCTATTTCCGTCAAGGATTTCCCCAGCGGGAGGCGTTCTACACGAGCAAGTCGATTACTCCCCATCAGAGTTGTTTCCATGACTTGTACTAATCTTCGTATCCCCAGTGGGTCGATAGTTTGCTTCTCTAGTGAAGTTTCCAGGGTATTCCCCAAATAGTCAATCAGGATTTCCTAATCCCCAAGCAGGGTTTATTCCCTAATCAAAGCTTGCAGCCAAAGTTGATTATCTCCAGTAGATTTCTGATCTATCTTTGCCAACTCGCAGTTTGTGACTTCTGGTCACTCATCTTGACCTCCCCACAGAGTTCCATAATCTCTCCAGGACTGCTTCAGTAATTCAGTGCTCCTCCATTGTTTCCCTAAGCAGTGTCTGAATCATGCATCATTTGCATATCATTCTCAAAAGCGTGTAGCTTCTTCCTTCTCGAGAACGTTATTCCATAAACATTCGTACATGCATCACGCATAAATCATATCATATATGTTTCTTTCTGCAGGAAAGTTATTAAGATACGAATGCTCCCACAGAGCAGTATTCGCCTAGTCATTACAAGCACTTATCCTGATATTGAGATCAGAAGGGGATTGTTAATTCACCAGTTGAAGACATTCCGTTCCCGGCACACACAGTTCGGATGAGATATCTGTCCTTATTCTTGATATTCAGATCAGTTGAAGGGACCGCCTCCGGATCTCATCGACCTTACGAAGGAGCCAGCCACTGATATCTAGATCAGATGGAGATGTCTGCCTGGTTGACTTTGTCATTCATAAGAGGATTGTTCTACTTATTTTCTGACACAACTCAGATCAGTTCAAAGACATTCCTATTCCCGATGCCCCCAGATCGTTGGAAGCTATTTGTTCCTATCCTGATATTCAGTTCAGTTTTGAAGGAACTGCCTCCGGATCTCTATCGATCTTCCGAAGGAGCAAGCCCTCTGATGCATCAGATCAGTTGGAAATATCTACTCCATGAAGATTTAGTTCGTTCAGAAGAAGAACTCGTCTGCCCAGTCTTGATGCCTAACTACCAGTTGAAGACATTTCCTTTACCCGGCGTACACAGTTCAGAAGAGATATCTGTTCCTATCCTAATATTCAGATTCAGATTAGTTGAAGGAACCGCCTCCGAATCTCTGTCGATCTTCCGAAGGAGAAAGCCATTGATAACATTAGATCAGATGGAGATGTCTACCTAATCGACTTTGTCTTTCAGATGAAGATTGTCCTACTTTTTTTCTGGCATCACGTCCAGATCAGTTTAAAGGAATTCTTTCCCCGGCGTACACAGTTCGGAAGAGATATTGTTCCTATCCTGATTTCCAATTCAGTTGAAGGAACCGCCTCCGGATCCCCGTGGTCTTACGAAGGAGCTAGCCGCTAATTCCCAGATTAGTAGGAATATCTACCTGATGATTTAATTGCATCAGAAGAGATGTCTGCCTTGATTCCCAGATCATGATTCCCAGATCAGAGATACCTATTACCCGTTGATGTCCGAATCTACCGATGTATCTCCCTTGATTCCCAGATCGACTTAAGACATTTGTCCAGATGAATGTTCGGAGACATCTGCTACATCTGATGCTCACATCAATCGAGATGTTCCTTCTCTTGATAACCAGATCATTTGAAGTGTTTCCCTTGCCCGTGGGTGCCCATTTCTTCGTATCACAAGTTGGAGCTTACTTAATTATCCAGGTCAATTGAAGTTTTTTCTCCCTGCTTGCGGCGCGGTACGTGCCTTCTTATTACAAGATGGAACCTTCTATTCATCAAGAGCGCAAATTTTTGAGTTCATTCTGGTATTCAATCTCCTTCCACCTCAACGGTTCGAAACTTTCGTTTCTCGCTCGTCAGGTTCAAGAAGTTTGAATAAGGGCAGCTGTTGCACCCCAAAATTTGCCCTCTTTATTTGAGCTATAAGTTATCAAAGACGTTTATTTCGTCGTTCGAAAAAGGGAGGAAAAAATAAAGAGTTTCTTATACATGGTGGCTGCAATTGTTAATTCAACTGAGATTCATTGGATTTCATGTTGAGGTGTTCTTATGTGCCTCAATTCTTATCTTCCTCAAGAATTCCTCAAAGCATTATTATTATGTCGGATTGAAGTACAGTGCATGTCATGGTGTGAGAGTTAAGACTTGTGGGTTCATTTTGTTCAAGGCGTGCTTATTCTTGCATTTACTTTTGGCTTGCAATATGAGTTCGACTTAACTTAGCAATTGAATATAAGGTCACATTCGGAGAATACAATGATCAAGATTTGAAGTTTGATTCAATTGATTCCATAAATCCAATTTAAGTTCAAGATTAATTGATTGAATCCAAGGTCTTAAGCATTTGATTGGTCAAAAAATTGATTCAGGTTAAAAGATTCATTCATATGGATTTTAGCACACACGTTTCAAGATTCAAGATCATTCAACCATATTCACAATTCATACATCCACAAGAAATTCATCCCTATCTATTTCAAAACCAAATATTACAAAAGTAAATCCATATCCAAATTACAAAAGCCCATTTACAAAATTACACTAAAAAATCATTTACATATCCATTACAAAAACTATTACAACATGGAATACAAAAGCAAAAAAAAACAAGTTCAAGCTGAGCCATCTCCACACATTTTAAGCCGCTATGCACCCTGCTTCAGACAAAATCGAACCAAATAAAACCATATCAAACCGAGCCTGCGGGGGGAGAGTGAAGCCAAAGTCGGTTCAAAAGAGGAAGAGGTAGACATCAGAAAAAAGAAATTGAGATTGATAAGAGAAATTCATCAGAGAAATTTCACAACAAAAATCAGCAAAAGAAAAACGTAACATAAAAGTCAGTGAAGAGAAACCTCATAACATAAACGTAACAAACTTTCCAGGATCCTCTCAATTCTCATCCATCTTCTTCAACATTTAACAATTCTCAGATCATCATCAATCTTCAACTTCAAACCTTCATCACATCATCTTCTTCCGTCTCTTTCCATTCATTAGATTTCTCCCGAAAAACAACCATAATCTTCATGAATTCTCAAACCTTCAATCTCTAATAGCTTCCCTCTGCATCGATTCTTGACCACAAAATCACTTCTCAGAAAAATCCTCTCTCTGAAAATTCTCTCCACGTTCTTCATCTTCAAGCCCACCTTCATCTTCATAAAAGGTGGATTCGTTCTTCGAGTTCTCTCGATTTTTAATCCACCGTTCATTCTCCACCTTGCACAAAGAGATAATTCCAAGAAGAAACTGAGAAGAGAACAAATTGGAATCATAAATTGATAGTAGAAATATTGGTTAACAAACCTGTAACAACCTTCAACTTCCTCGATCCATCAGAAAATCACCGAAAACCTTTAGTCAATAATCTTCGAACGTGATTCAATCTTCTCAGCATCATCTTCCACATCAATACAGTTCTTCAATCTTGTCTCTTGTCTCCATCTTGTATAATCTTCAAGAACAACTCCACTGCTTCTTCAATCGGCATCGGAACTTCATTGCACAACGTCTCCACGAAGCAATCGTCGTCGCCAAATCTTTATCACCTTCAACCTTCTTCAAATATTCTTCACTTCCGCCAATTCTTCACTTCACCAGAAAACTCTCTTCAACATCTCACAGCTTCATCGAATCTACTACGTTCATTAATCATCAAATCTCCGCAATATCGTCAACTCAGAAGCAACAACAAAGTCTTCAACTTCACGTTGCATCTATGACTCCACAAACGACATCCACGATTTCAATTTCAACATCAAGAATGTGTCGCAAAACCATAATTCAGAAAGGAAGAAAAATCAAAACAAGAAAGCGAAGAAATCAGAGAGAGAGAGATTTGAGATCGATAGCAGAAAGAGTTTGAGAGCTGATTCGAGATCGAGAGAGATGAGAGACGAGTTTAGAGTGTGTTTGTTTGGCGGGGGCGATTGAAGAATCTTTGACCGGTGAAGATGATGAAGCCTCCGCGCCGTCATGAGAAGGAGGGGTTCTGAGTTTTCATGTGAGAAAGTTAGTCCCAAACTTTAACCCTAATTCCTCTTTCTGTCTAGTTTGTTTAATTGAATTAGTGGATTATTGCAAACTTAATGGATATTAGTTAGATTAATTGAAATAAAATCTAGATTAATTGAGTTGGATCAAGAAGATTTATGGATTATCAACCTTGGGCCACGAATTCAGATATCACACCCCTCTCAGGCCCACGCACCATTCTCTTTTGGTGTAGATTAGGAGTGAACAAAAAAATATTTGATCGGGCCATGCTCAAACGAAATTGCCATTGTCCATACCCCCTGTGAGCCTGCTATACCTTCTTTTCTAAAACAAAAATGAGCATTAAAACAAATTGTTGGGCCACCAGGCTTGGGCCCTGCATTTTTACTCTGGACTGCACCACTAGTTTCATATTAAACCCCTCTGTTTCATTTTAATTCATATTAGATTTAGTTCTTTTTAACTAGTTTGTGTTCCATAAGTTTTAGTATTATAAAATGAATGAAAAACAATAATTGTTGTTAGATGTTAGCATGATAAAAACATGTAAAATTTCCTTGTTAGAATTTAAATGTTTTGATACATAGTTTAGTTCTATTTCTTTGATAAAATGTCATAAAAACAATTTAATCTTGTTATATTTTGTTTTAGAATTTAAGTAGAATTTAATTTCTATTATTTTTATGGCCGGTGCATGCCTCCTTGTTATTATTGACTCGATTGTTGAGATGTGCGAGATACTTCGAGAGAGCCTTCGATTGTGATTCGACTTGCTTCGTGTTCCACTTTATTTGTGGGACACGAATTCGCTTCTGGTGCGATTGACTTGCGTCGTGTTCCACTTTATTTGTGGGACACGAACTTATTCCCGATGCGATTCATCTGATCTCTCATTCATTGAGATGTATATTCTTGTGTTGTCTGACATGTGTTCTCTTGCAGGTTGCTCATGTGGTTATGCTCGACTTGTACCACAGGTCGCTCGTGATTTATTTTCACGACGACGCTTTCAGACTTGCTTTGCTTGATGACGGCTTACGAGAAGTATTCCGGACTTTGTTGCTTTTGCTTGCTAGCTCATTGCAGATTTGCTATCCGTTCGGTATTGTCTCCTTTTCCCTTTTACTCTTTCGCGCATCATATGATGCCATGAGAAATAGGGTAGGCATGAAACATCATTCTTAACATGAGAAGTAGGGTAGGAATTCATCTGGCCAGGCCCTCGAAAGAGGCTCTATTTTTGTTGGCATGTTTATGTTTGTGCTTGCAGGAAGTCCTAACCAAGACCATTGTAAGTCCTCAAGAAGGCAAGCGGAGAGGGTTCGTAATCAACCCCCACAACTTTCAGTCCCCAGGTTGTCCCTATGCTCACTTATTGCAAGTTTAGAGCTCTGGACAAGTCCCCAAGATCGTCGAGTCGAAGGCCCAATGAGTAAAGTGAAGCGGGTCCATGCAATCGGACCCTCGCATTTCTTCGCTCATGTCGACCAACATTGATGCTCGGTGTACGCACGCACCACTTTCCTTTTAGATCTGTGACGGCTTGGTTGCTGAGAGGAATTCGCTCCTCTTGTCTATGGCCCGATCTCTTTGCGCGAGGTCTAATACTTGGTTGTCTCGGGTGATCCGCTTCCCTTGGCTATGGCGAGACCGCTTTTCTACTACTTGGCCTACGCCAGTAGGTGTTTGCTTTACGAGCGAAACTCGTTTGTGTGATACTTTTGCTTGCATTCGCCTTTCCCCATATGTTTCTAGTTTAGAGTAGTCTTTCACCCTTTGTATGATAACATAGGTAGCAAGCTTTCTCCCTTAGCTTAGGTTTTCCTCATGCATTCTTTAAAACACAAACCACACTCTTTGATTTTCTTTTCTTAAGAGCTTGTTATTTCTGCTCCATTCCCAGCATAAGTCTCCAAAGGTCGAGCAGCGGAGTACGAATGTAACTCGTTCACCTAAAAAACACAAAAAAAGAAATTAGTTAGCCGATCTACGATACCTCTGATTCCTCAAAAAAGGATACGTAGGTAGCAGGGTAGGGCCCGTGCGAGTACAATTCTTTCTTTTCCCTACATTTTGCATGCATATTAGTCTAGATTAGCGCAGTTTGCTTACACACCCATAGTTTTAGACACAAGCGTGGATACCATCGAGTACGATGGGCGCGAGGGGTGCTAATACCTTCCCCTCGCGTAACCGACTCCCTTACCTTCTTCTCTGGTCGTGAGACCGGTGCTTTGTTTCATGGTTTGCTGGCATTCCTTTCCTTTTCAGGATAAATATGTTAGTGGCGACTCTGTTAATTTTCACAATAGCGACAAATGTATGCCTGATTATGGATGGAATGATTATTTCCAAGATACAAAGAGTGGATGGAGGGTGCCCTTGCAGAAAGGTTATTGCTTGTGGAAAGTTTTTGTGAAAGTGTTTAGCTCGACTACTCGACACTTGTCTCGATATCCAAGACTCAATTGAAGGTGAAGAAAGGGACTGTTACTGGCCTGTCCCAGCCTGCACGGTCCCTTGAGAAAGAACTCTGATGCGCCTGAATCACGGAGATTTGCAATGGTCTGCCCCAATGTTGATCATGGGATGAATGCCCTAGATTGAAAGGAATTATTCCAATTAATGTATTCTTCAGGTATTTTCTCCATGGATGACCAACCTTTTCCCCTGTAAGACTACTCAATGGAATTTCACTATAAAACTTTCCTTGGTATCAAGTACTTACTTTCAGATTAGAGACACTTCTTTTTTGAAAAGAAATGAGGATGCATTGCACATGTTAATCTCAAAGTCACAGTTTTTATTTGTCAAGAATGTTGTAATGATACTAACACAAATGACAAGCAACATTTTATGATTCAGTTTGACATGATTTTACTGTTTGTATGCTTTCAAAACAAACCCTGCTTCAGTTAGGACTTTTAAGGGTTGTAACATGGCCTGGTTCACGGTTTTGAGAAACAAAGGATAAAGGCTCCAATTCTACTTAACCCACCCATTCTTCATGATGTTCTCCGGTCATACGTTCAGCTAGTTCGACACGAGTATTCACCTTTCAGGAAGGATTGTAATGGACAAGGATCCTTTATGGTTTTGATGGAGGTGGCAATCACCCTTTGGTGCTTTTATTGATGGTCATAACAACTTGTCCCTTGGAGGATTTTTTTTGTCTTTTGCTTTCAAATTTTTTTTCTTTTTTTTTTGACTTGGCGGGCTATTGCTTCATTTTTTTTATTCATAATTTTCTTTCGCCCTTTCTTTTTTGTTGTCTCTTGTTCGGGAACAAGTTGTATGACTTTTGTGATTGGCTTGATGAAAAGGTTGTGGCTGCCTCATTCTCAGTAAGCGAGAGACGTCCATTGTGGATTGTACTATTCTACTTTTATTGTGAGAGATGGGATATGATTGATCTTCTGATGAAATACCTGAAAGTTGAGCGCTCAATCGAACTAACTAAAGACTACCCTGCCCCTGATTAAGATTGAGGATTTTATATTTTTGAAACGAAACTCCTACTCCTTAGGCTAAAAGGGGTTGACGAGGGTTTCAATCCCTTATAACTCCAATGTTTAATAACTGAAACAATGTGTGTACATCGTTAGCTGGATTTTTGTTACAAAAGCATACGGTTAGTAATTCATACATTTTTTATTTTCATCATTCTCCTTTTTTTGAATGCTTTAGACAAATGAGTTAAATCTCAATGAACATAATGACAAAAATAAATGATTTGAGAAAAACATGTACATTGCATTATTTTTATTTATTCAAACAGAATGAGTTTCTTACAATGAGCAGTACTTGATAACAACGAAAATAGTACAGTTGAAAATGCTTGAGAAATCTAAACAATGGCAAGATTGGCCTTATTCTGATGCAAATGAAAATTTCTCTGACAAACACAAACTCTTTAGGCTCCACTAGTGGAAGGTGCCCCATGAGGAGGCGTGGGGTTATCTGATAGTAGCTTGATTCGTTAGACCAATATTGAGAATCTATGTTCAGAATCTAGTTTTGATGATAACAAACGTATATTTTGTGAGTAACAATTTTATTACTAATGATATCATTGAGTGTGCAGATATTATGCTATAAGCCTTATACGACAACATCAGAAAGAAAAGCACAGCATCAGACAAGCACAACATCAAAAAGAAACTCAGACAAGAGTTATGGATTTAAACAGAAATATCAAGGTACATGAAGATTCGTTACAACAAGAAATCACATGATTAGAAGATCAGAAGTTCTGATAAAGTAACACAGTGACATACAAAAAGCTACAACAACAAAGTCACACGCGGACAAGAAAAGAAAATACAACCTCAGCCTACAAAGTGCAAAAGTTCATAATCAAAAGAAAAACCGTTACAAACATCATCATTAGCAAAACAGTTGCAAATAATTAATGGAACAACTCCCAAGGTTGATTGAAGAAGCAACCCACATGCAGCGCGTTGGAAAGACAAGCTTAACCAAGGAAACATGCTACCAACTGTTATCATCGCGCTAGAGATAAGATTCTGCCGTGAACAATACTTGTCATTACTGATTCAATCGAGACAAAGCATTCAAAACAATCTTCAAACAAATCTCAACGGCTAGATTCCAACGGTAACACATCAAGCTATATATATAGATCAAACTTCAAACTTGAATGTGTGCATCCAGAGTGTGTATCCATAATGCATCTATAGAGTACAACAAAAGAGAGATCTTGAGAGAAAATCTGTAGAAGAGCAGCTGAGCATGAAAGCGTAAAAGAAAAATGTGGAACCATGCTCCAGAAGTTACACAAGAGGCAACACATACTTAGTATGTGATGAATCAATCCATAGTGTTGTTATACACTAATTATAAGCCTATGTGAAGAAAACATAAAAGAGTGAAAAATAAATTTATGCTATTAAGCAGTATCCTCCAATGGAGTTTTAAGAAATCCACTAATACTTGATCAGTTTAAATATTGCTCACATTAAATGACTAGAGAAACTGAACACACTGAATTGCTGCTCGAAAGTGTTTCATGTTTGCTTATGATCAGTATTCAAGAAGAAGATGAATATCCACGCACAAGAAGCAATCAACATGAGAGCTATTGCTCCATATCTGCTTATGAAGAAGAAAAGAAGATGGTCTAACAAGAAGGAATTAGATTCAAGAGTTGAAGCACTAATCTCCTTAATCAAACCAGAGAAGACCAAACTAAAATTACAATTCAAGTAACTCACACGCGATGTCGTACTGGATGTTATGACATCCACAATCACACAGAATAATACTTTAAAACAAAAGTGCATAAAAAAAGTAAAGAACACAGCAAATTGTTCACCCAGTTTGGTATACAACAATACCTACTCTGGGGACTACCAAGCCAGGGAGGAAATCCAATATAAGCAGTATTATTTCAGAGTTAAAATCCCCCGTTTATAAATCCTCACTTAAGACCTACCCAATATAATTCCAATCTAATCCTAGACCTGAGTATCTCCGCTCACTCCCCCTTAATCACATTACTGATTACAAACAAACATTAATCAAATAAGAGAGAAGACACACATCAAAACACACCTTGATCTGCTTAAATGCTTCAATCAAGAGACACACACTCATGCTTATAAGCTTAGAGTGACAAAGTACAAAAACAACCTATTCCAATACAATCATCAAAAGACAATTGCTTGGAGTACAAGAGACTAAACACACAAACATATAACTACGGTTCTTCACAATTAACAAATATCTCTGCGTTCCAAATTAGGATTGCAGTCTTCTTATATGCATCTCTTGGGCCTCGGGCTTTCCAAGAAACAAATTAGGGTTAACCAAGTTAACCTAATTCACACGTCATCAGGCTGTTACAGAATGTGCTGTTAACGAAATCTTCTAGGAGAAATATTTAGCACACAATAAAATGTTTCCTAAATTGTAGATTGAGAGAAATCAGGAAACATAATAGTAAAACATAACAGCTCCTGCTGTCAACCATGAATGACATGACATCGGTCATGACATTCACTGACAAAACCTGTATTTCCTTAAACATATGCAGCCTGCATAACACCATATAAAGCATGTCATGACATTGGTCAAGACATTAAACACCCAGGTATGTTTTACCAAAAATGCAGACAACATGAAAACACTTACAATCTCCCCCTTTGGCAAATTTTTGGCTAAAACAATCTGTCACACCATATCAGAGAAACACTTGCAGTAGAAAACACACAACCATACACAATCAGAGCTAATACAATACAACATACCACACAAAAAGCATACACTACTACTACCATCCGTATGCATACATCAACCACAACTGCTGATACTTCTACACAACAATCATCAAAGCACATAACATGGCTACACTACCACTACAACCATACCACATGAGCAGCTGTCAAGTATAACAGAAATAAACTACTATACTACACACAATCATATTAATCAGATCAACACAAAATAAGCATCGGAAATGTTGATCACACATGCTTGTTGTTCCGGGGTGACATTTACTACCCCCCTGTTTGGCCACAAAAGTTGCCAAAGCAAGCAATCCCCTTTTATATAAAGAAATTTATGATTCCTCATAGATGCAGACTCCTAACTTGCTTCGCAAGTTTTCAAACTATGTTGCATCAAGAGCTTTTGTGAATATGTTAGCTAGCTGAACTTCAGTGGATACATGTTCCAAGCAAATCACTTTGTCTTCTACAAGTTCTCTAATAAAGTGATGTCTGATATCAACATGTTTGGTTCTACTATGCTGAATTAGATTCTTGGAGATGTTGATAGCACTGAGATTGTCACAGTACAAAGCCATGACATTCTGTGTAACATTGTATTCAGTCATCATTTGTTTCATCCAAACTAGTTGAGAACAGATATTACCAGCTTGCTATGTATTATGCTTCAGCAGTTGATAACGAGACACAATTCTGCTTCTTGCTAAACCATGATATGAGATTATTTCCTAGGAAGAAACACCCTCCAGATGTGTTTTTTCTATCATCAGCACTTCTATCCATGTCAGCATCACAATACCCAGTTAGGATAGGGTCACACCCGTGAGTGTATAATATGCCATGGTCAGAAGTTCCATTTACATATTTGAAGATTCTCTTGACTTGGTTTATGTGACTTACCTTGGGTTCTGCTTGATATCTAGCACATAATCCGACTGCAAATGCAATATCTGGTCTGCTGGCTGTTAGATATAGCAAACTTCCAATCATGCTCCTGTACAAACTCTGGTCAACACTTGTGCCCCCTTCATCTTTAGATAACTTTAGGTGTGTTGGAGCAGGAGTTCTTTTGTGACTAGCACTATCCATTCCAAATATTTTGACTATGTTCTTGGCATATTTGCTTTGAGACAAAAAGATGGAGTCTTCCATTTTCTTAATTTGTAGTCCAAGGAAGTATGCCAATTCTCCAACCATACTCATTTCAAACTCAGTCTGCATTTGAGTGACAATGTGTTTTACCATTCCATCTAACATTCCACCAAACACTATATCATCCACATATATCTGAGCAATCATGATCCTTCCAGCTTCATTTTTTACAAAGAGAGTTTTGTCTATTCCTCCTTCCTTGTATCCATTTGTGGTCAGAAATTCAGTTAATCTCTCATACCAAGCTCTGGGAGCTTGTTTCAAACCATAGAGAGCTTTTCTTAGTTTGTAGATATGGTCAGGAAGATTTGGATCAGCAAAGCCTTTAGGTTGTTCCACATATACTTCCTCATTCAAGTATCTGTTCAAAAAGGCACTTTTTACATCCATCTAATATAGCTTGAACTTCAAGATGCAGGATACTCCTAGAAGTAATCTGATTGAATCAAGTCTTGCCACAAGAGCAAAGGTCTCATCAAAGTCTACTCCCTCTACTTGAGTGTATCCTTGAGCTACCAGTCTGGCTTTGTTTCTAGTTATGAGTCCTTGTTCATCAGAATTGTTCTTGTATATCCACTTGGTACCAATAATATTGGTTCCTTCATGTCTAGGTACCAGTTCCCATACTTCATTTCTTTTGAACTGTTCAATCTCATCTTGCATGGCACTGATCCAAAATTCATCTGTCAAGGCTTCCTTCACATTTTTTGGTTCAATTTTGAACAAAAAGCAATAGTTGGCAATGGTTCCTCTTGATCTAGTCATTATACCACTGTTGAGATCACCTATGATAAGTTCCTTGAGATGATCTTTATGAATTATGATAGATGGATCTTTGTTAATTGCTTCAGGTTCAGGTTCTGAGGGAGGCTCATTACTGACTTCAGGTTGGTCTGACTTCTCAGCCTGAATTTCAAGGAATGTTCTGACATTCTCTATGACATAGAATTCTCCATTTTGGTCATCAAAAATAACATTGATGGATTCCATCAAGACTTGTGTTCTAGTGTTGAATACTCTATAAGCTCTGCTGTTTGTGGAGTATCCCAAGAATATACCTTCATCACTTTTGGAATCCATTTTCCTTCTTTGTTCACGATCTGTCAAGATGTAGCAGTTGCTTCCAAACACATGAAAGTACTTAACTGTTGGTTTCTTTCCTATCCACTGTTCATAAAAAGTAGAGGAAGTTCCTTTCCTCATTGTGACTCTGTTATGAACATAGCAGGCTGTGTTCATTGCTTCAGCCTAAAAGTACATAGGCAGCTTCTTTGCATGGATCATAGCTCTGGCTGATTCTTGTATAGTCCTATTTTTCCTTTATACTACTCCATTTTGTTGAGGTTTAATAGGTGAGGAAAATTCATGATTGATTCCTTCAGACGAGTAGAATTCAGCAAATTTGGCATTCTCAAATTCCTTTCCATGATCACTCCTTATTCTGATTACAACATTTTCCTTTTCTCTTTGCAGTCTAGTGCATAGGTCCTTGAACACCTCAAACACATCTCATTTTTCTCTAATAAAACTTATCCATGTGTATCTGGAGTAATCATCAACCACCACATATGTATACCTTTTCCCTCCAAGACTTTCTACCTGCATTGGTCCCATTAGATCCATATGTAATAGTTCCAGAGTTTTGGAAGTAGTGAGTTGATTAATCTTTGGATGAGACATCCTGGTTTGTTTTCCAGCATGACATTCTCCGCATACTTTACCTTCGTCAATCTGTAGCTTTGGAATTCCTCTCACAGCTTCCTTGTTTATGATCTTCTTCATTCCTCTCAGATGTAGATGACCCAGTTTTTGATGACACAGTCTTACCTCTTTTTCTTCTTTTGCCATGGTGTTAGCTGGAGATTTCGATTGAAGAAAATGTTTCTTGAAGAGTTGGAGTTCGAAGAAAAATGGCTTCTGATGGCCATGTGTGAGGATGTTATTTAAGATGAAGATGATTGAAATCGAAGCTGAATCAAGATAGATTGTCTTTGAGACTTAAGTGTTTTCTCGAAATACAAAGAGTACTGAAGCTTGGCGTATTTTGTGGCATCCTCGTTAAAGATCACGTTGCCATGTATCGAAAGAGAATTCAGGCGAGAGGATTTGAATTTCGACATTTTCTGTATAACCGAACGAGAACAGATGGCGCCCCAGGGATTCGAAGCGTATGCATGTGAGCAACGTGGCGTTTCGTTAGTGTAGGACCGCTAGGGTCGAATTAGTATAAATAATGGTCTTAGTATCAGGATCCAGTGTGTTCATTTTGTACAAATCACTCACAAATCACTCAAGTATCAAGTGTTAAGAGAAAGAGTTCGCTGAGAAATGTACGTATGACACCACACATTTAATATGTTTGTATTTCTATTACAGAATCGAAATGTCTTTTAATTTCCTTTACTTTTTCGCCTAGTCTTTCTTGTAGTTTAAGTCTCTTTATGTTCTTCGATAAATCTTTACATTTCTGCACTTTACAATTATTGCATTTTACATTCTTGTACTTTACGTTTCTGAAAGTTACATTCCTTTATCATTTCGTCAAAGTCTTTTTCTTACATTTATAACCAGTTTATGTTTCAATTGTGCACATTCTATGTTAGTTTATTTCGCAAGTTACTTATATGTTCATACTATAACCGAGTTTCGACGCAAAAGACCAACAAAAATGAATCAAATTATCTCAAGAGACAACTATTTGACTATGTCCTAGGATCAATCTAGTCGATCCTGCGAGTAACCAAAGTATATATTTATAGTTTGGAGGACTAGCGATTGTTTACCGAAAATCACCGTAAACAAATTGGCACGCCCAGTGGGACAGTGTCAAACAGATTGTCATTAATTTGTTGTTTTGTTTTTGTCTAGAATATATCAAGACCTTGTATGAATCTTAGGAACGGTAAATTAACCAACAGTGCACCACCGATTCCTAAACGAAGGTACAACAAGAAAATGGTCAATTTGTCCAGTGGAAGGGGAGATTAAGATCCCCCACAAGGGTCAGGAACAGTAGCAGCAAGTACTACAAATGTTTCGACTTCTATGTCAAAAGCGCAGGAGATACCCGAGCCATGCCCGAAAATACATCAGGGCCAACAGGAACAGTCCCAGTTTCCAGTTCGACCACTGTGCCTCACTTCACAAGCACGACAAAAATACCACATTTTGCGGCAAATTTCGTAAATCAACAACAAACCCCAAGGCCATCGTCATCATCATTCGAGGGTTGGAGACCTGGAAAACCATATGGAATGCCGTTTTCATATATGACAGGATTACATGGTGCAGGACCTACATATACTCAACCTGGTGCGACAATATTTTTGCCTAATGCATGTTCGATAGATTGAAGCGCGCAAAATATAGGCCCATCGGGCCAAATGCCTCCATTAACGACCAGCAGTCAAGTAGTATTTCGGCATGAGATGGATGCAAGTAACCACGATATGGTGGGTATTCTTGCTAGAGAAATAGGATCGATCTTTACTCCCTTAGTAGCAAACATTACCAGGACTAACCAGGATAATGTAGAAATATACCAAAAAATATCTTCACAAATAGGTCGAATGGCAGATTTCTTACGGGTCCCTCAAACTAGGCAAAGAAATAACCAATCTACCTATCGAGAAGGTGACCCAATCTTAGAACGAGTTCAAGATGTAGTTCCGCCACCTAGCCAGGTACCCGTCAAAAGAAATCAAGTAATAGATTTAGAAAATCAGAATCACGGGACCAATGCTGGCCAACAACAAGTTCCCCAGGAACAGCCTAGGCTAGTTGTAGTAGGTAGGGACGAACATCCATACGAAGTATTACACAGGGTTAGGAGAGATAATATGGCAACAGAAAATAACCTAACCGCCATGATAGAAAGAATTATGGCCAATAATGGCCTTAATACTGGACTTCGACGTCCAAATTACACTTCCCCTGTAGTGGAGTATATTATGCAAACGGAATTACCAAGAGGTACCAAAGTACCTAAATTTACGAAATTTTCAGGGGACACTAGTGAATCGACTGTGGAACACATAGCCCGATACATGACAGAGGCTGGTGATTTAGCAGGCAACGAAAACTTGAGAATTAAATATTTCCCTAGTTCGCTAACAAACAATGCTTTCACATGGTTTACAACCTTACCCCCAAATTCCATAGATGCGTGGGCACACTTGGAGAGATTGTTCCATGAACAATTCTATATGGGCCAAACCAAGATAAGTTTGAAAGAGTTGGCTAGCATTAAGAGGAAATTCACTGAACCCATAGATGATTATTTGAATAGGTTCCGTTTGCTGAAATCAAGATGCTTCACAGTTGTTCCAGAACACGAATTAGTCGAAATGGTTGCAGGAGGTCTAGACTATTCAATTAGAAAGAAACTGGATAATGAATATTTGAGGGATATGGCCCAACTAGCAGATAGAGTTCGACAAGTCGAACGATTGAAAGCCGAAAAGGCCAGGGCGAACAAGAATTATAAGAAGGAGAGAGTGGCATACATTGAGGCTGAAGATGCTGAAGGCGAGGCCTTCGAAGATTCATATAGTTTTGAAGAGGTCGAAATAGACTTAGCCGAATTAAAAGAAGCGCCACCCTATTCTTGTAAATTGCTCACCCCTTCGAATGGGAAAAATCCAATCGAGAATGACAAAAGTGATAAATTTCCAAAGAAAACTTATACTTTTGATGTCACTAAATGTGACGAAATATTTGATTTACTAGTAAAAGATGGCCAGATGATAGTGCCTCCCGGTTCCAAAGTTCCTCCATTGGAGCAATGGAAGAAACGAGGCTTTTGTAAATATCATGGTGTTTTAGGCCATAAAACCTCACAGTGCTTTCTTTTCAGGGATCTAATTCAGAATGCTATCAAGGATGGACGTTTGAAGTTCGCAGATAAGACAAAGAATCACATGAAAGTCGATGCTGATCCCTTGAACGTTGCTGACACAAGCTACGCTGAACCAGTTGACATCAATATGGTGGATGTGTCTGAAGCTGACATTGCTGAATCGGAGATGGTTTCAACCGAAAAGCAGGCAACTGAGAGCCTAAATGACAATGTAATCTTCAATACTGATGTTGAAGAGTCCTTCGAGGCAGAAATCACTGAAGAAAACTAGCGAGGCCACTGAAGACCTTAGGGTGAAACTTCAACAGATACAGATCTCTAAAGCTCCCCTAGCAGGCGTAAACATGGTGAATGTTAGGCAACCTTTATCTGAAATAAAGGAACTAGAGAAGTGTCTGCTGAGAGAAAAGGGAAACTATGGAAGTCCACAGACAGGTGGAAGTTTGAAAGATTATCTCTGGAGGTGTCTTGAGAAAAATGCTGGACGGATGCTAATGTGTTCAAGGTGCTCGATTATGCTGAATCGAAGGGTCCAAGATAACTATGAAAGGGCCCAACGAAACAAGATGCAGCAGCCCTGGAGGGAAGGAAACCAACTGTTGAAGGTTTATCCAAGGCCAGAAGAAAGCTTGGTGAGTTTCTTGGTTAGGTGTCACAAGAAGAAGACATAGATCGTATGTGTCCCAGATGTGGGGCAGTCTATGATAACCTTATGGAACAATCATTCGAAAGGGTGCTATTTACCACTGGTTGGGAGACTCAAGGACTCTGTCCCAACATGTATGTATTCGACAATCGAACACCATCAAAAAGGTCGGATAGTCCTCATCCTAAAGCTTGAAGAGTGACATTCAGACTTCCTGCAGACATACCCATGGATAGATGGACACAAGCTGGTGCAAGAAATAACAAATGGCGAAGTTGGGACCAAGGTGGACGAACTGCAATGGCTTATAGGAAGCAGTTCCAGGCATCAAATTAAGAGACGTACAGACTGGAGAATTACAAAGGAAGAAACCCAATGTCTAGATCTCAATGGAGAAGACACCAAAGAATGAAGAAAGCCCAGAAAGAATACAAGGCAAAGGAGGCCGGGGAGTCTAGCAGCACTAAAGTCCCAATGCAGGGGGCAAGGTCAAGCAAACCTCCGGTAGAATGCAAGCTATTCAGTTTTGAAAATGAGAAAGAAGAAGAAAGGATGCAGTCTAGTCCTTGGAAAGAAGATGATAGATTGACTAATGATTTCGACTCAGATGGAGTATCATCCATAAACTTCAACTACAATGTGGTTTCTGTACTTCCCCACGAGTTTTACCAAGAGACGGAGGTTGAAGACTGCGAAGAAGCTGATGTAGAAGAAATGGAGAAACACAGACCTGTGTGTTATTATGTGTTGAATAATGGGGCTGTTAAAGAACATAATACATTTTTTGAAAGACCTGACCAAGGTATGAGGAATCATTTGAAACCCCTTTATATAAGAGCTAAAATTGAAAACGTGGGCATTAACAAAGTCCTAGTTGATGGAGGGGCAGCAGTGAATCTAATGCCCCAATATATGCTGAAAAGGATTGGTATGTTCGATACCGACATAAGGCCTCATAATATGGTTTTGTCCAACTATGAAGGGAAGGTAGGACATACCTTGGGAGTAATCCAAGTGAACTTAACTGTGGGTTCAGTCACAAGGCCTACGATGTTCATGGTTATACCAGCAAAATCAAACTATAACCTTTTGTTGGGAAGAGAATGGATCCATGGGGTTGCTGCAGTACCTTCGACAATGCATCAGAGACTAACTATCTGGAGAGAAGATGGTATAGTGGAAAACATAGAAGGTGATCAGAGTTACTATATGGCTTATGTTAACCAAGTCAACAAGACTAGTTTCGACAGAAACTTAGCCAATATAGGGCCATGCAATGCAGCAGAAGATATATACGCTCCAATTAAAAATGCTATGTATTATCTATCCTTACACCCAAATGGATTCCAGTGGAACAGAGAAATAATGGACGGTCCAGATGACACAGAACCTGTCGAAGGATTACCAGGAATACGGCCAACTGGCTGGGACGAAGGCGGTAATTATGCCTGAGTCATCTGTCTTCGAAAAGATTTCGGCTTACATAGCCGAAAACAAAAGAAAAGCAGCTCTTGAGGCCGAACAAGCAAACATGGTTGTCGAAGCCATTCGCAAAGAATCAGAAGTACCAAGCCCGGGGATACACTTTATCCCACAACCACCTGACAACGAAATACATGACGAATAGGTTTCAAGCAAAGAAGCAAGTCAAATATTAGACGCAATCTATGATGAAGAACCTTTGGGGTTTGAAAAATATCCAATGGCTCCAAATATAAAGATGTTAGCTCAAGACCCACTCGAAGAAGTAAATCTTGGAGATGAAAGTCGAAAAAGGGTGACATACATTAATGCAAAGTTAGAGCCAGCCATAAAGTCAAAAGTTATTGCGTTACTAAAGGAAAATAAAGATTGTTTCGCCTGGGACTATGATAAGATGCATGGTTTAGGGAGAGATTTGGTCGAACTGAAGTTGCCTATAAAAGAAGGGAAGAAGCCCATCAAGCAAACTCCCAGAAGGTTCGCACCAGAAATCCTCTCAAAGATTAAAGCAGAGGTCGAAAGACTTCTTCGGTGCAAATTCATTAGGACTACGAGGTACGTCGAATGGATTGCTAATATTGTACCAGTTATTAAAAAGAATGGTTCTTTAAGGGTATGTATAGATTTTCGTGATCTAAATGCAGCCACCCCTAAAGATGAATATCCTAAGCCTGTGGCAGAAATGTTAGTAGACTCAGCCGCAGGCTTCGAATATCTAAGTATGCTAGATGGATATTTAGGATACAATCAAATTTTTATTGCAGAAGAAAATGTGTCCAAAACGGCCTTTCGTTGCCTTGGAGCAATAGGTACCTATGAATGGGTCGTTATACCTTTTGGCTTGAAAAATGCTGGGCCAACTTATCAAAGAGCAATGAATTCTATATTTCATGATTTTATAGAAACATTCATGCAGGTGTACATAGATGATATTGTTGTAAAGTCTGTTTCAGATGATAGTCATCTTGATCATCTCAGCCAATCATTCGAAAGAATGAGAAAACATGGCTTAAAGATGAATCCCCTTAAGTGTGCTTTCTTTGTGCAGGCTGGAGATTTCCTGGGCTTCGTAGTCCACAAAAAGGGAAGAGAAATTAATCAGAATAAAAAAAAGGCTATTATGGAAACAAAGCCTCCATCCACGAAGAAAGAATTGCAAACACTATTGGGAAAGATAAACTTCTTAAGAATATTTATCTCTAATTTGAGTGGGCGTACGCAAGCTTTTTCCCCCTTACTTCGACTGAAGCAAGGAAGATTCGAATGGCATGCTGAACATCAAGAAGCTTTTGAGAAAATCAAGCAATATTTGATGCATCCACCCATCTTATCCCCCCCAAATGGAAAGAAGCACATGCGCCTGTATATCTCAGCTTTAGATAATACAATAGGTAGCATGTTAGCACAAGAAGATGAAAATGGCATCGAAAGACCCATTTATTACTTAAGTAGAGTACTCAATGATGCAGAGACTAGGTATAGCGACATAGAAAAATTCTGCCTTTGTTTATATTTCTCTTGTATCAAACTCAAGTATTATATAAAGCCAGTTGATGTTTACGTTTCATCTCATTTTGATGTTATTAAACATATGCTATCCAAACCAATATTGCATAGTCGAATTGGCAAATGGGCTTTGGCCCTTACTGAGTACTCTCTAATCTTTGAACCTCTTAAGGAAATGAAGGGACAAATCGTGTCAGATTTCATTGTGGATCATGCAGTGGTTGAAAATCCTTAACAATACGTAGACTTGAAGCCTTGGAAGTTGTACTTTGATGGTTCAACACATAAAGAGGGAAGTGGAGTTGGTATTCTCATAATTTCTCCTGATGGAATTCCAACAAAGCTCAAGTATAAAATTGAAGGCCCTCTATGCTCCAATAACGAGGCTGAGTACGAAGCATTGATTGCTGGACTTGAAGCCTTGTTAGAATTGGGGGCAACCAGAGTCGAAATTAAAGGAGACTCAGAATTAGTGATAAAGCAACTGACGAAAGAATACAAATGTATCAAAGAGAATTTGATCATGTATTTTTTCATAGCAAATAGGTTGCTTAAAAAATTTGAATATGTGGATTTAAAACACGTCTCAAGGGTAAATAATCAAGAAGCAAATGATTTGGCACAATTAGCCTCAGGATACAAAGTATCAAAGGAAAAATTAGAAGAATTGATCGAGGTGAGAGGCAAATCAATGGCCACAAAGTTATCTCCAAGCGATCTGGATAACTCACAATTAGGCTTCGCCAACGAAGAGGAATTTGAAGTTTTAAATATAGATTCCTTAGCATACACGGATTGGAGGAGTCCAATTGTAGATTACTTGAGGGATCCTTCGACAGATACGAATAGAAAGGTGAAATATAGAGCCTTATCATACTTCTTGATGGGAAATGAATTGTTTAAGAAAACCCCTGAGGGAGTCTTATTAAAATGCTTGGGCGAAGCTGAAGCGTACTTGGCACTCTCGAATGTGCACAGTGGGGCATGTGGTGCTCATCAAGCGGGGCACAAAATGAAATGGCTTTTGTTCCGTTATGGAATGTATTGGCCCACTATGTTAAAAGATTGCATAGAGTTCGCCAAAGGTTGTCAGGAGTGTCAAGAACACACAAGTATTCAACATGCGCCTGCAAATGAATTGAGTTCAATCATAAAACCATGGCCTTTCAGAGGTTGGGCATTAGACTTAATTGGAGAAATCCGTCCCACATCATCCAAAGGCCAAAGATATATATATATTAGTGGGAATCGACTATTTCACAAAGTGGGTTGAAGCAATACCACTAGCCAATGTAGACCAAGAGGCTGTGATTGAGTTTATCCAAAAACACATATTATATAGATTTGGAATCCCAGAAAGCATAACCACAGACCAGGGATCAGTGTTTACTGGTCGAAAGATGCAAGAATTTCCGAAAGAGATGGGATTCAAGTTGTTCACTTCTACACCTTATTATGCTCAAGCAAATGGACAAGTCGAAGCAGCCAATAAAGTGATAATCGGTCTGATAAAGAAACATGTAGGAAAAAAACCTAAGAATTGGCATAAGACCTTGGACCAGGCACTTTGAGCTTGTCGAACATCACCAAAAGAAGCCACCAATACTAAACCTTTCCAATTGACGTTCGGACACGATGCAGTACTCCCAGTCGAAATATACTTGCAATCAGTCAGTATTCAGAGACAAGAAGAAATTCCCCCAAATGTATATTGGGAAACGACGATGAATGAGTTAGTTTATCTGGACGAAGACAGACTTCGAGCATTGGAAATGATAAAAAGGCACAAAGAAAGGGTGTCAAGAGCATACAACAAAAAGGTGAAAGGTAAAACATTTATTAACAATGACTTAGTTTGGAAAGTTATTTTGCCTATAGATCGAAAGAACCAAGCTTTAGGCAAATGGTCTCCACACTGGGAAGGCCCTTTTCGAATCTTAAAGTTATTTTCAAATAATGCTTGAGATAGAAGAGTTGGTAGAAGATCGTAGGATCTTAAAAGTGAACGGGAAGTATCTGAAAAGATACAAGCTAGTCATGCATGAAGTGAAGATTGCAAAAACGTAAACATTAAACATAGATGTTGTGAGCCAAAATGGTAAAACATTCGCCAAAATGGATTTATCTTTATGCAAGTCAAATAATATAAAGTAAGAAGACTAATGATGTCAAAATACATTCCATTATGTTAAAGGATTAAGGGTACATCCAGTCAAAATGGTTGCATGGTATGCAAACCAAAGTTACAAAAATTACTACTAAAATAAGTGTTCAAAATTATGGATAGCAAAGATAAAAACCAAGACCCACAACGCCTCCAACAATGCCTCCAACAATGCCTCCAACAATGCATCCTTCAGTTAATCCTATTTTGCAAACCCTCTAAGTTCAGCAGGGGCAAGCTTTCCGCTTCAAAAGGATCAAGGAATCCTTCCTTGCGCAACTGTTTTACTAACCCTTGTTTAATAAACATGTGGGATAGTAATCTTCCGTAGGGAAGACAAGAAGGTTTGTCTTGGCGAGAGGAAGCAATAGCAACGGCTTCGGTAAGATGTTTGAAAATCATCAGTGGTATGTTGATTTTCTTTTTCTGGAGAGCACATAGCATGAACTCCAGGTCTTCCACCATAATGCTTTCCTGATCCTCCTTTCGTGGGAGAAAGTTGCCCACTAGAAGTTGATGCCAAATCCTACAGAGGAGGTCGTTGAAGGGATCGTTAGCAAAGATGCTCGTTAAAACGGAAGAAGTACTCATGGTAAAAGAGTTGTCAACAAAAACTTCTCCAGAGTTCTCACATCTCAGCACTTCAGAGATGAATGATGGAGAGATGGTAATGCGGGATCCACGGACTTGGGAAACAATGGTGGTTTTCCCTTCTGAATCCATCTGGAGGGATGCAAACATCCAGAAATCCGCCAACATGTTTGGGTAAACAGACCCTTCTAGGATTCCTTGGTAAACTTGTAAGTTTTGAGAGGAAAACAGTTCATTAACGTTAACGCCGCTTTGATCAAACTCTTCGGCAGAGAGTTTGAACTCTTTCTTGATAGCAGATTTGATATTGTTATAAGATAGAGGTGTCATTGTTGCAAGAAAGTTCAAGAAAGAGAAAACCTTGATGAAAATATGGAAGAGGATGAATAAACGATAAGAATGGTAAGGTTTATATAGAGGACGTTGGTCTTAGAGAGTGGTTATGCTTTAAATTCCGATTGGACCGCGTGTGGTTTCCCCCGAGGGAAGATGTGGTGTCCGCCGTTTCTAGCCTTGGAAGTTGAAGTGTAATCATGTTAGAAACTGATACACGCACGTCTTAATTAGACGTTTTGAAAAAGTGATGTCATTATTAAATGATTGTTACGGCTAGTGGAGTAGAAACGTCAAATCAAAAACTAAGTGGCTGCGAAGGGTAATCATATCACGTGTATACGCTATCGAGGTCATTATGATAGTTGAAAAAATAGATTTTGACAATTTAAGAATTGTTAAAATTTTAGTTGTGACATTGCATGATAGGATATATGGATAGTTAAAAGACAAATCATACATATATTCATTGACCAGTCTGATTACAAAAGGTAGAACAAGTGCAAAACGAAAAGGCATTACAAAGGTTATCATAATTAATTGAAGTCTTCAGGAAGATTATTTTTCATTTTGGAATATTGGGATGCCTATAATGACAAACGGCGTTCGATTATTGCTTGCTGCTTCTTCAGCTCTTCGATTTCTGGTACTAATTTCTGCGCCGTTTCGAGATGTTGAATCCCCGTTTGCACCACTTCATCCAATTCATTCTGCTTGGATTGTTTGATTTCCTCTTGACGAGACTTGGCGGTTTTAATCTTCTCTTCGAGAAGTTCAATTTCTTGTTCCCAAGATTTGATGTCCGCTCCACAGGTTTCATACTCCTTTTGACGCTTTGCACGCTCAAGCTCAAGGGCACCAGCTTTGGTAGTTGCTTCATTAGCAGCTTTCCACGAAGAACTATGAGAAGTTACTTTCGTGTTGAGCTTTTGGTCAACATCTCGCTTTCGAAGGTTGTCAGCTTGAAGTTGATCAAGCAGAGAAGTTAGTGAAACAATCACTTGTGAGACTTCGTCAGAAACCTGGAGTAGATCCACCTTCTTTAAAAGATTGTTCAGCCCAAAGCAGCTGGTGGAATCTTTGCTCAGAACTTTGATAAGGTTAGTTTCAAAGAACTTTTTCTTTATCTGGCGAAGGAGGTTTGGAATATCATTTCCTGAATCACTTTCCACCAAGATGTTCGAAGAAGGCTCAACCATGGTGGGTGAAACATTTTTGGCATTCATCATAGCCTTGAGGAAATTTACAGGATCATTGGTTTTAAGTTGATCTAATTCAGCTGGAGTAAGTTCAAAAAAAGTTTTGGTTGAAGTAGTCGCAGGAGCAATAATAGTACCAAAGGTTGAAGTTTCAATATGACCTGATTTTTATAAACTAGAAACTTCATCCATAGCTTCATCCCCAAAGTTGGTATCCTCATTTCTGGTGGAGTGCTCAGATACGTCTCCAGTATTAGAATGTTGAGGAGGATCCTCCATATCTTCGCCTTGATTGATAACGGGAGATTCATCATTCGAATGAGTATCTTCAGTCTGCTCAGAAGAAGCAGCTTTGGTGCTGGGTTCATTTTCTTCGAGAAATAAAGAAAGGCTAGGAGATTTTTGTTGAGGAATTCAAAGCATATAAAGGTTTACCTTGGGGATTATCAAGATCAAGGTTGAGAATTGAAGCTTTGAAATCAGAAGTAGCTGTGCCTGCATCATCCTACAAATGCAAGGTAAAATATAAGCTTAGCATAGAAGGTTAAGCACAATGGAGTATTAAAGTCCAATATTTGATACCTTGAGAGGGATATTATCGGGGCTCGAATTATGACTTTCGACAACTGGGACATTACTAGTGGTTTTCAAAGGTAGTTCATCAGAGGATACTTTATCGCTTGACGAAGTAAGCTTTGAAGTTCCAGATCCCCTTTCTTTAGCTGAAGAAATGGTGGCCTTTTATCTTTTCTTCACAGCTTGTCTGGTACGAGGAGGAGATTTGTCTTCGTCATCTGAAGCACTGATGTTCGAATATTTTCGCTTTGAAGTTGGTGGAGGTTTCGAACTCTGAGAATATTCATACTGAGAAAAGTGGATAATATTCAGAATAAGCGCACAAGTTAAAATATGAGAATATATATATACCGTTGGTTTCTTGCCAGTGGTGATAGGATCACTCCCACTTGCTTTGTTGCTTCTCGATGCATCAACATCCTTTTGTGCAGCCGCCTCCTTAATTACTTTTTTTCGACCTACAGCTGTGAACAAAATAAAAGTCAGTATATAGGTAAGGAAAGAATGTTAATCGAAGGATTATCCAGACCCCAACCTTCAGGTATTGGAGTCAAAACACGAACGTGCTCAAGACTTATAAGATGATGTCCCTTGAAATTATCCAAGGTACGCTTAGTCGGAACCAATCGTTCAGCGCGTTTTTTGGATTGTTCGCAAAGGATTTTTGGGACATTCCCACACACAAACCAGTCTGGAAAAGGAGGACTTAAAGCCACACCAAAATCAGCACTAGATAGTGGAAGGAATTTTGGAGGATAAAGTTTGAAAGCCACTTCATAACGTTGTTCAGGTCGAACATACGTGGGCAATTTCAGCTTATCCAGTTTGGTGGAAAATTTTTCACGCAAAATGACCGCAGCTTTATGAACGGTCCGACTAAGATCATCAGGCCTATAGATAGTTTCAAAGAATATTTGAAAGTCTTGAATTTCTTTAATATGAGTCGAAGTACCTTTTTTGAAGTTCGCCTGCACATCAGCAAAAGCTTCAGTTAGTTCTTGTGAAAGACTTTCAGCATCGAAGATTTGCTTGGTATAATACTCTATCCACCATTGATGGAAATCTATGGTAGAATAGAAAGCAGGCTCGAAGGAAATAGGAGAGAGGGTCGTGATGCCGACATATTTGGAGATTTTAGACTCATAGTCTTCTTCAGATAAGTGCATAGTGTGCAGACACATATGATTTCTCTTTTCATACAGGCATTTTGGTTTAAGTTGAACCAATCCAAATTGTCTTGATACGAGATTTGGTTGGTAACAAAGGAGACAGCAATGACTCTTGGGAGATCGTAATCGATGGTACAGCAGTTTAGGTGTCAGAAAAGCCTCCCAGATAACCATGGATTCAGCTTGTTGATCTGGAGAAGTTGCTGGGAATTCTCGTGTGAAACATTCGGGACCTACTCCTCTTTTCACAAATGGAGCCAAAGAAGGACTAAACTGATAACGTTTAGCAAACATCATCATGTACGCTCGAAAAGTCTCCTGAAGCTTTCTTGGTTCTTCTTTGGGAGTTAGGTGGGCTAATCTAGTCCCTTTGACTGTTCGATTTCGGATTGCCATATCTTCTTCGTCCACAACACCTCTACGTGGGAGATAAGCTTCGAAAGTAGCATTGAGCCATAGCTATAGTAACCAGAAGGGTCCAGCGAAGATAAGAGATCCTGATTTGTATTCTTTGACGAGATCTGTTGCTTCGCCAAGATTTTCATAAAGGAACCCTAAAATTAACTGGCTTAATTTTAATTTCTTGCCAGCATTTATCTGGTTAGCCATACAAAGGTACCTCTTTGCCACTTGGAGAGATCTAGAACAAAAAAACGCATCTCGAAAGCCAGAGTGCCAGAAATGCAATATGTTCTTCATCTACGACTTCAGTAGTCGTTTGGACATGGTGTCTCTGGATGAAAGCAGTATAGGTGGCTTTGATTTCATTAAATTGGATGGTGTCAGTATCCATATAGTTGGGATCGAAAACTTCCCCAGTTGGTCGAAGCCCTATAATAATGGCTATATCGAAGAGAGTTGGGGTAATCATTCCACAAGGAAGGTGAAAGGTATTGTGAGAAGCATCCCAAAAATATACTGATGCTACTAACATGGTTTGGTTGTATTCTAAACCTGTTTTGGATAATTGAATTAGATCATAAATCCCTAATTCTTTCCAGAACGGAGCCTTTTTGTTTTCTACCTTAGTCAACCAAGCATAATACAGTTCAGGATCCTTTTCTAAAGGGATTGATCTAAATACTTTTAGGAAATTGGTCGCATAATTCAACCTAATTTTCTCTAAGGCTACAGTGGCTTCAGTCGAAGCGTCACCTACATTGGCAGTTTCAGCTAAGATTAGGTTACCATCTTCTTCTATTTTGTTCTTACTAACTAAGGGCCTAGTCTTATAGTAAACAGGAAAGAATTTACCCAGAGAAGAACTACTACTTCCAAGTAAGGGACCCATAAAAGCATGAGTTTTTCCAGAAAGAACAAAAGGGATGATTACCTGAGAAGCGTAAATGGCACGAGTTTCTGCTACGTTTGGGTCTGGAATGTATTGTTGGTTACCTATCTGTGTAGGGCGTTGAAACTGTTGAACAAGTTGGAGAGCGTTTGAAGTTCCCGACGTGGAGGTTTGAATGGTGGGAGACGCCATGGATGCGACTGCTTCAAGAATTAGGTTAGAAAACCAAAAAGGGTTTTTTGTGTATTTAGTCGCAGAAGAATGAAAGACAAGGTTGTGTGAAGGCTAAAAGCTTGAGTATTTAAAGGTTTAGTAAGAACCTTTTCAAGCCTTTTTGAATAGAGGTCAAAAGGACACGCGGCAAGAGATGATTTAATCTAACGGCGGTCGAACAGTTGTTAGCCTTACTCCTAGTATCTAGGAGCAATGATCACGAGTAATGACAAAACGTGGGAATGCATGTTTTAAAGAGACGTTTTTGAAAATGACAAGACGTTTTGAAAGGTAAGTCATAAATGATTGTGACGTTAGTCAGATGTCTTGGAACTCTAAAAACTGAGTAAAATGAAATCTCATCATGACAAGAAACGCCTATTTCTCTTGTTTTTTGAAACAGGCATTTATTGGGGGCAATTTGTTAGCTGGAGATTTCGATTGAAGAAAATGTTTCTTGAAGAGTTGGAGTTCGAAGAAAAATGGCTTCTGATGGCCATGTCTGAGGATGTTATTTAAGATGAAGATGATTGAAATTGAAGTTGAATCGAGATAGATTGTCTTTGAGACTTAAGCGTTTTCTCGAAATACAAAGAGTACTGAAGCTTGGCGTATTTCGTGGCATCCTCGTTAAAGATCACGCTGCCACGTATCGAAAGAGAATTCAGGCGGGAGGATTTGAATTTCGAAATATTCTGTATAACCGAACGAGGACAGATGGCGCCCCATGGATTGGAAGCGTATGCATGTGAGCAACGTGGCATTTCGTTAGTGTAGGACCGTTAGGGTCGAATTTGTATAAATAAGGGTCTTAGTATCAGGATCCAGTGTGTTCATTTTGTACAAATCACTCACAAATCACTCAAGTATCAAGTGTTAAGAGAAAGAGTTCGCTGAGAAATGTACGTATGACACCACACATTTAATATGTTTGTATTTCTACTTACAGAATCAAAGCATCTTTAAATTTCCTTTACTTTTTCGCCTAGTCTTTCTTGTAGTTTAAGTCTCTTTATGTTCTTCGATTAATCTTTACATTTTTTCTGCACTTTACAATTATTGCATTTTACATTCTTGTACTTTACGTTTCAGAAAGTTACATTCCTTTATCATTTCGCCAAAGTCTTTTTCTTACATTTATAACCAGTTTATGTTTCAGTTGTGCACATTCTATGTTAGTTTATTTCGCAAGTTACTTATATGTTCATACTATAACCGAGTTTCGACGCAAAAGACCAACAAACATGAATCAAATTATCTCAAGAGACAACTATTTGACTATGTCCTAGGATCAATCTAGTCGATCCTGCGAGTAACCAAAGTATATATTTATAGTTTAGAGGACTAGCGGTTGTTTACCGGAAATCACCATAAACACATGGAACATATAGATGGAAGACTTGCGGTTCTGGGTTCCCACAAGTAATAGTTGTCTTTGGATCTGACTCCTTTCATGACCTCCACATTCTCTTCATTAGTTACTACACATTCATCTTTGGTAAATCTGACTCTTAGACCTTGATCACACAATTGACTGATGCTGATTAAGTTTGCAGCTAGTCCTTTTACCAGCAGAACATTGTCTAGTTGAGGAGCTCCAGAATGTCCTAGTTTCCCTACCCCTTTGATTTCCCCTTCGGCTCTATCACCAAAAGTCACAGAGCTAGTGGAATGAGGCTTGATATCTTCTAACATGTTCTTCATTCCAGTCATGTGTATTGAGCATCCATTATCAAAATACTAGTCTCCTTTGGTTGACACCCTCAAAGAGGTGTGAGCAATTAAGGCAGAAAGTTTGGCAACCCATTTTTGTTTCTTGATAAGATCGTGCTGCTTGGGCTTGTCCTGAGCTGTTTGATAGGGGTAACCATACAGTTTGAAGCAAAACGGTTTTAGGTGACCAAACCTTCCACAATAGTGACATCTCCATCTTTGAAATTTCTTCTTTGTTTAGTTCCAGTTTCTCTTTCTATGATGTCATGACATCGGTCCTGACATCTGGTTGACCCGGTGAGCTGCAGGTTTTGACCTTTTGCATCCTAAATTAGATTCAGGTTTTCCCTTAAATCTTAACCCAGACATGTTGCCTACTTCCTGTCCAAGTTCCAGAATCTTTTCCAAGGAGTCAGTTCCATTGTTCAGCATTCTGATCGATCTTGACATCTGATCTAGTTTGAAGTTGAGCGTGCAGACTTCACCATTGAGATGTACTATGGTTGCCAGATGTTCTTTCTTCTCAGCTTCCAACTCTTCTATAAGTTTCCTTTGCTTCTCCCTTATTTTACCTACTTCAGTACTCTTGACACATAGCTCATTGTAAGAGGCTGCAAGTTCTTCAAAGGTAGGATCCTTTGTACTGGATTTGTATTCAGGTGTACATACACTAGTTAGTGCAGCACATTTCTCTTCAGTATCACTCTCAGAATCTCCATCAGACCAAGTGACAGACAACCCTTTCTTATGCTCCTTGAGATAGGTAGGACATTCAGCTCTAATGTGTCCATATCCTTCACATGCATGACACTGAACCCCTTTGCCTTGATTGGCTTCTCTTCAGCTTTGAATCTTCTGCTAGGATCATAGGTTTTGCTGATGTCATTGGAAGTATTCTTGACATTAAATCTCTTAGGCATTGATCTGAGGATCTTTCTTACCAGCTTTTCTTCAGACATTTTTTCTCCTCAGGCTCTTGAGGTATTTGCAATCTCAAGGATATTCATGTAGAACTAATGAATGGTCTCATCCTCTTTCATCTTGAGATTTTCAAACTTGGTGATAAGCATTTGAAGTTTAGACATCTTCACCTTGGATGTGCCTTCATGAGTTGTTTTGAGAATATCCCAAACTTCTTTAGCTAGATCACAGTGCTGCACAAGTCTGAATATGTTATTGTCAATTCCTTTGAACAAGGCATTTAGTGCCTTGGAATTGCCCAAAGCCAGCTCTTCCTTAGTTTTACTCCATTGTTCTTCAGGAATTAGAACAGTGGTTCCATCTTCCATTACCTTCTCAGAATGTTTCCATCCGTTTTCTACAGCTCTCCAGGCCTTGCTGTCCACAGACTTTAAGACAGCTACCATACGAGGTTTCCAGTAGTCATAGTTAGACCCATCCAGAATGGGTGGTCTGTTCCCAAACACTAACAATTCCTTATCCATAGTACTAGAGTTTTGTTGTCCCTAGATCTCACCCAGATGTAAACAGGCAGGGTGCCTGCTCTGATACCAATTGAAAATTCTAGTAACTCACATGCGATGTCGTACTGGATGTTATGACATCCACAATCATACAGAATAATACTTTAAAACAGAAGTGCATAAAACAGTAAAGAACATAACAAATTGTTCACCAAGTTCGGTATACAACAATACCTATTCTGGGGGCTACCAAGCTAGGGAGGGAATCCAATATAAGCAATATTAATTCATAGTTAAACTCCCCCGTTTACAACTCCTCACTTAAGACCTACCCAATGTAATCCAATCTAATCCTAGACCTGAGGATCTCCACTCACTCCCCCTCAATCACAGCAGTGATTACAAACAGACATTAATCAAATAAGAGAGAAGACACACTTCAAAACACACCTTAATCTGCTTAAAAGCTTCAATCAAGAGACACACACTCGTGCTTAAAAGCTTAGAGTGACAAAGTACAAAAACAACCTATTCCAATACAATCATCAAAAGAAAATTGCTTGGAGTACAAGAGACTAAACACATAGACACAAAACTACGGTTCTTCACAATTAACAAATCTCTCTACATTCCAAATTAAGATTGAAGTCTTCTTATATGCAGCTCTTGGGCCTCGAGCTTTCCAAGAAACAAATTAGGGTTCACCAAGTTAACCTAATTCACATGTCATTAGGCTGTTACAGAATGTGTTGTTAACAAAATCTTCTAGGAGAAATATTCAGCACACAATAAAATGTTTCCTACATTGTAGATTGAGAGAAATCAGGAAACATAATAGTAAAACATAACAGCTCCTACTGTCAACCATGCATGTCATGACATCGGTCATGACATTTACTGACAAAACTTGTATTTACTTAAACATATGCATCCTGCATTACACCATATAAAGCATGTCATGACATTGGTTAAGAAATTAAACACCCAGGTATGTTTTACCACCAATGCAACCAACATGAAAACACCTACATAAAAGGAGCAATCTAATACAAGAGCTGCTTCTCTTAATCTGCTTTAAGAAGAAGAAGATCATTTGAAGAAGCAACTCAAAACAGAGCTGTTACTCTAAATGTGCTTGAAGAAGAAATGAAGATCAAATTAGAAGCAATCTACAATAGAGTTGTTGCTCTAAATCAGCTTAAGAAGATTTGAAGACGAAGATCAGCTTGAAGAAGCACTCAACATATGAAGCTGATGCTCATATTCTGCTTATCAAAAAAGATACAAAGATCTCGTCAGAAGATGCAGACAAGAAGACTCAAAGATTATTTATTCACTTAAAAGTGATTACTTGTCAATGTATCAAATAGTTTGTACTTAGAATAGGAGAAAATATGCTTAACTAAGAAGCACACTTAAAATCTCCAGAAGATTGATGAACTTTATATCCTGATGGAATCACTGAACGGTTCATCATATATGGTTAGTCACGAGCAGTTGGCTTGTGCAGGGTTAGTCACAACAGTTTGGTTGTGCAAGGTAAGTCACAACAGTGGGTTGTGCAGGGGTCAATGGATCTTATATTTGTGGATCAGATCACTGAAAAGTCCATTGTAGTTAGTCACGAGCAGTTGGCTTGTGTAGAGTTACTAGATTCATGAACGTTATATCTCGCTGAGATCACTGAATGGTTCAGTCATCTAGGGGTTAGTCACTCGCGGGTAGCTTGTGCGGGAAGTTAGTCACAACAGTTGGATGTGCAGGAAGTTATTCACGATAGTTGATCATGCAGTTGTAATCAAGTTTCGTTATAATGGATTAAGTCCTCTGTGAAAAGGCAAATCACCTGAGGAGGGTGGACTGGAGGTAGCCTTATTTAGAAGGTGAACCAGGATAAAAATGAATATGTCTTTTACTTTCTGTACATTTCATTTTTAACTTAGAACATCAATGCATAAATCTCCAGAACTGTAGTGAGCCAAGTCAGAAGTTTTGATAATATACAGAAGTTAATATGAATGTCTCATGGTTATTCAACTCTACTTCAAATATGCTTCCGCAACATAAATCATAGCATATCCAAATAATGAGACACTAAAAGAAAGAAAAGATTTTAAAGAAAGGGAAATATGTTTTTGGAAGAACACAATTCAATCCCCCCCTTCTTGTGTTTTTCTCCACCTTCAATTGGTATCAGAGCATGGCTCTGTTATTGATCTCACGATCAAACACTTAACCGCGTAGAGAGATCCAGAAGGAGAAAAACCACACTGAGTAGAAATCAAAAGTCATACTCCATCACTCAGTATAATCAGAAGATGTCAAGGCAAGATCTCAATACTCTGAGAACATTATCTACACATCAAAAGGAGTTTTGTGGATCAATATCAAATCTTAAAGAGGCTTAAGACATCAAAAAGAGGAACCTGTGCTTAAATGAAGACATTCAAAATCAAAGACAAACAAATGTAGCTGACTCAAACCAAAATGATCAAAGTCAATCTATTGGATCAGTTCAAAAGTTAAAGACATGAAAAAACAAGACCTGAAGCAGGAACATCCAGAACTTCTACTTAAGAAGATGCTCTCTCTCATAAAAGACAGGAAGAAAGGTTATCTTCAATACGGTCAGATCTTTCTAAACCTTCTCTTTTATAATTCTGCTGATTAAAATATGTGTTATTTAATCACTCTTGCATGCTTAGATAAATAGCCTTCATAGCCACCTATTCTACCGTCAGCTCTTTTCTCCACAAACATGAATTAGCTATAAGTGTCTTTGTACAGTCTTTTCATTCCCCTCGAGAAAATAGCCAACCACCTCATTAACTCATCTGTCCAACATTTAAAATTCGATTCCCTTAGAAATATAAATTCATACATCATAGCTCTTCAATAAGCCGCTCCTTTCTCAAAATGCCTCCACTAACCTATCTAGGTAACCAAAATCTTCTTGAAGTAATCTTAGAAAATCAAGTTGAAGTCTCATCTGTTGAAAACATTTTTGCATGTAGTCTCATGGATGTAGTCTACTGTCAAAAATGGACAAGATATCTCTCAATGCTCAAGAAACCTATCTATGATAATCTTGTTAAATATTTCTGGAAACATGCCTCTCTTAACCGCGAGGATAACTCCATCTCATCCTTCATATCTGATATTCCAATTTCCATTAACTGTTTCTCTTTTGTTCTTGCAACTGGATGTGAGAACCTAGGAATTACTGTTAATTCTTTTGAGACTCAGTTCATTAATCCTGAGATGTTGAGGACTCTTCATGATGTTTCCTTAGGATACAATCCCACTGACCCTAAAAATCTTCTAACCATTCCAAACACCTGGTTCAAGCTCATTACTTCAAATTTCCTTCCCAGAAAAGAAAATCAAGATCTTCTAACTCATGGTGATCATTCATTCATCTATCTATTGATGAATGACATGCGCATTAATCTGCCTCAATCTATGTTCACAATCATCTATGGAATTCAATTTCTGACTCCAAAAATCGCACTAAGTCCTACATTCCATTTGGAAGAGTGCTGTCAGAAATTTTCATTCAAGATGGAATCGTGGAACTCATCAAAGAAATGATAGAAGAAGATGAAACTGAAACCTATCCTGAGAATATGTTATTATGGACTAAGGGTAATCACTTATGGAATTAGTAAAACAAAGCTAAGTGTGTAATCCTACTTTCTAAATGAAGTTATGTTGTGGTATTTGCATTATGCTTTATTCTTTTTACCTTGTTTACTTAGGCAATACCATAAGAAGTAAGACATTCTGATCTAGTTAAATCACTTAGGCATAAACCATATAAAAACATACTAAAATAATGTCTTCAGAATCAGGACTATGTGTGAAAATTAAACCAACTGAGTTAAGAAAACAAAAGATCAAAAGTTTAAGAAAATCTAGGACGTAACCCTGAAGTCATGAATAGAATATCCTACAAATCAGAAGTTCATGACATTAAAATCTCTCACCTACAAAGACATGTGATTTATGAACACGTGTTGAAAACCTCCTAAAAAGACGCATGCAGTCAAGCTACTGAGATAAAAACTCTAGGAAACTGTTCCAAATCTCTCAAAACACGTCACCCCTTCTGAAACGGTCAAATTCAATTAATGCCTGGAAATAATTGTTTTTAATTCACTATTTTCCTTTTATTTCCAATACACAGTCATGGCTGTTATAAACTCAAAACCCTAAACAAACTCATCTCCCATTTATTGCTCTACTCATTTACTTGTCACTCTTAAAATCCCTTCTTCAAATGGATTTCCAACCCAATCTCATTATCGTCAAAGAAAACTACATTGGACTAGCTGAAAGGAATGATTATTTTATGGAACTTCTAGAGAGACAAGGTTGGTTTAATTATACTGTCCTTCTAAATGGTCCAGTTTTCAGCAACCTCGTAAAGACCTTCTGGATGGAAGCATCCATCAGTGAGGACAATCGCAACATCACAGCCATAATCTATGGCATTCTGTTTATTATTACGGATGAATCCATTTCTTAAATGATTGGATATGCGCCCAACCCATCTACTATCAGTCTTGAGTCGTTTGATCGCTAGAATGCGAATCACACTGTGAGCAGAAATATCATACGCATCGTCAATAATGCGGAACTTCTGACTCATTTCAGACAAGTTCTGTTTAGGTTCATCTGGTCTAACATAAAACCTAAAGGAAACTTTCACCAAATCCTGTCAAATAGAGATCCTTTTCTCATTCACTGACTCGAAAATGGTCGTCCACTGGATCTTCTCAAGATCATCTTCTGTCACCTCAAAGAATCTTTCACTGCTTTTGGATATGGCCAAAGTTTTCATATGAATGGTCAATGTTCATTCTGCTTCGGAATCTGGCGTTTGTATGGTGAAGCAATAACATTAAGATCATTTAAATTGAATAATCAATCATTACGGGTTTGATAGTATGAATTTTTGCATTAGAGTTTATGAAAATACAAGAGTTGGATTGTCAAGAGTTATAAAATTTGAGTTTGTAACGACACAAGAGTTGTGCATCAGATTTGCAGAATTTTTTAATAAATAATAATAATTGTTATTGTTATTATTATAAGTTTTATATGTTTTATACTATAATAATAATAGTTATTATTATATTTAAAATGGATATTAAATGTTACAACAATAGTGGTTTCGTAAAAGCATATGTGAAGGATACAATATATGTTAGCATAAAAGTTATTGAACCAATCCGTAATGTGATGATGATGTATTGGTAATAAAACATAAGTCAAACATTGTCGTATGTACCGTGATGCCAAAACATTGTGTTACATTAGCCACATGGTTTTATCAAATTACTTTAATTAATATAATCATAATGGTTATTATTATTTGATTTAAATAGTTTGGTATACTTTTATAATAAGGAAGCAAATTACAGATAATTATATGTCATACCCCAAAATTTACCCGATATAATGCACATCTGTTGATTTATTAAGGGTGTTAAAAACTAAGAGCCATAGGTTTAATATATCCATTGTTAAACTCGATCTCTTATAAAACTCCCACATAAATCAGTCAAAATGAAATAAGGGTGTAAATAGCATATCTTTCTAAATAATACTAGGCCCATTCAGATTCCTTAAAGCCTTTTATAAATATTAATTTTTTCTAAAAAAACAAGTTAATATTTATTTAAAGTTTTTATCCAATCTAAATTAATATGTTAATATTAAAGCTAATCTCTTTTTAGCTATTTTTGATTTTAACTAGGTTTATTTCAATTTTCTTATTATCAATTATTATTATTATTATTTTAATATCATTGTTATTAGGTTAATAATTAGGATTACTAATATTAACCAAGTATTATTGATAATTAGTATTTTTTAATTCACTAATTGCTAGTACTAATGGTTTTAACTATTAACTAATTAGTTACGTAATTGATTAATTAATTAAATAATTCTATTGAGTTATTGGGTTTTTGTTATCATTTTTGTTATTTTGGGCCACAGAGCAACAGCAAGAAAAACCAGTTATTGGACTTGGTAATTGGGTCAAGAACATTGGGCCTAGTATGCTGGGTTACGTGTGGACTAAGGGTGGACCGGGTCAACCCGACCCAAGTCCTGTTCATCCTCGTCCCCAGCTTCCTAGCGCCGCTGCAAGCTTCACACAAACCCTAATTCAACAAGCCCAGATCCATGAAAAAGAAAATCTTCAATCAACAAATCAAATCTCAAAAATTGCAATATAATCAAATCTTAACAAAACGGAATTCAATCAAATTTGTAATAGAAATCAAAACTTATTGAATTCGTGAATGATACAATTTAACAAAATCAAATCTCAGAGTAATATTTACAACGAATCAAGATCAAAACCTAAATCTCTAATTTCCTAACTTAAACTAACCCTAATACTATAAATTGAAAAGAAGAAATTAGAAGAGAGGTCGGGAAAATTTTTCGGGAGAAGAACACTGAGAACGCCGCTTCAATCTTCACCTTCATACATGCGAAAAGAGAGAGAATAGGAGATTAGCAAGGGGGGCTTACACGTTCCAAAAACGAAAGACAAAAGGTAACTAAGATCTGAACTTAGCTTTAGGGTTTTTGATTTGGTGATTCCGGATTTGCATGTGTGTTTGCGCTGTTTGATTTGAATTCTGTAATTTTTTTGGAGTTTATGTTGTTGAAATCTGGGTTTTTGTATGAACGTGGGGGTGAAGGGGATGAAGATCATAAGAATCTTCATCGATCTGGGTAAATTCTGGGTTCGGGTATGAATGTTTGGGGTAGGGACGATGAAGGTTCATCGGAATCTTCATCGGGATACTGGGTTTTGTGGCGGTTTACGGTGGTGGGTGGTGGCTAAGGGCGGGTTTCTGGGGAAGCATTTGAGAGAGAGGAGAGAATGGAGAGAGGGCAGAGAAAGAAGAGAGAGAAAAAGAAACGAAAAAAGGGAAGGGAATTAGTGGAGCATCGTTTTTGTATCATCTGAGTCGTCACTAGATGATGACAAGTGGCCCCTCCATGGCCACTTGTCTGTGTTATTGAACATGATTCAGTACACCATCAGTATCACGCACCCTCAAATTCCAACGCATGCAGGCCGTAGGATATAGATCAGACAGCCCTTATCTTACTCGTACACCATAATCCATATATCCTCATCACACATGATCCCAACGAACCTCTAATTTTAATGGGCCAACCCTTTGTTACTTTCACACCCCTTAATTACTATCCCAAACATAAAATACACCCCTTATACAAAAATAAAAAAATAATAAAAAAATTTATTATTTAATTTTGTAAAATTTTAATTGTTTGTTTTTTTATTTAATCTAATTTTCTCCTCGAACCGACTATACCTATTAGTCGTATTAGGCGAGAAATAATTTTTTGATCAATTTAGTTTATTAATAATTTGACTAATTCTGGTTTAATTCTCTCCTTGACCCGACTAAATCTATTAGTCGCAATGAGGAGAGATAAAATAATAAAACGATAAACGCATAATCTAAAATCTATTTTATTTGCTGCCCGCGACGATCGAATCTATCGGTCAGAGTAACCAGCAATACCCCATTAATCCGTTAACTATAGTGGTCAAATCTAATGACCATCGCATCTAACGGTGACATATCAAATCAGGGTTGTATGCCAAACCTCAAAACTTTTTTTTTCATCTTCAAATCACAAATTCAAAACTACGATAGGCCACTCAAAAAGCCTTTAAAACAATTTCAAACCATATCAAATCAAATTCTGATTCTAAGGCGTACAACCCTGTGCCCGAACTACGTTGACTCTGATTCTTCATAAGGAGATACGTAGGCACTTGGCAACAAGGCGAGTCCCCCTCCTCAAAACTCTAATCATGTTCATAATATTTGCCTATTAACCTTAATACTTTCTGTCACCTTTCTTTATAATCTTGCCATAAACCTTTATTTTACAATGCAGCCTTTAGGAAAGGGTTGATGGTGCCTAACACCTTCCCTCAACCTGATTATAATAACTTATCCCAAATCTTTATACTGCGTAGGGTTTCCTATTCGCCCTTCAGAATAGGTGGCGACTCTAAACCTTTAATTTTAGGGCAGGTTGTTACAGCTGGCGACTCTGCTGGGGACTACACTTTCGGTTAATTATTATGCTCCTAAGGATTGAGAGGGTTTAGGTTTGTGGTCAATGGTTTAGGTTTTTTGGCGAATTTTAGGGTCTTGACTAATTCGCCATTTTTTGGTTTTGGGGAAGGGTTTGTGTTTTTAATAAATATTTAATTTTCTGCTTTATTTATTTATTTATTGTCTTTATTTTCATTAAATGTTTATTTGCCGTATTTGCATTAAAATGTTTAACTGTTATAAATTTGCACAGTTGGGTATATATAATTGCTATTAAGCCTAAGCGTGGGAATTATATTTAAGACCAGAGGGGAATTACATCGCCTACGAGTCTTATTATAATTCCACTCAGAGTGAGTTAAATATCCGGAAAGGTCTGATACGAGGCTCGACCTTGTTGAGGGCTAGACTTGGTATTTAGCTGATCTCTCTGAGAACCTACCCCTAAAATTCGAACCTCATGGATAAAATGAGCTGTTCTAAAATCCAAAGAGACAAAAAGTCTCGGCGGCTACGAACGACCCCATGAGACCTTCTAGAACATTCCCATGGGAAGGGTAGGCTCCCCGAGCTGTTACGTTGAACCTATGAACCTAGGGCCTATGTGATTATATGATAAATATGTGCTTATTATTATATTGTTTTTTTGTGTATAATTGTTTGCATGCATCATACATCATATGCATATTTTTTTATCATGTCTTATCCACAGGTAAAAAAAAAAGAAGAAAAAAAATAATAAAAAAAATAATAATTCTTTTTGGTGAATATTCAGGAAAATGAATGCTAAGAAGCCTATTGTCCACCTTACCATCTTAGTGCCTGATATCAAGAAATTAAGGATAATCAGAGATAAAATGTCATCGACTGCTTTGAACAGGTTTGTGGGCCGTTATGGTGATATTCTGGATTTGCTCAAGGTTAAGGTTCAAGAAGAAGTCATTACTGCTTTGATCCAGTTCTATGATCCTCCGCTTAGGTGTTTCACGTTTCAGGATTTTCAGTTAGCTCCTACCTTCGAAGAGATAGATGTTATGCTTGGGTTTTCAAGGGTTAAAAAGGAATTTTATACAGGTGCTGGAAAGAAAGTTGAGATTTATGATTTGGCCAAAGCCTTAGAAGTGCCCGCTACAGATTTAGAAGCTAATTACAATACTGATGGTAAAATACAAGGAATTAAAAGAACTTATTTAGAAGCTCAAGCTATGTCTTATGCTCAAAAGAAACAATGGGACATTTGTGGACATTTTCTAGCTCTCTTGATTTTTGGTGTTATTTTGTTGCCTAAAAAGGCGGAGTATGTGGATGATGCTGCTATTCATGTTTTTACCTCCTTCAGGAATTCAAATGAGGATCCAACTCCTACTATTCTTGCTAATATTTATTATACTATCCATGATCGATATGAAAAGAAAAGGGGAACGATATTCTGTTGTGTTCATTTATTGTACTCTTGGTTGACTTCTCATCTTTACAAGGCTAATTATTTAATCAAAGATTTGACTAGGCATGAATGGTCTCAGAAATTAAGAGCTCTCAAAGCGGATTCTATCTTTTGGTTTGCAAGGAAATTAAATTCTGAAAGAATTATTTATAAATGTGGGGAATTCAACAATGTTCCTTTCATGGGAACTTTAGGTTGCATTAATTACAACCCCGTGTTAGCATTGCGCCAATTGGGTCATTCTATGGATTGTGAGCCTTCCGACCAACAAGTGGAAGAGTTAATTTTGCATGACAATGGGAAAGGAGATCCAAGAACATTAAAGAAAATAATTCAAGCTTGGAAGCATGTTCAAACAAAGAACTATGGGCCAAAAAATGTCATTGCTAAGGAACCTTACACTAAATGGGTTCAAGAGAGAGTTGGAAAGATTTTGCTTCCTTTTGTTGTGGATCCCCCGTACAAGCCCGATTCTCCTAATCCTGTTTCTCTATCCATCGAAGATATAGAAGGAATCAAGGCTGCCCTAGAGGTGTCCCGTAAGGAAAAGGAAAAATTAGAGCTTGATATACATCGACTTTCCAACGAAAAGAGCCAACTACGCTTCGATCTTAAGGAGAAGATCCAAGAGCTTCAAGCCGCTAAGGAAGAGAATGATAGGCAAAGGAATAAAAGAAAGCGTGCAACCGAAGGAGTCCTAAGTGCTAACTTTGATTTAATTGCACATAATGAAAGGTTGGAACAAGCGGGTATAGAAATTGCAAGGTGGAGGAGGCGTTATGAAAAGGCTTCCCATGACAAAGCGAAATCCGAGAAAAATCTAGAAGCCGTAGTCTTTGAATTAACGGATAGGACTAAAGATCAAGAGGTAGAAATAAGGAATCTCAAATTTGATCTTCAAGAAGCTCGCAATTCTGGACAAGAAGAACGCACAAGGAGATTGACTACGGAGGAAGCACTTTTACAGCGCATCGGTGAGTACAATAGGGCACTTCAAGCTATGGCATCACTTATGCGAGTATTCATAAGGCAAAGGGAGATATATGAGGCGGCAAGGGATGAAGGGGATTATTGGAAAAGACAATAAACAATTGTTTCTACGGCAAATGAGCATGTGAGCATGGTTCCCAAGATGCTTGAAGAATATGAGAAATGTCGTGAGAATTATGATAAGCTAGTCTATTTGTGCAATGATTTAATCCTAGACATTCTGAAGAGTTTAGAAAGAGCGGAGTCTTCTCCCATCAACCTTCCCGAAGCAGTGAAAGAATTTATGGAGCATTGTAGAGACTTGGTGGACAAATTCAAGGAGGATATTCATAAGCGTTCTTAGTCATTTATAGTTTTTTTATTATTTAGAAGTTTTATTTCTATTGGTGTTTATTTCCTTTCGCAATGTTGAACAATTTAAATTGTACTTTCTTTAAAGTATTTTAAATTAATAAAGTGTGTTTATTTCCGCATTATTCATTTTTCTTCGCAATTATTCACCAAAAAGGATTAAAAAAAAGCAGTTTTACTAAAAAAAAAAAGGGAAAGGAAAAATAATATATATATATATATATATATATATATATATATATATATATATATAAATATATTATAATAGTAATGTGGATAAGACATGAGCACAGCATAAACATAGCATTAATAGCACGCATATCATTTTATTTTTTGCAAAACATTAAAAAAAAACTGCCTTTATCTCCAGTCACGCCATTGCAACCATACCGCCCTACCAGACAAGAGCTCAAAAGAAGAAAGCAATGGAACAACTAGAGCAGAATCAAGCCGCCCTTTGGAAGAAGTGACACAATTAAAAGGTACTGTGGAAGAAATCAAGGGAGGAATGACACAAATGCTGAGCTTCATGAAAGATCTCAAGGATAAGCAAGACAAGGCTAAGGAAGTTCATGATCAGTATGAGGAAATACCGAACGATGGCAACCCGTTGTTGGGATATGTTCGAGGCTTTGACCCTCACAAAGCAAATGCTCACTCCTCTAAAAGAGTCATCACAACCCATGAGGAAGGAGAGGCTTCTCAGGAAGGATTTATCCCTACTACTCAGAAGGAGGGGGTGTCCCGCACAGTTCGCATCCCTGTCAACTATCCTCCTAAGGATGAAGATTACTTGGATCTACAGTATGGGTACGCGGAAGACACAAACCAAGCGCCCCAAAACAAGCTGACTTCCCCTAACTCCAGGGAGGATTCTAAGGATAGTGGACAAATCAAGGCGTTGGAAGAGAGACTAAAAGCTGTAGAAGGGTATGATGCCTACGATGTGGATACCTTTGAAATGAGTCTAGTCCCAGATCTGACTATTCCACACAAGTTCAAGGTTCCCAACTTTGAGAAGTACAAAGGGCTCACATGTCCAAGAAATCACTTGCGTATGTATGTGCGAAAAATGGCTGCCTATGCTCATGATCAGAAGCTGATGGTACACTTCTTCCAAGACAGATTAAGCGGAGCATCTGTCGATTGGTACATGCAACTGGAGAAGTCCTATATCCGAAGCTAGAATGACCTTGCTAATACATTCCTGAAGCAATACAAATACATTCTAGACATGGCACCTAACCGAATGCAACTCCAAAATTTGTCACAGAAAAAAGAGGAATCATTCAAGGAGTACGCCCAAAGGTGGAGGGAAATGGCTTCCCGAGTCCAACCTCCCCTGATGGAGAAAGAGCTGGTGGACATGTTCATGGCCACATTACAAGGGCCATACTATGACAAAATGGTCGGAAGCGTATCTTTGGGATTTTCAGACTTAGTGGTTATCGGTGAAAGGATCGAGAACGAAATTAAAAATGGGAAGATACAAGGAGCATCATCTGGATCTTATCACTCAAAGAGGCCCACTCCCACCTTCGCAAAGAAGAAGGAAGGGGAGACTAATGCAGTGGTGCATCAAGAATCTAGACCTCCTATGTCATTCTCACCGCAACAAAACCGGTTCCAAGGCCATCAAAGGAGATTTGGTCCTCTGCCTACTTCCAAAAAGGAGATACTGAGATATTTGATCAATGAATCACTGGTAGAAATCAAACCATTGGCACCTCCTCTTCCGGGCAAGGCTACACCCAACTACAGGGCTAATGAAAGGTGTGAATACCATGCTAATTCTCCCGGACATACCTTGGAGAAATGTTGGGCTTTCAAGCACATAGTTCAGGATCTAATAGAGTCAGGGGCTATCCACTTTGACAAACCTAATGTGAAAACAAATACTATGCCTCACCATGATGGCACAGTCAATGTAATTGAGGTCGTTACTGAGCAAGAGTTGGTTCAACAAAGAAGCTCCCCCATAGATGCACTTAAGATGTATCTACTTATAAAGGAACGAGGCTTTTAAAGACACTCTGCAAAGGCTCATGGATCAATGGTTGATTCAGCTAAAAGAACATTCTGAGGAAGAATATGTGGCTATGGTGGATAGGAACGAGCCATTGATAATACCCAGTCAAGGGGCAAGGAAGCCGCTAATCATCCCCTGTGCTAAACCACCATTGATGATACCTATGCAAGAGCACACTAGGATCATCCCGAACAGAGATCCATATCCTTTGGATAAAATGAAAGCGGTGCCCTGGGAGTACAATTCTGGTACCAATCCGGCTGTGTCAAGCATTGTGGGACTTGGGGGCATGACTCGTAGCGGTCGCATATTGAAAGCTGCACAGGCGCAACCAAAGCCAAATGAAAACTTGACACAATCTAGAGATCAAGCTGTTATGAGACCAAATAACGAGGTTGACCCTAAGGATAAAAAAGCTACTAATAAGGATGCTGAGGAGTTTCTTGCTTTGATCAAGAAGAGTGATTATAGGGTGATGGATCAGTTACAACAGACACCATCTAAAATATCGCTCTTATCATTACTGGTACACTCCGAGAGGCATCGAGACGCCTTAATGAAGATTCTGAATGCCGCCCATGTAACTAAAGACATCACAGTCAACCAGTTTGATGGAATGGTGGCTAATTTAACTGCTGGGGCATGCCTAGGGTTCAGTGATCATGAGTTACCTCCACAGGGAAAGGCGCACAACAAAGCCCTACATATCTCTATACAATATGGAAAGGCTTATCTGGCCAGGGTTCTGATCGACACAGGTTCGTCATTAAACGTGATGCCTAAAGCTACACTCGATAAAATAGCTTTGGAGGGTCTTGTGGTTAGACCAAGCCGTTTGGTGGTTAAAGCTTTCGATGGATCACAGAGTCCGGTAATCAGAGTAGTGGATCTACCTGTTATAGTTGGTCCTCATACTTTCTGCATCAACTATGGAATTTCCATCCACGAATTTTATTTTCTGATGGAGAGTGGAGGTGACTGCCCCTGCTGCATGAATCCAAGGATGCCCTAGCAGGCAGGTGTAAGCTGGTTCATACAGGTATATTGAAGTTGGAGAAGGAGCGCTAGAAACGGCATTCCAAGCACTGGAAATTGCAACTGCTGTCACACTACCTGTGGAGAAGGTGCGAAGGGCGGTAACATCCTAGAGAAATCTACAAGACCTGAATTTGGAAGGCTGGGGCAAAGTACCAGAGATCTTAGAGAAGAAGGATCGCCTAGGGCTGGGATTCCAACCATCAAAGATCACAAGCACTATGAAGGAGGAACAACAATTCCCCCCGATCATGCAGACTTTCGTAACAGGCGGGTATGAACATGTGGCTATGGTATCCAACAAGGATTCTAAGGAGGGAACATCCAATTTCATCCGAAGGGTCATACCAGGAGAGCAGCTTCAGAATTGGACAAGCCTGGAGATACCGGAGATAGTTTTTATTTCAAAGTAATTTGCTTTTGTGTTTTATTTCCCTTTCAAAATAAAGAATAAACAATAACGCTCATGCCTCGCCCGAAGCATAGAGTTGGTTTGTAAGGGCCCCATTTACTTTCAAAATTTAAAGTTTATTAATAAAATTGTCTTTGCATTTGGTATTGAAAGCATTGTCTTTTCTCGCATTTATTTCTTTTCTTTCAAAATGACAAGTAAATTTCTTGCACAAAAAAGCACATTCATATCTGCATACTAAAAACAAAACATAAAACATGTGCAAATCACCTTCTAACACTACCGATAATAATACTGCCGAAACTCTATATAAACTTGAGGCTCTCGCTAATCAGTCCGAAGAAGGGGAGGAGGAAGACGATGAACTTCCAGACAAGTTGTCAAGGTTAATGGACAAGGAATCCAAAAGCATGCTCCCTCCTCATGAGGCCATTGAAATCATAAACTTGGGTACATACAAAGAACCCAAGGAAATCAAGATTGGGGCAACGGTGAACGAGGACGTGAAAGCAACGCTAATCAAGCTCCTCCACGAGTATGCAAAAATATTTGCTTGGTCATACCGTGACATGCCGCGGTTGGATACAGATATCGTCGTGCATAGGTTACCGCTCAAAGAAGGGTGTGCACCGGTCAGACAAAAGCGCAGAAGGGTTCGACCGGATATGGATAATAAAATCAGAGAAGAGGTGCTCAAACAGTTTGACGCCGGGTTTCTTGCTGTGGTTGACTATCCACCATGGATTGCCAACATAGTGCCAGTTCCTAAGAAAGACGGGAAGGTACGCATGTGTGTGGATTATAGGGATCTAAACAAAGCAAGTCCAAAAGAAGACTTTCCACTACCACACATAGATGTTTTGGTAGATAATACAGCGCAAGCTTCAGTGTTCTCCTTCATGGATGGGTTCTCCGGGTATAATAAAATCAAAATGGCTCCCGAGGACATGGAGAAGACTACCTTCATGACATCCTGGGGCACTTTCTGTTACAAGGTAATGCCCTTTGGGTTGCGAAATGCAGGGGCAACATATCAAAGAGCCATGGTCACACTATTCCATGACATGATCCACAAGGAGGTCGAAGTATATGTAGACGACATGATTGACAAGTCGTGTACAGAAGAAGAGCATATCACACACCTACAAAAGTTGTTCGAGCGCTTAAAGAAGTTCAAGCTGAGGTTAAACCCGAACAAGTGTACATTTGGTGTAAGGTCAGGAAAGTTGTTGGGATTCATTGTGAGCCAACGAGGCATAGAGGTAGATCCCGACAAGGTGAAGGCTATACAAGAAATGCCTGTTCCAAGGACAGAAAAAGAGGTTCGTGGATTCCTGGGTCGATTGAATTACATCTCAAGATTTATTTCACATCTAACGGCCACATGTGAGCCTATATTCAAGCTGCTCAGGAAAGATCAACCCATCAAATGGAATGACGATTGTCAAGTAGCCTTCGAAACTATAAAGAGTTACTTGCAAGAACCACCGATACTCCTACCTCCCGTACCAGGGAGACCACTGATCATGTACCTCACAGTTCTCGAAAGATCTATGGGATGTGTACTGGGGCAACAAGATGAAACTGGCAGAAAGGAACACGCTATTTACTATCTTAGCAAGAAATTCACGGATTGCGAATCTCGGTTTTCACCATTGGAAAAGACATGTTGCGCCCTAGTGTAATACGGTGAACTGACTTTTAAAAAAATGTTGCGGATAGCAAGAGTCGCCACCGGCTTTTATTTTATCCAATTTAAAGAAAGGCTAAAAGAACAGAAAAAGACCTTTTTAACAGATTTTGAGTTCGGGGGATAAGTTATACAAAGGGAAGGTGTAAAGCACCCTTTGCATCCATGGTTATCCATGGGCTCTTAATTGCTTAGCTCACTTAGTTTTCAAAATGTTTGAATTGTTTGAAAAGTAGGGTGTGAAAAAAAGATTCGTTAAGGACTTTAGCTTGTAAATAAGCGTAGCCTTGTTTTGAAAGTATTTGAAAAAGAATGGGAAAATATTTTGATTTGAATTTAGAGCAAGCAATTAGTAGCAACTACCCTAAGTTTTAAAATTTGTTCGTTTAGCTTTTCAGGGTGAAAGGGTCTATCCATACCATGGGAGGGCAGGAAGTCTTTCAATTGGATGTTGAAGGGTCATCGAGAGTATTATTCGCCATAAGACTGTCCCTACCATAAAGAGGGCAGGTAGTCTAAGGGAAGGATATAATAGTCATTTTATCTTTTTAGGCATCATGCGAGGATACCTTAGCAATTGGGACGATCATCTTTATAAGGCAACCTCGAGGGAGTTTCAATAACTTTAAAGACAACATTTGCTTTAGGTATCCTCGGAATCGAGGGACTTGACTATTTTTAGGCAACAAAATTAAGGCAACAAGGCAGCAAGTGATAAGGCAATAGGAAACAAGAAGGATTACCCTAAAGGTGTGTGTGTGCATAATCACGTGGTTAACTTCGTTGATATCTATAATATAAGAAAGTTAATGGTTGTGGAAAAGTCAAAACTACCCTTATTTGATTTTTTGCCATTACATTAAAATTGTGGTTTTTTGGTCTTTGCACCTTAAAGTTCTTAATTTTATTATTAAAATAATACAACTCTTATATTTTATCAAACTTATCAAATCTCTCTCATTCTCTATTTTTTTTCTCTTTCATCACTTTCTCACTTCTTTCTTCCAAAAAAAAATTTTATTATTGATATATACTTTTTTATATAAGAAAAATGATATTTATAATCGAAATATGTTTTAGTCAAAAATGATATACAGGAAAAATTTGTTCAAAAAATCTATTATTGATCTAAATATTTTTATATACGAAAATTTAATATTCATCCAAATATTTTTGTAAATGATACCTAAATAAAAATAATATTTGTATACCGAAAAAATCAATTATTTACGAAAATGGTATTTATGATCAAAATATTTTTTATTAAAAAATGATATACGGGAAAAAATCTACTATTGATCTAAATATTTTTATATACAAAATTTACTATTGATCCAAATATTTTTGTATATGATACCTAAACAAAAATAAAGTTTGTATACGGGAAAAAATCTATTATTGATTTAAATATTTTTATATACGAAAAATGTTATTTATGATTCAATTATTTTTTATTCAAAAAAGGAATAGGCCAAAAAATTTATTATTGATCTAAATATTTGTATATACGAAAATTTGATATTGATCCAAATATTTTTGTAAATGACACCAAAACAAAAATAATATTTGTATATGGAAAAAAATCTATTATTTACGAAAAATAGTATTTATGATCCAAATATTTTTATTCCAAAATGGTATACGCGAAAATAATCTACAATTGATATAAATATTTTTATATACGAAATTTACTATTGATCAAAATATTTTTGTAAATGATAACTAAACAAAAATGAGGTCTGTATACGGGGAAAAAAATTCTATTAATGATCTAAATATTTTTATGTACGAGAAATGGTATTTATTATCAAATATATTTTATCCAAAAATTGTATACGGGAAAAAATCAATTATTGATCTAAATATTTTTTATACGAAAATTTAATATTGATCCAAATATTTTTATAATGATACCTAAATAAAAATAATATTTGTATTATTATTTACGAAAAATGTTATTTATGATCCAAATATTTTTTATTCAAAAATGGTATACGGGAAAAAATCTACTATTGATGTAAATATTTTTATATACGAAATTTATTATTCATCCAAATATTTTTGTAAATGATACCTAAATAAAACTGAAGCCTCTATAAGGGAAAAAAAATTTATTGACCTAAATATTTTTATATACTAGAAATGATATTTATGATCAAATATTTTTTATTCAAAAATAGTATACGGGAAAAAATATATTATTGGTCAAAATATTTTAATATACGAAAATTTAATATTGATCCAAATAATTTTGTAAATGATACCTAAACAAAAATAATATTTGTATACGGAAAAAAATCTATTATTTACAAAAAATCGTATGTATGACCCAAATATTTTTTATTCAAAAATGGTAAACGGGAAAAAATTTATTATTAATCTAAATATTTTTATATACAAAATTTACTATTGATCCAAATATTTTTGTAAATGATACCTAAACAAAAATGAAGTCTGTATAAGGAAAAAAAATTTATTGATCTAAATATTTTTATATACGAGAAATGGTATTTATGATTAAATATTTTTAATCTAAAAATGGTGTACGGAAAAAAATCTATTATTGATCTAAATATTTTTTTATACGAAAATTTAATATTGATCCAAATATTTTTGTAAATGATACCTAAATAAAAATAATATTTGTATTATTATTTACGAAAAATGTTATTTATGATGCAAATATTTTTTATTCAAAAATGGTATACGGGAAAAAATTTACTATTGATGTAAATATTTTTATGTACGAAATTTACTATTGATCCAAATATTTTTGTAAATATAACCTAAACAAAAATGAAGTCTCTATACGGGAAAAAATTTATTATTGACCTAAATATTTTTATATAAGAAAAATGGTATTTATGATCAATTATTTTTTATCCAAAAATAGTATACGGAAAAAAAATATTTTTGATCAAAATATTTTAATATACGAAAATTTAATATTGATCCAAATAATTTTGTAAATGATACCTAAACAAAAATAATATTTGTATGCGGAAAAAAATCTATTATTTACGAAAAATGGTATTTATGACCCAAATATTTTTTATTCAAAAATGGTATACGGGAAAATTTTTATTATTAATCTAAATATTTTTATATACGAAACTTACTATTGATCCAAATATATTTGTAAATGATACCTAAACAAAAAAATCTACGAGAAATGGTATTTATGATTAAATATTTTTAATCCAAAAATGGTATACGGGAAAAAAAATCTATTATTGATCTAAATATTTTTATATACGAAATAATCAATTATTTATCTATTTTTTTTTCTTTTTTTCTTTTTTATTTAAAATAAATGATGTATCCAAATTTGCGTAACCGAACAGAACCCGTGCGTATGCACGGGTTTGTTACTAGTTTATCTTATAATTGGTGATCTAGATTCAGTTAACAGGCTTGCACTCCCTAGGATTACTAACCACGGCAAAAAAATAAAACAGTTTAATAGTCCTACACTATTACAATAAACACCTGCGGGGATGGGGGAAAAATAAAACCTAACCTATTACAATAAAACCCTTATAGGGTAACGGAAAAATAAAGGCAGAAAATTAATTTACACATCTTCAGCCTTGATCTTCCTCGAACCTTCGATTGACTCTGATCATTTGAGAATTAAACGGACAATAATAGGGGTGAGTGCATTACAAATTCATTGGCGATTTGGAACAAACCCTATTTTAATAAAAAGGCAAAAATTAAAATTAAAATGATATTTAAATAAAAGAAAAGGGAGTTAGAACTTAGCTTTTTGATCTGATGGCGCGTGGCTGAAGGATTTTGGCTACTCCTGAAAATTAGCCACGAAGAAGAAAAAAATGTTAGTGCATTAAAGTTCTCAACAATTATAACGTGACAGATCAAAAATTAAAACAGTAATAATTGAGGCACAAAAGGGTAAGGCAAAAACAAACCCTGAAAGGGAGCAGAAGTCCATTATGGTTAATAGAAAAAATATGTAAATAAAAAAACTTTGACTAAGGTTAATGTACAACACCTACCAATAACAGTGGTTAGTGATCATGATAAAAAAATAGTTGACAAAAATAAAATAAGGATTTAGAACATTAAAATAATTACTTTATAAAAAAAAAACTAATTATAAACCTAACCCTAATTAATTAAAATTATTAAATTAAATTAATTAAAATTATTTTTATATATAAAATAAAAAAGGAGGTTCAAAATCAAAAGAAATAGTTAAAATATTTTATATAAAAATAATTAAGTAAAAGGAAAAAAAATTATTAAATAAATAAAATAAAAAAAAGAATTAAGGGAACTTAACTCTGATCCTATGTGGACGCCTCCTGAGGGCGTATGGTATGCCTTCAGTCTTGTGGGGGTCAGATCTGGCCTTGGGGCGAATAGAAAATAGAGGAAGAATTGGGCGCGAAAATAAAACCCTGATCCCTTTGGCCAAAGGAGGTACATGCAAAAATAATAATAAGAATAAGAATATTAGTAATAGTAATAATAATAATACAAGAAAAGAATTGGGGTTTAGAAAATTAAATTATGGACAAAATTACGAATAACCTTGATTTGGCCAAATACCAAAAGGTTTTTGGCCAAATTTGGCCAAATACCAAAAGGTTTTGGCCAAAAAAGCAATTGGGGTACCATCCACTTGGTCAATCCATAGAAAACCTGTTCATAAACCAGCACAATGTTACGGTTAAGAAAACAAATGAAAAAATAGAAAAGTGACTAAATTAAAATCAAAAAAATATAAAAACCTGATTATAAATCAAATAAAATAAGAACACGAAACTACAAATTTTTTTAGATTTTTTTGAAAATATGAAAATAGAAATTAAATCAAATAAAATAGAAAAAAGAGGAATTTGCGATTTTGAGGGTCGAAATCCTTTAGAGTATTGTTCTACGATTTTTTTCTGAACTTCTGGAAAAAATTCGGAGCAAATCGAAATAGTAGTTTCAGAATTCGACTGATAGGCTGGAAAATTTATTACTGTGCTGCAGCCGGAATTGTAACCCTGAAAAAGGAAAAGTAGGAGAAAATATTTTTTGTGTTTGTGAGAAGAGAGAGAGAGAGAGTCGGGGTTAGAATTGTTAGTCCCTAATGTATAAAAAATATTAGTATTTATAAGGAAAATATTAGGTTAAAAACCAATGGGCTTGGACTCTAAAAAAAATTTAATTAGTAATAAAAATAAAATTCTAATAACTATTAATTATATTACTAAATAGTAATAATAGCTAACTAACTATAATATAATTAGAAATAAAAATATAAAACTAATAATAACTAAATTAAAACTATAATAATAATAATAATAATAATAATAATAATAATAATAAAACATTTATCTGATTTAATGCTTAAAATAAAAAAGTAACTTCTAAAAATGATATATATTTTTTGTAATTTTTGAATATATTTTACTAAAAGAAGTATAAAAATTAAGAAAAGATGTTTTAAACTTCCTGATAAAAAATAAGAAATATTAACTAAAGAAGTTAAAAAAATAATAAAAAATGGAAAAAAGTTAGAAAATAAAATAAAGGTTAGAAGTGAGATTCGAACTCGGGACCTTTCGGTCGTGCGTCTTTTGCCCTCAAATTCTTACCGATTGCGCTACGTCAATTATTTAAAATAAAATGACATAGACAATTATAAGAGGGAAAATTTTGGGGTATGACACCTAGCATGGGCCTCCAAACGTCTAAGGCAATATATGCTGAACCATTCCACATGGCTGATATCGAGGATGGATCCCTTGAAATACGTGTTCGAAAAACAGGCCCTTACAGGAAGAATAGCAAGATGGCAAATGCTACTGTTAGAATACGACATACAATACGTCACTCAAAAGGCGATAAAAGGGAGTGTACTGGTAGAACATCTTGCTCATCAACCCCTCGAAGAATACCAATCTATGAAGTTTGACTTCCCTGACGAAGATATTATGGTGGTAACGGACTACGAAATACCAGGTCCCGACGAAGGACCTGAACCAGGGGCAATATGGAAACTTATGTTCGACGGTGCTTCAAATGCACTAGGACATGGTATAGGAGCAGTCTTGACAACTCCTGACAATCGCCACTTACCTTTCACCGCGAGACTATGCTTCGACTGCACCAACAACATTGCAGAATACGAAGCGTGCATATTGGGGTTAGAAGCTGCAATCGATCTGAGGATTAAATTACTCGAGGTGTACGGGGATTCAGCACTAGTAATCCACCAAGTCAATAAAGAATGGGATACTCGAGATGCAAAGCTAATCCCATATCGAGACCTTATACTGGAGTTAATGGTTGAGTTTGAGACAATCACTTTTACTCATATCCCAAGGGAAGAAAATCAAATGGCGGACGCGTTGGCAACACTTTCCTCTATGTTCAAAGTGACCTGGCCAAACCATGAACCACGGATAACGGTTAGACACTTTGATGAGCCTGCCTATTGTCTCACAATTGAGGAGCAGTCTGACGACAAACCATGGTACCATGACATCAAGAGGTACTTGGAGAAGCAAGAATACCCGGAGAATGCCTCTACAATTGACAAAAAGACGCTAAGGAGATTGGCAGCTAAGTTCTTCCTGAGCAGAAATATATTATACAAACGGAACTACGACTCGGTGTTATTAAGGTGTGTGGATAAAAATGAGGCCAAGGAGATCATCAAAGAAGTACACGAAGGAACCTTCGGAACTCATGCAAATGGACACTCAATGGCGAGAAAAATATTACGAGTAGGGTACTACTGGTTGACAATGGAAGCTGATTGTTTCCAATATGCAAGGACATGTCACAAATGCCAAATATACGCTGACAAAGTACATGTACCACCAAATTCGTTGAACGTTCTGAGTTCACCGTGGCCATTTGCAATGTGGGGAATTGACATGATAGGGATGATCGAGCCGAAAGCTTCTAATGGACACCGATTCATATTGGTGGCCATCGATTATTTCACCAAATGGGTTGAAGCTGCTTCCTACACTAACGTGACGAGACAAGTGGTCACCCGGTTCATCAAGCATAACATCATATGTCGGTATGGGGTTCCAAATAGGATTATCACTAACAATGGGTCGAATCTAAACAACAACATGATGAGGGAGCTATGCGAGGAGTTCAAAATTGAACACCACGATTCTTCACCATACAGGCCTAAGATGAATGGCGCTGTCGAGGCTGCAAATAAGAATATCAAAAAGATAATACAAAAGATGGTGAAAACATACAAGGATTGGCACGAAATGCTTCCCTTCGCCCTACACGGTTACAGAACCTCGGTGCGCACATCCACAGGGGCAACTCCATTCTCCCTGGTTTATGGTATGGAAGCAGTCCTCCCCATCGAAGTGGAGATTCCTTCATTAAGAGTCCTAGCTGACACAAAGTTAGAAGAATCAGAATGGGTAAAAACTCGTTTTGATCAGCTTAATCTCGTTGATGAAAAGCGACTGACAGCTTTGTGTCACGGGCAGCTCTATCAGAAAAGGATGAAAAAGGCGTTCGATAAAAAGGTCTGTCCTCGAACTTACAAAGAAGGTGATATCGTCCTCAAGAAAATTCTACTACCTCGACTTGACGCCCGTGGAAAATGGACACCTAACTACGAAGGTCCATATATTGTAAAAACGGTGTTCTCAGGAGGAGCATTAGTACTCACTACAATGGATGGGGATGAGCTACCGCACCCAATCAACTCTGATGCGGTCAAGAAGTATTACGCCTAGCAAAGGCAGGATTACCGGCTATAAGCCAAAGGCAAACCACGAAGGATAAGGATTCGTGCAATCATCTACTTCTAAGGTCAAAGGATTACTGGGACGCTCGATAACAAAGGAGCAACGACAGTATTAATATCATTTCTATTTGTCATTTTCTTTTTTCGCATTTTTGTACACTCGCCAATTCAAGGCAATATCAATAAAAGTTTTTTTCTTGCATACTACGCTTTCTCTCTCATTTCAATACCATCTGTAAAGGATAAATTATTTTCATAAGCTTTAACTTGGGTTTAATATGAGAAACTTATAAACCTTCAATACAAAAGCAATAGGATAAAACTACGAAATCTCCGGAAGGCTACATACGCCCTACGCTGTGATCATTCTGATCTATTACAACTCTTTCACAAAGGATAATATCAATGGATCGTTTAAATACAAATCCGAAATAGGATTCACGAACATTTCAAAAGGGGTTAAACAAAGTCAATGGGTGATAAGGAGATAAGGCGTTGGGGTTATCATACATACTCATTTGCATACACGCAATATTTACGTGTGTAAACATTCATACATATACATTATACAAACAACAGGGGCATATGCCTGCGCATAATGCATACACATGATGCATACGCATTTGCAAAACAAACTTCTACGCAGGTGAATTTGTCCGAACCAGGGAAAATGATCAAAATGGTGCAGGTGAAATTTGTCTGAACTAGGGCAAACGATCTAAATGGTGTAGGTGAAATTTGTCCGAGCTAGGGCAAATGATCCAAATGCTGTAGGTGAAATTTGTGCGAACCAGGGCAAATGATCCAAATGGTGCAGGTGAAATTTGTCCGAGCTAGGGCAAATGATCCAAATGGTGCAGGTGAAATTTGTCCGAACCAGGGCAAGTGATCCGAATGGTGTAGGTGAAATTTGTCCGAACTAGGGCAAATGATCCAAATGGTGCAGGTGAAATTTGTCCGAACCAGGGCAAATGATCCAAATGGTGTAGGTGAAATTTGTCCGAACCAGGGCAAATGATCCAAATGGTGTAGTTGAATTTTATCCGAACCAGGGCAAATGATCAAAATGGTGCAGGTGAGCTTGTCAGAACTATGACAAGTAATCCTTTTGGGGTTCGTAAACTACGGAAACTTACTAGAACTCTGGTAAGTGGGGTTCACAGACTACGGAAACTTACTAGAACTATAGTAAGTGGGGTTCACAGAATACGGAAACTTACTAGAACTATAGTAAGTGGGGTTCACAAAACTGCGAAAGCTTGCTAGCAATAACAGCAAGCTGATCACACAACTAATTGCAAGTCCTCGCTATGTAAGACTCAGGCTTTAGCAGGACGATTCCTTTTCTCACACTCAAACACAAGGTAAATTTAGGGGTCTTCCATTATTTAATAACCCTTCGATCCGAAAAACGTGAGACCTACGTATTCTCACGCCATTCGATCCAAGGTAATTAAATAGGGGCAGCTGTATACCCCAAAATTTACCCGATATAATGCACATCTGTGGATTTATTAAGGGTGTTAAAAACTAAGAGCCATAGGTTTAATATATCCATTGTTAAACTCGATCTCTTATAAAACTCCCTCATAAATCAGTCAAAATGAAATAAGGGTGTAAATAGCAAATCTTTCTAAATAATACTAGGCCCATTCAGATTCCTTAAAGCCTGTTATAAATATTAATTTTTTCTAAAAAAACAAGTTAATATTTATTTAAAGTTTTTATCCAATCTAAATTAATATGTTAATATTAAAGCTAATATCTTTTTAGCTATTTTTGATTTTAACTAGGTTTATTTCAATTTTCTTATTATCAATTATTATTATTATTTTAATATCATTGTTATTAGGTTAATAATTAGGATTATTAATATTAACCAAGTATTATTGATAATTAGTATTTTTTTTAATTCACTAATTGCTAGTACTAATGGTTTTAACTATTAACTAATTAGTTACTTAATTGATTAATTAATTAAATAATTCAATTGAGTTATTGGGTTTTTGTTGTCATTTTTGTTATTTTGGGCCACAGAGCAACAGCAAGAAAAACCAGTTATTGGACTTGGTAATTGGGTCAAGAACATTGGGCCTAGTATGCTGGGTTACGTGTGGACTAAGGGTGGACCGGGTCAACCCGACCCAAGTCCTGTTCATCCTCGTCCCCAGCTTCCTAGCGTCGCTGCAAGCTTCACACCAACCCTAATTCAACAAGCCCAGATCCATGAAAAACAAAATCTTCAATCAACAAATCAAATCTCAAAAATTGCAATCTAATCAAATCTTAACAAAACGGAATTCAATCAAATTTGTAACAGAAATCAAAACTTATTGAATTCGTGAATGATACAATTGAACAAAATCAAATCTTAGAGTAATATTTACAACGAATCAAGATCAAAACCTAAATCTCTAATTTCCTAACTTAAACTAACCCTAATACTATAAATTGAAAAGAAGAAATTAGAAGAGAGGTCGGGAAAAATTTTCTGGAAAAAGAGAGAGAATAGGAGATTAGAGAGGGGGAGCTTACACGTTCCAGAAACGAAAGACAAAAGGTAACTAAGATCTGAACTTAGCTTTAGGGTTTTTGATTTGGTGATTCCGATTTGCATGTCTGTTTGCGCTGTTTGATTTGAATTCTGGAAATTTTTTGGAGTTTATGTTGTTGAAATCTGGGTTTTTGTATGAACGTGGGGGTGGAGGGGATGAAGATCATAAGAATTTTCATCGATCTGGGTAAATTCTGGGTTCGGGTATGAATGTTTGGGGTAGGGACGATGAAGATTCATCAGAATCTCCATCGGGATACTGGGTTTTGTGGCGGTTTACGGTGGTGGATGGTGGCTAAGGGCGGGTTTCTGGGGAAGCATTTGAGAGAGAGGAGAGAATGGAGAGAGGGCAGGGAAAGAAGAGAGAGAAAAAGAAACGAAAAAAGGGAAGGGAATTAGTGGAGCATCGTTTTTGTATCATCTGAGTCGTCACTAAATGATGACAAGTGGCCCCTCCATGGCCACTTGTCTGTGTTACTGAACATGATTCAGTACACCATCAGTATCACGCACCCTCAAATTCCAACGCATGCAGGCCATAGGATATAGATCAGACAGCCCTGATCTTACTCGTACACCATAATCCATATACCCTCATCACACATGATCCCAACGAACCTCTAATTTTAATGGGCCAACCCTTTGTTACTTTCACACCCCTTAATTACTATCCCAAACATAAAATACACCCCTTATACAAAAACAAAAAATTTTATTAATTAATTTTGTAAATTTTTAATTGTTTGTTTTTTTATTTAATCTAATTTTCTCCTCGAACCGACTATACCTATTAGTTGTATTAGGCGAGAAATAATTTTTTGATCGATTTAATTTATTAATAATTTGACTAATTCTAATTTTATTCTCTCCTCGACATGACTAAATCTATTAGTCGCAATGACAAGAGATAAAATAATAAAACGATAAAACGCATAATCTAAAATCTATTTTATTTGCTGCTCGCGACGATCGAATCTATCGGTCAGAGTAACCAGCAATACCCCATTAATCCGTTAACTATAGTGGTCAAATCTATTGACCATCGCATCTAATGGTGACATATCAAATCAGGGTTGTATGCCAAACCTCAAAACTTTTTTTTTCATCTTCAAATCACAAATTCAAAACTACGATAGGCCACTCAAAAAGCCTTTAAAACAATTTCAAACCATATCAAATCAAATTCTGATTCTCAGGCGTACAACCTTGTGCCCGAACTACGTTGACTCTGATTCTCCATAAGGAGATACGTAGGCACTTGGCAACATGGCGAGTCCCCCTCCTCAAAACTCTAATCATGTTCATAATATTTTCCTATTAACCTTATTACTTTCTGTCGCCTTTCTTTATAATCTTGCCATAAACCTTTATTTTACAATGCAGCCTTTAGGAAAGGGTTGAGGGTGCCTAACACCTTCCCTCAACCTGATTATAATAACTTACCCCGAATCTTTATACTGCGTAGGGTTTCCTATTCGCCCTTCAGAATAGGTGGCGACTCTAAACCTTTAATTTTAGGGCAGGTTGCTACACTATACATGATCAATTGTAAAAAAAATTAATTTAATTATTTAATTAACATAATTTAATTTAATAATTATAGTAATGAAAGTGTGTTTATTATTACTTTATTGTGGTAATCGATTATGGCCTTAGTCCTCTTTTATTTTATTTTGGGATTTTAAAATACGACCTGAGTGTCGTGCATTTCTCTATACTCTCTTTATGTACCTTCTTTTCTCATCCCACTCCCTCGTATGTAAAACGATTATTCTTTGATGTAATGTAATGTTATGAAGAAAATAAGAAGACAAGATAAAAGGAGTATAATCATGAAGATCTAACTTGGAGATGCATAGATCGGTATTCGGTTTAATTTAGGTTCTCTCATTGGCTTGAGAGAACAATTGCGCTAGGGGTCATAATCGTATCAATTTTGTCTATGTATGTTGATGCATGTGAAAGACATTATATATGATAAACAAGTCGGTCAAACTAATTAAAATCCCCTTAAGAGGAAATATTAAGTTTATGTTTTCCAAGTTTTAGCACTCATTAAGACTAGTATCGAATAATGTAGGTTTCGCCTAACGCGAGGTGCATGTTCTATATTTAGTAAGGTGCGATGGGATAGTTGTAATATCCAATTGCTAAAACATTGGGTCAAACTTATCTAAACAAATTATAATAAGATTATATACGTTTAGAAGCAACGTTTGGGAATGATCCATGCGATGGATTAGAATAAGGAGTTATTTATCCAAATGATAATATTTGAGAGTTTTATTAGATACAATTAGAAGGAGTTCTTACCTAAATAACCGATTTTTGTGTAATCAGCCTAACACTGACTTAAAACAAAGTAAAATATGCATCTCGATCCACTAGGAAATCTTACAACGGAATTTTCCGAATCAAATGATGAGGGTCATTTGGTTTGAGTAAAATAGTAGGAGCATATTGAAATAAAGGCCTAATTGAATATATTTTAACGGTACTGATATCTTCACAATCTTTATGTACATTACCATAACTCAAAATACCTCTAACAACATTTTGTGATCAATCCTTGACAAATAAAAATTGTTTAGGACAAATTTTTTTGCTTGGCACCGAAACTTGAGGATTGTCCTCAAACATGACAAAAAGTTGTTTGTCTTAGAGAAACCTGTTCCTAAAGAGGAACCTCCTACTCATGCTCCTAAGGATGAAAGATATGCTTATAAAAAGCATGTCGATGATGCCACTAAAACTGCTTGCCTCGTGTTGGCTACCATAAACTCGAAATTGCAAAAGCAACATGAGAACATGGCATCGTTCGATATGATCAGACATCTAAAGATGCTCTATCAAGAGAAGGCAAGGAATGATAGGTTTGAAGTTTCAAAAGCCCTTTTTCATATCAAGTTAGCTGAGGGAACACCTGTAGGTCCCCATGTACTCAAGATGTTTGGGTATGTGGAAAACCTTGAAAGGTTAAGGTTTCCCCTCGGAAAGGAACTTGCGACTGGTTTGATCTAGCAATCGTTTCCAGAGAGATTCAGTCAATTTGTCCTCATTTTCAACATGAATGATATAAACAAACGTCTTCCAGAATTTCTGAGCATGTTAAAGACCCGCCGAGCAGAATTTGAAGTCAAAAGGCCCACCAAACAGAGTGGTAAAAGAAAGGCAAAAAGGTTTCCAAACCGAAACCGACTACTCCTGCTTTGAAACCTAGTGGAGGCATAGCAAATGATGGAACTTGTTTCCATTGCAGTAAGACTGGAGGACACTAGGAGAGAAACTTTTCAAAGTATATGAGAGAAGAAATCAAACCTTGTTAGACATGGTCGGATCCATGATTAGTCACACCAATCTTCCAAGCTCATTTTGGGGACATGCCTGTTGACAACAACTTACACACTTAACCGTGTTCCACCCAAAAAGGTTGAGAAGACACCATATAAGTTATGGAGTGGTAAGAAACCACATATATCTTACATGAAGATTTGGGGTTGCGAAGTTTATGTGATACGACAAAATTCAACTAAGCTTGAGTCCAAATATGAAAAATGCTTATTTGTGGGGTATCCTAAAGAAATAAGAGGATATTACTTCTACAATCCTTCTGGGGCAAAGTCTATGTCACTTTGACTAGAGTTTTCTTGAAAAAAGACTTTATTTCAAAGGAATCAGTGGGGGGAAAGTAACGCTTGAAGAAATTAAAGAATCACAAAGCGTTGATACACCTATGCAGGAATTAGAGCAGGAAACACAAGTAGCTGTAGAAGAGCAACCTGTTTAAGTATAACAAGACCAACCTAGGTCAAACAGGATACGTCACCGACCTAAGAGATATGGTTATCTCATAAATGATTAAGGTGATGTATTGCTCATGGATCAAGATGAGTCTGTGACCTATCAAAAGGCCATTAATGGTTCTGAGTCTGAGAAGTGACTAGATGCCATGAAATCTAAAATGGATTCCATGTCCACAAACCAGGTTTGGAACTTGGTAAAGCCTCTTGTGGGAGTTAATCCTATAGGATGCAAGTGGGTTTTTAAAAAGAAGACTGACATGGGTGTTGAGGTACATACCTATAAGGCAAGACTAGTTGCTAAAGGTTATAAGCAAATTCATGGGGTAGACTATGATGAAACATTTTCACCAGTTGCAATGCTTAAATATGTTCGTATTTTACTTGATATTGTTGCGTATCATGATTATGAAATATGGAAGATGGATGTCAAGACTAACTTCGTTAATGGGAATCTTCTTAAGGATGTGTACATGACACAACCTGAAGGATTTGACATACCAGAAGAAGCCCAAAAGATATGCAAGTTACATCGATCAATCTATGGATTGAATGAAGCTTCCAGAATCTAGAATCTTTGTTTTGATAAAACAGTAAAACAATATGGATTCTTCAATGATGAAGATGAGCCTTGTGTATAGAAGAAGGTTAGTGGGAGAACGACCGTCTCTGTGGTATTATATGTAGACGACATATTACTCATTGGAAACGATGTCCCTACCTTGGAACAAGTGAAAACTTGGCTAGGGAAATGCTTTTCTATGAAAGACCTAGGTGAAACGGTCTATATATTAGGAATCGGGATCTATAGAGATAGATAACATAAACTCCTTGGCCTAAGTCAGAGTACATACATAGACAAAGTGATGAGACGCTTTAATATGCATGATTCCAAGAAAGGATTCATACCTATGCAATATGGCATGTGTCAATCAAGAACACAGTCCCCTTCAACTAAGGAAGAAAGGGATTGCATGAGTAAGATTCCATATATTTATCTGTAATATGATCTATCATGTATGTCATGTTATGTATTCGACTAAATGTCTCGTGTGCTTTAAGTTCAATGAGTGGGTACCAATTTGATCCCGCTAATGCTCATTGGGTGGCGGTCAAGAATATCCTTAAATACTTGGGAAGGACTAACGACTCGTTCTTGATATATGGAGGTCAGGAAGACCTCACTGTAATTAGATACACCGATGCTCGCTTCTAAACAAATAAGGATGACTTTATATTGTAATTTGGTTATGTGTTTTGCAACAAAAGAAGTTTTTTGGATCAAAGAAGTTCATTATGAACTTGGAATAGTCCATAGCACCATGGATCCCATTGGTCTCTTTTGTGATGACAATGGTACTGTCGCACAAGCTAAGGAGGCTAGATCTCATCGATGATCCAAACACATACTTAAGAAATATTACCTCATTCCAGAGATAATAGAAGTTGTATATATGAAGATATACAAAGACTAACACTTGACAATGTTGCTGACCCACTACCAAAGCCTCATGCGTAGTAGAAGCATGATGGAAATACTAGATCTATGGGTATTAGATGTATACCTAATTGGCTCTAGTGCTAGTGGGAGATTGTTGTTTTAAACCCTAGAGGACAATAGTTTCAGTACTTGTATTGAATTATTTATTAATAATTAAAATGCATTTCTTTATTATGTTTATTTTTCCAAAATAAGAAAGTCCCTAGAATAGCTAATTCGTTTAATAAAATGTTAAGTGTGACTTAATCATGAGATCTCATTAAACATAAGGAAACTATTCTTAAAGTATCTGTAGTTGAGCTTTATTGTGAAGTGGGATAACATTAAAGCATTGAGACTATTATGTGGATAGAACTATGATCTCATCTCATGACTAATATTTATACTGAATTGACCCTCTATGAGGGTACTATATAAAATGTTATGCAAAGTGTCATAAGTTATTCTCATGGTGATAGTGGTGTATACCACCCTTCTACCTGAAACCACTATGGACCCTAGATGTAAAGTTGGGTACTTTATTGTGTATCTAACATTGTCTATAACTAGATGACCATAAACACAATTGATGGGTACTCCACAAAGCATGTTGAAGGACATGAATGACCTAGATGAAATATTGTATTGGACAAGAGTGACACTGTCTATGCCTTGTGCTCAATATAGACATAAGTGCAAAATAATAATTGTACACAAAAACATTATCACGGAAAATGCTTTATCAAATTACATGGTATTTTCGTGGCTTGAGTAACAGTGATGAGTTGCTAGATATCGATCACTGTTTATAATTTTAAATGTCTTACTTAACATAACTGCCAAAGTCATAAGAACCTTGAGGGTCACACACACATAAGGACATATTTATGAGAGATATAATAAATAAGAAACAGTGTAAGATACGGTGTACTTGAAAGAATTATGGAACACCGTAAGGTACGGTGTAATAAAGTGAAATTTGAACATCATATGATATAATAATAATATTAATAATAATAGTTAATATTATTATTGTTATTATAATAATAGTTATTAAATAATAATAAAATATATGTTATGAATAATTGGATGATTGTCCCTAAAGCATCTTATTCCTTATTTATAATATTTTGTATTTATTACATTGTCTGTATATTATCCTATAAATAGGATCAACATCATTGTAAAAGATACACCGATGAAATAATACTGAATCATTCTATCTTTCTCTCTTCTCTTTTATCTTATTTCTCTTTATTTTATAACACGTTATCAGCATGAAGCTCTGAGACTTAGAAGGTACTATTATTTAATTTATTTTTCTTTCATATTTTATATTTTTTCATGTGTTATTTATAAATATATTGATTAGAAAATGAAAAAGAAAATCAGTGATGATTTTCGTGCATCTCTGAAAGTTTGCATGAATAATGTTAAAGCATCCCTGAAGGATATTATTCAATTTTTATATAGTTCCTGAAGAACTTATCAAGCATTCCTAAATAAAATGCAAATATTATTATTTTTATTAATAAAAGATTTGTGATACAGTTTTTGAAGAACTTCAGAAAAAAAAATTGTGATTGAGTTTCAATATTATATCTTATTAAATTATCAAATAATCCCTGAAGGATTACAAAACAAATTTTTTGTTATATAGTTCCTGAAGAACTTAACAAATATCCTTGAAGGATAGTAATGAGTTTATATATAGTTTTTGGAGAACTTAACAAATATCCCTGAAGGATAGTAATGAGTTTATATATAATTTTTGGAGAACTTAACAAATATTCCTGAAGGATAGTAATGAGTTTATATATAGTTCCTGAAGAACTTATCAAACATCTCTGAAAGATAATATTGAGTTTATTATATAAAGCATCTATGAAGGATAATATTAACAATCCTAGAAGGATTGCATCCATAATATTAACGAATCCCAAAAGGATTGCATCTATAATATTGCAAAATAATTGCATCAATAATATTATCCAATTCGAGAAAGATTGAAAGAATAATATTGAATACCCTAGAAGGATTTCATAAATATTTTGTGTTATATTGATCTAAAAATTTGTAATATGCTCATAAAATAATTGTCATTCCAGAAGAATGACATAAATAATTTTAACGCATCCTAAAAGGATGGTTATATTTTTTAGATCGTTGTTTATAACAAATAATTTTAGACGCATCTCAAAATGATGCTTATATATTTCTTTGATAATCATTTATAAACTAATAATTTTAACGCATTTCAGAAAGCTGATTATATTTATTTTAAATTATTGTTTATAAATATTTATATTATTCTAATTTTTTCTCTAACATTTAACTGTGTTAGAAACTTCTTAAAATTGTTAGAATATAATTTGTTATATGTTTGAGATTATAAATCTATATATTTCACTAAAGAACTGGCTATATAATTTTTTTTATTGTCTTTGATGATTGAGGCATTGTCTATGTGTTTGGTGTTAAAATATTTTACTAGAATAAATTTCGTTATGTATAATATATCACTTAATATATTTATGTATCAATTAGTCAATGTTATATATATATTTTATTGCTGCTATTAGATTTCTAAATTAAGAAACTTTTTTCAAATATTAAGATGTGTTTGATATTTTAAGATAGTTTTTATATTGGTTAATTAATGTCATTTGGTGCAACAATTTTAATGATATATATTTTTAATTTATTATATAACTATAGCTTAAAGTAATTAAAGAATACAATCTTACTACTTTGACTCATTCCTTATTGACTATCACGCTTAATTAGTAATAACGTGGTTTCTATATTTGTATGAAATTTATTTAATTTTTATGATAAAATAAAATTGAATTGCATATAGTTCTTTTGAATAAATGTGTGTGATCTGAGTAATATTATTATGAAATAAATTTAGATTTAATTTATAGCAATTAAATCAAATAAAAATATGTATGTATGGTTTATGAAGATTTTTTTATTAGATAATAATATGGTTGATTCAAACAATTTAGAATAATTAAAATACATATATGTATTATTGTAAACCAAAAGTTCATAAATCACACTTAAGTGTATTGTTGGCAAAATTGGTTGGGTCATCTCGAATGTATTATGATGTGAAAACTAGCATTGAAGAACCTGTAGTTTCTTCAATCAAATAAGTTTTGTATGTTCCTAAAGAAAATTATAATTTTATAAGTTGAGTTTTTATATAACATATGTAAGGTGGTATTTGTGAATCAATACACCAATCATGTAAATGATATAAATATTTTATGATATTAACTATTGCATCGACTAAAATATCATGCATATGTTTGTTGTCTACTCACAACCAAAAGTTTTTGAAATTGTTTTCTCAACTAAAAGATCATGAATATGTTTATGAATTGAAAAATTAGTATCGAAGAACCAGAAGTTTCTTCAATCCAATAAATTTTGTGTGTTTCTAAAGGAAAATAAAAAATATGAGAAATTGAGTTATTGATGACATTAATTATTGCATCGATTAAAATATGATGCAAATGTTTATTGTCTACTCACAACCAGCAGTTTGTGAAATTGTTTTCTCATACTAAGATCTCAATATCTGAATTTTTCAGAACATTTTTGTTAAGTATCACATGTATTATTAAAATTAATATTGAACATCTTATAGCATATGTTCATGAGAAAAAATGGACTTGAAGATCCATTATTTAGACGTCTAAAGTTAATTATATGGTTGATACTTATAGGATCTTCAAGTATATAGTATATATTTGAAACACCCAAAGTATGTTATTAAGATATTTATTGGCATCAAGCAAACAAGATACTATATCTTAGTCCTCCATAATTTATTCTAATACTTCTCATCTAAGTGAAAATGTGGATGTGTTGTGTATATTCCAATTGCTCCAATATAATACATTAAGACGAGTCATGAAAGAATATTGGAAAAAAATAATTAATATGAATCTCAATTTTGAGGATATAATTTGAGCAAAAAATCAAATACTTGATTGCAGCCCAATAGACTGATTATCACTTGATAAATTAATTTTCTCAATATTAGGGGGAGGGAATAAGCAGCTGAAATCATGAACAAGAAGTTCAAATGAACAATTTTAGATCTTGATCCTCGTACAAACCAATATGAACCAGAAGTTCGAAAGATTATTCATTTGCAAATTTTATACAATCAATTACATCTGCTAATACTACAATCGAAGTGGATTCTCCTGTTGGATAATCTAATATAGCAAATGAATTGAAACCGTGCATGAATCATAGTAGAAAAGTCGGTTCCAATATTAATAATCCTCTACCAAGCAAATAAGCTAAAATTAAAGATGACCCATGTGAGGATATAGAAAATCTAAAAGAATCTTCGGATATAATAAACATTTCATCTCAAGAAGAGATTGATCAGGTACCTGAAACTTATGAAAATAAAGAGATCTCGATAAATTATGTCCAAAATGGAATGCAATGGAACCGATACGAAGTCGACATTGATGATATATTTCTGTATAATATAGCACTAAATGACAAAGAGGATCATGAGTCAAAGTCTATTAAAGATTGTAGACAAAGTGAGAATTGGCCAAAATAAACTTATTCAATTGAATAAGATTTAAACTCACTTTACAAGTGACTCAATTTTGGACCTGTAGTCCGAACACCTTAAGGTGTAAAAATCAATGGCATATAAATGAGTTTTTGTGAAAAAGCAGAATAAGAATGGTAATTCAACTTTTTAGTGTTACAAGATTTCTTCCCAACTGCTTTTAAAAAACAGTCCCCTGCCTCCTTATCATTAATTTTCAACAACTTCACTTTTTTTCCTTCACGGCTGTTGCCACTATTCCCCCCCCCCCCTTATCTTTGATAATATCAATACTGAATTCCTCAATAGAATCATTCAATTCTACCCCTGAATTACTGCAGCCCTTCCTAATAATCTTATTGCCATTTAACTCTTCAACAGCGACTGGCCTACTAACAATGGCTAGCGAACCATCAACCTCCTTCCTATGGCTATTTCGAGAAACGGGTGCAATATCGATAGAAGAATTTCTAATTATAGCTACGGAATTATCAAACAACCCACCATTGACATTCGGAAGAAGTGGCTTCTGCTTCAGCATCAATACAGGACCCTCTTCCGCCCCAGCATCCCTTACAACTCCACCCTCACTAACTTCCTTACACAGAACCTGGATAGCTGAAGAATGCGAAGCGCCATCCACAGACCCAACCAAATCCGCGACCTTATCGAGTCTGAATGCAACTCTTTCCAATCAAATTCAGAATCGGTGGATTCTCCTTCAGATGACAGAACCCGGTATTGGGAAGCAACCGACTGATACACTCCCGCGATATCTTCCCTAACGTACAATTTGCACGAAACACCATCGATATTGACTGAGACACAATCCGGAACAGTGGTAGAAATAGGGATGTTCAGCATTATCCTTGCCACGTCTAAGACATCCCCTTTGGAGGTGTTCGCGTCGACACAAATAAACCTACCCCAAACCTCCGCCAATGCAACGAAAAAGTCAGAACTCCAAACATGAGCAGGAATACCGTAGACTCTAAACCACGCATCCCTACTGTTGTCAATCTTCCCCGCGTCCCACTTCTTAATCTCTGTAAACCACGACTTCCACCACAAAACGTCTTCCTTAATGATATCATTGATAAAGCCCTCTTCTTTCTCCTCTAATAAACAACAGTTTCCACCAAGCGGCGTTACCTTAATCGCGTACACTCCTTCCATCTCCAAAAAAGCCTGAATGTTGTGTGCAGACCCAGGAATGCTCACCTTGCCAACGTACGCCTTTTCAAATCTACTCCTGCGACTTGAATCTGAAAGAAAATTGAAGAGGTACTTGTCCTGATCCCTGCATACTTGCCTAGCCCTCTCGGAATTTACCGCCTCAGCATAAGAGAACGAAGATCTCCTATGGGCATCTACCTCCCAGAACGAGACTTTCCCCTTATCCTGAAACACAGTCTTCCCATACGAAACATGACCCCCTGCTCTCAAATTCACATTCACCCCATAACTTTCCCTCGTAAACCTTGGTAGGTTAACATGAATCTTTCTCCCTGCTATCATAATGTTGTCCAGACGCACTGCCAGCAACCTCGCATCACCCACATCCAAAAACCTCGCAAAATCGAATCGCTTTCCGAACTTATTTCTCCTTGGCGAGATAGAAACCTCCACTATATTGTCAGAACATCCAAATAACTCAAAAAGCTTCTGAATCACCGCTAATATCAGATTTGCCACCTCCAACCCCAACAACAGACCGAATACCTTGAGACCTCTTAAAAAATCCTGACCCAGAAGTCGGCTCAATAAAACGATTGGACAGAAAAGAGCGTCTAAGAGGTAAGAAGGCGTTACTAACCTCAATTGGGGATGAGAGAACAGGCGAGTGACTATCATCCTCCGCTTCAAATTTCTTTGGAATCTCCATTGATTTCACATGAGAGCAATCGGGCACAGCGAGAGAGTCCAGCAAAGCACAAGAAATTGGAACAAAGTCACCTTCTCCAGAAAAACCCGTTCTTGAAGTCTCTGAAAGGCTAGACTCGCGAGAGGTATTCAACGCTCCTAGAGGAATAATCGGGTCCTTATGCCCCATCCGAATTGATTTAGAATGACCCAGTTCCCAAACCGCATTATCAAACTGGCCCATTTCCAAAGACTTAGCCCTATGAATTGGCCCAATGATCCAATTATCCGAACCATTACCAATTGTTCCACGTGAGAAGTGTTTCTCAAATATGGGTCCCACCGATAATTCCTGGCCAACTCTTGACGCAAAAACGTCCAAAGTATTTAAAACCTTTGTAGAACCTATTTTGTCGTTACCGAGGTTAAAGTCAAATAGACTTTCCTTCTTACTTTCACGAGACAGAAAACCAGTTTCTAATTCCATGCAATTTGACCTTTCACCTTTTGAAGCAGCCACCGACAAGTCACCATTTTCATTTAATAAACCTGTACCTTTTGTACCAGGCACCGACAGTGTCTCATCACGGCCATCCTCCGATCCTCCACCACTATCATCACCGACTGCTTCTTCAAATTCCGAATCGGAGAAAATAGAATCCTCAGAACTCTGTTTCAAAATCCGCAAAGGTCCTTGAGAATCTTCAATCAACTTCAGCCTAACCATCATACCGTTAATTCTAATGCAAAACTGTTCTTCAATTCCCACCGCACACCGAGTTCGAACCAAGAATCTGGCAACATCTAGATGTTCTTGTTTAGAAGTAACCTCATCGGAACGAATGTAACTCCCCACCGTTTTTGATAAAAACTCAAAGAAATTCTCATTCCAGAAATGAGCTGGAAGGCCGAATAACCTCGCCCAGGTGACTCTTTCACAGTCAAAGACCTCAGGATCCCAAGGCTTCACCTTGGAAAACCACTTGTCAAGCCAAAGTTTCTCGTTAAGGATTAGAATCTCTACCGCCCCTTCCTCTCTATCTTCCAGGAAACAAAGATTAGCTCCTAACGCCGAAACTTTAACACCAAAGAACCCCTCCACGTCAAAAATATCTTGGATGTTGTAAGTCATGCCAACCTCCAAGACCTTACCAACAAAAGCTTTAGAGAAACGTTGTAGAACTGAAGCGGAATCGAAATCGAAATCCAAACAAGTTGTGACTGACGGAGCCGACTGCCCACCAAACTCAACCATTGCTTCAATGTCTTCACCTCACCACCTCGAACCTATTTCGAGTGCCCTAACTTCACCATCTTCCCTCTTTGAAAACGCGGTAGGTTAACAAACATCTTCTGGTTGTCCACAAAAATGTTATCGAGTTTGATCGCCAGTCTCTCAGCATCCTGAATATCGAAAAAACGAACAAATCCGAACTTGTTACCACGTTTGTCTCTTCTACCTGGGATTATAACTTCATCCACCTCCCCATAATCTTCAAAAATCTTATACATATCCCTTGCACAACATCTGTCAGGAAAAGACGTGAAGAAGAATGAAGTTACCGGCCGTTTCTGACCAGTTCCACCTCCGATATGGTCCCACCTTTTCACCACCTTCTCTTTACGGTTCCTTCTCCCCACCTTCTTCCAACCCTCACCACCTTCACCAGCCTCTCCCGATTTCAAGAAAGGAAAACTCCGTCCCCCTACCTCCGTCCCCTCATCCACTACACTCTTCCCCTTGATAGTTTCAAGAACACTCCGGCCCCCTCCCTCCGTCCCCTCAACCGCCACTCGCTCACGTTCACTCATATCTGTAATAAGTTATTCAACTTATTATTTCTATCAAGTTATCTTTAGAGGGTAATATACATCTTTCAAATTTTAGAAAGAGAAAGATCATAATACTATTCATTGTGAGCACTACCCATTAATAATTTCTTGTTAAATACTGTATAAAAAATAGATATTCTAAGATATGTTCCTTCGACTTATGTGTGCACACACTGTATTTGGCGATAAGACTGACTCTACTCCACAACGATTCTAACAACTAAAGGTATATAAAAAATATCATAATGGTTCTTTAAACACACCCAAAAGACACATCTACACTGTAAAGATACTGCTTTAAAAATTTTAATATTAATTTCTCTCTTCACGTTTTATACGAGAGCAAAAATTTATACTACTTTTATAGAAGTGATACTGATAGAGTATTGCACACATGGCATCGATTTTAGTTGTCTATATAAGAAAATATGCTTATTATATGTCTATCTCACAAACAAGAGCAAGAAAAACAACTTCAGATTTTTCTTTAGCATTTCAAGTGCGGTTATAAACTAGAAAAAAATGGCTGAATCAAAGTTGAGCAGCGTGAAGGATAAAAGATGGTCATTGGAGGGTATGACTGCATTAGTGACGGGAGGAACCCGTGGCATTGGGTAATTTCCTTTATCTTTACTCTTACTTCAAATATTTAGTGACTAATAAGATTTTTACTTTGAGTTTTGTATAATGAATAGGTACGCAATTGTGGAAGAGTTGGCAGAATTTGGAGCAGCAGTGCATATATGTTCACGTAATGAAGATGATATTAACAAATGTTTGGAAGAGTGGAAAAGCAAAGGATTTAACGTAACTGGATCAGTATGTGATATATTAAGTCATGAACAACGCAAGACTTTAATGGAAAATGTTTCTTCCATCTTTCATGGAAAGCTCAATATTCTAGTATGATCTATTCATATTTTTATTAATTTATATAATTTTTTATTTCGTAAAGCCAATTTATGTAATTGAAAAATTGTTGAACATATAGGTCAACAATGCTGCAAAACCTTCAATGAAGAAAATATTAGATAATACTGAAGAGGATTTAACAAGTATAGTTGGTACCAATTTTGTGGCTGGTTACAATTTGTGTCAACTTGCACATCCACTTCTAAAGGAGTCTGGATATGGAAGCATAGTTTTTACTTCATCCATCGCTGGTTTAAGAGCTATTCCTGTTTTATCGGTTTATGCATCCACAAAAGGTATGTATTAGTTTCTTTGATAATTAAATTAACTATGAGTGTGATATAAAATAAATCATTTAAAATAGCATGTAAATGAATTCAGGAGCGGTGAATATATTCACCAAGAACTTAGCATTAGAATGGGCAAAGGATAATATTCGTGCAAATGCTGTTGCACCTGGACCTGTCAAGACTGAACTTTTGGGATCAATTATGGTATGCATTTATCCATGTAACATATAAGACTATAGAAATAACTCTAGCATGTTGTCATTAATGTAGAAATTGCTATTTACAGGATGCGTCTGAAGGGGGTGGAGCTATAAATGGTATAGTGTCTCAAACTCCTATGGATCGTATGGGAGAGATTAGAGAGATATCCTCGTTAGTTGCTTTTCTTTGTCTTCCAGCTGCATCTTATATTACTGGACAAGTTATAGCTATTGACGGAGGTTTCACTGCTTAGATCAATGCTATCAATTTCTTTTCCTTTCTATTAGCATGTTTTTTCTGGTTTCTGTTTGTTTCCAATCTTGTTGTTTCGCAAATCTGTTGGCCTAGGTTGCTTTGTCGTGCTGCTTCTTTCAATGGTTGTTTTTGTATTTTGTTGTTTTTTTTCACCTGTTAATGGACAGTGTTGTTGGTATCATATCATTCTCTTAAGCTGGGCACCACTTGTCTTTGGAATACAGTATGAGAACTGTTTTTTAAGAATAAAATAAATAACAAGTAAATTTTTGTTGTAAATATGCAAGTAAAATTTTAAAGCTATTAATTGTGGATTAATATATGTTTTTCTTATTTGTAGATTTTTATATATGTGGAATTACTTGCAACTTTTCTGTTCTAAACTAAAACTCCGAACTATAAACATATTTTCAAGAAGAAAGCTTTCAAGGATATTTTTTTTAGAACTAAAGAAATTACAAATAAATTCGCAAATAGAAGTACAGTAAATAAAAAAAACGTAGCAAAATTAATAATTTATAAATATATGATTTAGAAGAAAGTTTTTGGATATTGATGCATTCGCTTCCTTCCATAAAAGAATTGAAGTTAAAACATTAGGTTTAATAGATTCTAGTGAAATATATGTGATTTGGAAAACTCTTAATATGATATTTCACTAATAAAAAAAATTCAATCTTATTAATTGATTTGGCAAACAAAATACTTGACATATGGTTGATTCCTCCAAAAACTGATTTTGAGGGGATTTAATTTTGAAATTAATTTTGAGGAATATAATTTTTCAATTGATTTGGCAAATAAAATACTTGACATATGGTTGATTCCTCCAAAAATTGATTTTGAGGGGATTTAATTTTTGAAATTAATTTTGAGGAATATAATTTTTCAATTGATTCTGACAAAAAATGAATAAATTTTATTTTAAATTATATTTAGGTAAAAATGTTTAGTTTCAAATGTTAAAAACAGATACAATCTCTTATCTCTAAATCAAGCGCCACATAGAATTGCATAATATATCAAAATATTTTGTACTTTTATATAAAACCAACTTCAACAGATTCATTTGTACTTTGACAGACACGGTGTTGAGTGAATCTTGTATATGGGGCATCTTTCTCGACATGTCTTCTTCAGTTGAAGTGAATAGAACATGTTGTCAACATGTTTTCATAAGTTAGCTTTACCAAACATAATGTCAACCATAAAAATAGAGAATTAACATAAACCTACTGGCTAAATATATCTCACCCTGACATAAGCCACGTTACAACCTTTGAAAGTCTTCAAAAACATGTTTTCGAATAGAAAGTGACGAATTATTAGAAATGTTGCAAATTCATATGTTTGGTATCAATTATATGTGCATGAGTGTTTACCATATTATTTAGAATTAGAGTGAAGAGTGACATTAACAGAAGGTTGAGTATATAGAAAAGTTGACAAAAACACCTCTATGGACTATTTATATTGAAGCAAGGAAAAAAAGTGATAACTTGTTAATGATTGGTGTTTGTCATTGATTTGGTAATCACAATTATGAATAAGCTTCTTTAGGACAAGTAACCGTGTAAGTTTATGGTTGTCATGATCTTGCCATCATGATATTTTATTAAGCATTTGCATATGATTTGATGATTTTCACTAGATTAAGTTTAATTTTTATGAAAACATAGGAAAAAAATGAACAAGTGAAGAAACAAAATAAAAAGATGAAAAAATGGAGAAGTTGTAAAGAAAAGAGCATTTTCAGTATAATTTATGTCATGAAGTTTGTCCAGTAATTTAATCATATCTAGAGTTTCTTAATTCTGATTGAGGTGAGACTTACGACAAATGAAAACTAACAAAAAGAGCTAGCCACTAAAAAAAATTGTATAGACATCATGGTGAGATGTGCATCCCATCGGAGCGCATTGGAAATTCATTGTGGCGTTATGCAACCTTTTTCTATCACGCTTTTACTGTTATAAGAAGAGAAAACGAATAGGAAAAATGGGTGGACGTTTTTTGTACAACTTTTTGACATTAAGGAAAATTTTGAAGCTCTAGAGCGAAGGTTTTCATCATTGGAAGGTAAATTGTAACGACATATTCATGTATTATATCTTTATTTCTTCAATTATGATTACTATTAATATGAGTAGCAAAATTTCTATTGATTAAGGTTTGCTACATAAACGTGTATCAAATCATATGTTTGAGTTTTGTACTATTGACACTTTTGATTTATTTCATATCATTATTCAATTAGTTTCATGTTTATTGCTTTAAATTGTTGAAAATTTCCTAAATCGAACTTAGGCGCATATTAATGACTAACCATAACTATATGAGTCTAATCTAAATTAACTTTTCAACTTCGTAATTGATTAGGGATAAGAAATTATAAGTTGTGACTTAAGGTTTAGTGCACTAAATATTTTTTGTTTTAAGTATCCAACTGACCTAAGAGATTAGGGAGTTGCAGTGTAGAATAATGAGTTATACACCAAATGATTGGGTACAACGACTAAGTTAAATCATCGTAATCGCTGAGAAATGAACAAAGGGATAATATAAACCATCATCAATATTGACATACATGTGATTCGAAGCAAGGCCTAATCATCTATAATGTTATTAACTTTCCAACAAGCATTATTTAAGAAATTGTTCTTTTAAACCAGGCTTTGAAAACCCTCAATTTTACTTTCAATAGCACTTTAATATTCTACTAAAGATAAAACCATCCATGTAGATACAAAATTATTTTATCACTTCGATAACATTTAGTACACTTTCTAAAATTCTATCCAATGTGTTATGTGAGTACATGCAAAATAAAGGTAAAAAGCTATGGGCTTAGAGTTGAACTTTCACGCAAACCTGTTGTAATGGGGAAATTGGCTATCTCTCCGCCCTGTGTCTGTATTCTAGTCGATACACCTTCATGCATTTCTTAATCACATAGATCGAATATATGCAATCATAACCTCTTTCTTCTTTAGGACTTTCCATAAATATATCTAGACACTCTATCATACGTCTTCTCCAGATTAATAAAACTAAAAGGCAATTCTTGTTGGTCCATCTAATAATGCTCCATCATACATCATAGTAGATAGATCGTCTTCATGGTTCCCCCTCGAAGCATAAAACCAAATTAATTTAGTGACTTGAGCCACCTTACTTTGTTTATGTTCGATCACTCTTCCCCTATAATTTGCATAATTTTGTATATCTCCATTATTCTTATAGATTGGAATTAAAGGGCTTATTCTCCATTCATCTGACATTTACTTTGACCTCATAATTTCTTTAAATAGTTTGATGAGCCACTCAATACTTCTATCTCCAAGAATTTTCCACACTTCAATAGGTATATTGTCTAGTCCAACTGCCTTACTGTTACTCATCCTTTTCAACGCTTCATTTACCTCTTGTTTCTAAATCTGAGGAACAAAAATATTTGGAAATATTTATCCGGGAGTTATCGTGCCCACATGGATGGTGAAATGCCATTCAACAGTTTATATGGTTTCGAGCTCGGGTTTGAATGTTCAAAAGGTAAAAGATATAGACAAGAAAAAATAAACACATTCTTAGAAGATAAATTACTTATCAGGCATGCAAGTATACTCACTCGTCACAAACTTAAACTTATTGACCAGTTATACTCAACCTACGATAGTCGTCTATGTCATCACGTATCTCTCACATCAGTTTCCATCTCTAGAGCACCTACGAGATCAACTTACAACTGAGTTTATTACAAAATATCTAGTACACTAAATACAATCTCGCTTAGCGGGCTAGCCTCGCTCAGCGGGCTTCGCTCAGCGGGCTTAGCTCGCTCAGTGAGCTTAGAAAATATAGAACTCTCTGTTTTATGCCTGTGGAAGAGCGCTGGGAGTCTTCTTAGAGAGCTTCTGCAGAATTTCCATTTTATTGCTCCAAAACTGCAAAATTAAAGTCGTGCCTTCGACACTTTATTCCTCGAGGCTCCTATATGCATAAATACCTATAAAACAAAGGAAAACTATTAAACGGTACATAAAACGAATCAAAAGTCAATTATGTGAATATTTACAAAAAAGTTGGGATTTTATTATAAATACCAAAAGAATAGAATCATAAGTGCCACAACTATATACTCAAAATAACGATATTTTGGCACTTATCAATAAATTGCAGAATTATGTCTTCCGCATATCCTTTATATCTTTTTTCCTAAACCAAGACTTTGCCTTCTTCACTTTTAACACACTTCATTTGATTCAAATCTCTTGTCTTTCTTTCTCTTCCCTTTGTAAGCCTATATATAGATTTTTCTCCCTTCTTGGTTCCTAAAGATCGATATAATTAGTGAAAAGCTTGAGTTCTTGCTTTGCTCTCCGCCTTCTTGGTCTCATTCTTAGTGTTTTTTTATACTTTTTCCAAGTTTCGGCATTTTTATACTTAGACCATTCTTTAAAAATATTTTTTTTAAATCTAACTTTATCCTGAACACTTTCTTTCACCACCAAGATTTTTCACCTCTAGGTCCAAAACCTCTTGATTCTCCCAATGTATCTATAGCCACTTTTCTAATCTTTTAGATTGTATCTTCCACATATCATTTGTATTTCCTTGTAGTTGTCTAAATCCTCCTTCCAAGATCTTGTGTTGGAAATTTCCTTATTTTTCACTCTTCAAATGCCACCACTTGATCAGTACTCCATGTGTCTTCTTCTCTTTGTTCTCCCCTTAATTCTTACATCCATAACCAATACTCTATGTTGAGTCGTCAAGCTATCTCTCATAATAACTTTATTGAAAAGGAAAATCTTTATATCTGACTTCCTAATAAGAAAGAAATCTATCTGAGAACATATCACCTCATTTTTATATGTGATAAGACGATCACCTCTTTTTTAAAATTAAATCTTGGCTATAATAAAATTTAAAGCCATTGAAAACTCAAAAGTCAATTAACCCTTCGAATTCACTTCTTTCAAACCATAACTTTATATGAATGCTCTCCTAACATTTAGCTCCGTTCTAAAAAATTTCTCTCTGAAATATATCGTAAAGTAGATCTTCTAAATCTCAAGATTTAAAAATATTTAAATGTTACAAATTTATATGTCTAAATTAATAATATTTATTGTGAACACTACTACCTTTGTGCAGCATTAGAAATCAGGAGGATTGATTATTTTAAATAATCAATTAAAAAAAACGCTTCAAAACAATGATGAGGTGGCGGTGAATAACAATAAGGAAGTGGAAATAGAGAGTGAAAGTTTACAATTGTTGGAGAATGAAGTAGACCCCATGGTTATGGGAAAAACGACAAAAGCGGAGGAACAAATTACAAAAGTAGCTTTAGAGGAGGTGGGCCTTTTATCCTTAAAGGTGGGCCAACGTGAGAAGGTTACCAAGAGCTTTATGGAAACAGAATTTGCATGCATGCAAGGTCGGACACAAACCCTCAAAAACAACACAAAAGCACCAAAAAAATTTGTTGTGCCTATCAAGAATGTTGTTAAAAATTTCAAGAAGAAGGATCATGTGAACAAAGGAAAACAGATTTTATGCTTTGATGAGCATTGTCAAAGGGTGAAGAATTGCAAAAAGGAAAGGAAGAAAATTAGAGAGGTGTTGCATTTAGGGGAACAAGCAGAAAATTTCATCTACCTAGTTGAGATTCGATTACAAGAAGGGAAGGATTCATGTATGGTGGGAGCCTCTCCTCAATCCAACCTGAACAAGCTTTTCTTGAAGTCGAATTATTTGTTAGGAGGCTTACCTTTAACTTGTGAGTCAATTTATAGTACTGATATCACAAACTGTAACAAAATAATATCTAATGGAGTGCTAAACAAGGCGGGGGAGGGGCTGTGGAATTCAATGGTTAAACTGAGCATCAAGAACATTTCTGACAAACTTGATCCAATAGAAAAAGTAAAGGAAATGGAATATAGGGACACCAAAGGGGATGTGGTGACGTCGGGGACCAATATTCGATCACCCCCATGATTATTTTTTCCTTAAACTTGAGAGGAGGAGGAAGTCAAGCCAAGAGGAAGAGAGTTGGCTATCACATTCAAAAAGGGGATGTTGATATTTGCTTCATTCAAGAGACAAAGTTAAGTGACATAGAGTTTAATGTAGTAAAAGAAATGTGGGGAGATAACCAAGTGGAGTGGTCGCATTTGGATGCCAACGGGGCGTCGGGAGGCATTCTAACGATGTGGGAAAAGGATCTCTTTAACCTAAACTTTAGTTTCCGAGGTTAGGGTTTCCTAGGTCTTTGTGTGGAGAAGGAAGGAAAACTTATTTACTTTGTGAATGTTTACGCTTCTTGTGATATAATCACGAGGAAAAGGTCTTGGGATAGTGTCATACCCCAAAATTTGTCCTCGTATATTTGCAAATGTCAATTTATTTTGAATAAATGACGTAGCACAGTTGGTAAGAATTTGAGATTAAAAGGTACAAGAGCGAGGGGTCCCGGGCTCGAATCTCACTTTTAACTTTTCTCCCTTTTATTTGTTTTCTAATTTTAATGGTAACTTTATTTCTATTTATTCAAAAAGTCATAAAAATTGTATTTTTTTTTTACTATTTTAATTTAATTTTCGCACTATTTAAATATGCATTTTTTAAAATAGTCAGTTTTCACTTTTATGCATTTTTTAGTCAAAAAATCATCAAAAATCATAAAATATTCAAAAAATCCAAAAATATAAGTTTTTAATTTTATTTGTTCTACTTTTAACATTTTTCACAACTAGGGTAACAAGTAAAGATCTTTTTAAGAAAATATTACTTAATCATTTAAAAGATCACAATCAAATTATTTTTGGTTTGAGCTTTTAATGAATAGTTAATATTTGATTTTTTTTATTCCATATTTGTTGACCTAAGTTACACTATAAATATCACTAATTTTTACACATTAGGCATTCACAACAACTTTCTAACCCTTATTCTCATTCTCTCTCTCTCTCTCTCTCTCTCTCTCTCTCTCTCTCTCTTCTCACAAACACAAAAATTATTTTCTCCTCCTTCTCTCTAAGATCAAACTTCACTTTCTCTCATGAATACCATAACAAATTCATAGCTTGTTGAAGAACATCAAGAACACTTTCAAAAAGAAACTCAAGAAGTTACATCTTCCTCTCACCGTAGAACCGAGTGGTTCAACGCACATCTTTCCTCCACAAACCGCCATCGAAGCCCTCATAGAGAATACATATGGGGAAGAATATGAAATCACATGGAAAATAATCTACCAAAGACGTAGAAGAGGAAAACAAAAGAGAAGTGGAACTCAGTCAGAACCACCGAATAAACCGGATTCGCATCACTCCTTCACGCCTTAACCGCTGGCGATCCATCCACTAACACCAAAAGCACGTTGGCACAACTGGTGGCATACAAGCGTCAATTACCTTCCCAACACGGGTTGTCAATTTTTACTTCTTTCTTCTTTCTCTACACTTTTCTCTAATTAACCAATTAACATTTAACCACATAATTAAAATCAACTCATAACTAATTAGCACTAAGATTAGGAATTAGACTATTAATTATTTTTTATTTTACTTTTTTGTTTAATTAATTTAATTTTAGTAATTAGGTTGTTTAATTCATTTACTTCCCATAAAGTCATATAATCACAAAAATATTTAGTTTTAATAGTTAATTTGATTTAATTGTCTTAACATTTATTTTAATTAACTTTAATTAGGATTAGATTATATTTTTTAATTAATACTTTCTATTTAAAATTTAATTAGATTAGATTAGATTTAGTAATTAGAATATTTTTTAAAATAATTAGATTTAAGTTTTATTGATTTTATTTTTAACATAATTTTGATTCATTTAGTAACTAGGATTTGATTAGATTTTTTAGATTTAATAATTAAAATCAATTAGAGGTTTAATTATATTAGATTTAATTTGTACATAATTAGATAATTAGATTTATTTTCATTAATTAATTAGATTTAAGTTTATTTTCATAAATAATTTAGATTTAGATTTTAATTAGCATTAAATCCTTTCTAATTCTCTTCTTCTCATCCCTACTTCTCGATCCTCCGATTTTATTCATATTTAATTATTATTATTATGTATTTGTTTCGAGGTTGTAATAGTAATTAGGATTTTTATTTCCGTATTCTATTTTTCGTAGTTTTATTATTATTTAACTGCTAAGGGTTGTAATAGTAATTAGGCTTTTATTTTCCGCATATTTTATAATTATTATGTAACTGCCCCAAAGCCGTGTAAAAGTTCCAGGATTTACTTTTCCGCACCTTTACTATTTCTGCACTTTACCTTTCCGCACTTCCCTGGGTTTTTGGCTATGTAATCCCCCATCCCGAAGCCTTGTAATAGTGTAGGACTTTATTTTCCGCATTTTTTATATTATTGTAAATATTAACAGCGTGGTTAGTAATCCTAGGGAGTGCAAGCCTTGAATTAATTTAGAATAACTTATTTACAAGATAAATATCTGAATTTAACCACATGATTGTGTCACATATACACCTTTAGGGTAACCCTTCTTATGCTGCCTGTTGCCTTTTAATTACAATTCTAAAATAGTCAAGTCCCTCGATTCCGAGGATACCTAAAGCAAATGCTGCCTTAATTCATTGAAATCATCATAAGATTTTGTCCCTCGATGTTGCCTCGAAAATAAAGATGATTGTCCCATTGCTAAGGTATCCTCGCTTGTTGCCTAAATGACTATTCTATCCTTCCCTAAAGACTACCTATCCTCTATATGGTAGGGACAGTTTTATGGCGAACTATGCTTCCTCGATGACCCTTTACATCCAATAAAAGGACTTCCTACCCTCCTACGGTATGGATAGCCATTTCAAACTGAAAAGCTAAAAGAGCAATTTTTATAACTTAGGGTAGGTGTTCCTGATTGCTTGCTCTTTTCAAATTCAAAACTCTTTTCCCACTTCTTTTCAAAATCAAATTCTAAAAGACTACGCTTATTTACAAGCTAAAGTTCTTATTCAAACATTTTCCTATTCACACACTACACTTCAAATATTTTGAAAACAAAAGTGAACTAAGCAATTAAGAGCCCATGGATAACTATGGATGCAAAGGGTGCTGACACCTTCCCTTTGTATAACTTACCCCCCGAACTCAAAGTCTTTTAAAAAATGTTTTTTTTCTGTTCTTTTAGCCTTTCTATAAATTGGATAAAATAAAAGTCGGTGGCGACTCTTGCTATCCGCATATTTCAAAAAGTCAATTCTCCCACCGTGTTACAGAACTGGCGACTCTGCTGTGGATATGTTTTCGAATAAAAAAGGGGTTACCTTAAAGTTTTGGATTCACTTTAAATGTTTTCAATTGTTTGCTTTATATTTGTGGGCCTGTTTGGGTTTACTTGTGTGAAAGATCCTAACCCGGATCTGAGTACCTTTGGTAAATGGCATGAGACCAAGGAGACTGCACGGTGTATACTGCTGCGGTTGATATGGTGTCCATCGTTAGTGTGACACATTGGTTTGTCCTGGTGTTCCTTGGGATCCAACTTTAGGAAACACTTGGCTGCTGCGTGGTATCATTAAGCACTAATTTGCCCTTAGAACCCTAGTTGAACTTGACTTTGGCCTATTAGAAAGTAGCGAGATGGCTGGCTTTGGTTCTGACTGAAGTTGGTTGATACTCGAAGCTACACTCATATAGACTGGACTTTCAGGACATTTTCGGTCGGTGATTCGATTACTGAACTGAGATAAGTGCCTTCGAGAAAGGTCAATGATATGAGCTCCCTAGAACTCGATCTTTATCTAGGACGGGTTGAACCAACTAAACTTCAGTGGGGAGGGTACTTACCTACGGACTTCATGCAAGCCTTTAAACCTAAGGACACTTGTGTGACTTGCTTGTGTGTGCTACTAACCTTTTGATTTTCTTGCAGGTTTTGTCGTAGGACTTGTTTGTCCTTACTATCTTACGCTTTACCTAATGTACTGCATTCGCATAACATCATGACATCATAACATCATAACATAGCTTGTTAACTAACCCTTTCAAGGATATTAGGGATTTAGGGCGCACAATTTCAGGTGCCATTATCAAGGACTGAGTTCCTATCAAGGGACAAGAGGATTTATTTTCCTCTGGCCATCCGTCTTCCAAATCAGAGACACTGTACCTATCAAGGGGCAAGAGGACTTATTTTCCTCTAACCATGTACCCTCAATTTCAGAGGTATCCCAAATTAGAGGCTATGACCCACTAGATATGGTGAGCTTGATTCCCATGGAAGAGCATCCAAGAATCAGAGCTCTTCAAATGAAGATGTGACCAAATCATTTTGTGACGTTGCTAACTAAGTTTCCTAAAGATCCTTGAAAACATTGCATCTGCATTCATGACATCGCATAACAGGGTTCCATAACAGGTCTCATCTTCTCCCGTTGTTTATTTCAGCACAAAGGAATCACGAGCAATCAGTCAGAGACCTTTAGGCAGAACATCCAATTCCAAAATTTGATTCTAAATTTGTCCAAGGGGCAAGTCGAGTTGAAAAACCTTATTAACCAAGAAGGAAAAGGATCATCAGATACAGGAAAGTTTACTCCACTGCACATGTCGTTGTCTCAAGTTCTGCGACAACTGCTCGATTAGAACTTGATAACCCTATTGCTTCCATATTCAGTTCCTGCCAATCCTACTACTGGGTACAAGTACAATGCAAGATGCGCTTATTATTTTAACAGCCCTGGTCATGGTATCGAAGATTGTGGACCATTAAAGCATAATATGCAAGACTTAATTGACAACAAGATCATCAATTTTAACTCACCTGAGATGTCTCATATGGATGATGCTATGTACAACCGGAAAAGTCATAATGAACGCAATCGATCCGTGGGGGCAGTTCTGATCTCTACACTGATTCCACAACAACGACGTAAGCCAGATGTACCTAAGAGTCAATTCACCAAGATCAATATGTCGTCGGCTCAAGTGTTACAACATCTGTTGAAGATCAGATTGATTACTCTGAGGGATGCTCCTAATAGTTCTAACACCTCTACTCCTGGCTATAAACTCAATGCGAGGTGCGCGTACCATTCCAACAGTCCTGGACATTACACAAAAAATTGTTGGACATTGAAGAATAAGATTCAAGATCTGATCGATGACCGGGAAATCAAATTCAACCCTCTTGAAAACTCCTGTAGTAATCACCTTTCCTATGCCTAGTCATGACAAGACTGATTGACGTCTAGACGGACAAACTTTTAGATCATTAGATCTACTTTCATTTGCAAGTTTCTTTTCTGTTTGTTTAAACATTCGACTCATGATAGACATTATCTGTTTTAATAGTCATCATTAGTGCATTGCATATGTTTGTCTTGAATAAATTATTTCGCTATCACTCATTTTAAATTATGTCTTTACTTTGCATATGTTTTGTGATATTCAACTCCTGCTAAGTTGTAAGCCTTTTAAGGGAGGATGACAAAAATGATACCACAACCTCACACAACATGCTTTTGAACGGACTATGCTGACGATGTACATGCATTGTTTCAATTCCTAAACAATGGAGATATAAGGATGTTAATCCCTAGTCAACCCATTTGAGCCTATGGAGTAGAAGTTTCTTTCACGTGCAAATTAAAACATTTAATCATAACCTGGGGCAGGGTAGTTATTCAGCTAACTCAATTATACCAGTTGTTTTTACACAAGTAATGATGGGTTTTTGTAATCATCAAGTCAGGCAGTCAATATCCATAAAAAAGAAAAGGAGTAAAAATGTTAAGTCAAAACCTATGAAGGAGACTTATCAAAAAATCAAAACATCCCGCTGACTGTAATATCAAAATAAACAGTTCTGGCAAAAGTTAGGAATAATAAAGTCAAAAAACCAAAAGAGGTTGTTATAAATCCTCAACAAAAAATATTACAAAAAAGGGATGACTGCCTGTTCAAATAAACTTCTGGTGCTTTAACCATCATCAAATGTTAGTGGTGTGACTTCAAGACCTGCTAGAACTTAAATAAAAAGTTAACTGAGCATAGGATCGAAGAACATCACGAAGATTGGGATAGGTACAAATAAACTTTGAGCCATTATCCTTTGTTTCTTAAACCGTGAACCAAGCCACGTTACAACCCTCGAAAGTCCTAACTGAAGCATGGTTAGTTCGAAAGCATACTGTCGCCAAAAAGGTATCCTGACTCCTTAAGGTTTGCCATAAATGCTGAGTTGATATCTTGTTTTTACAAACATCACGTTTTTATAAACATCACGCTTTTACATCTCCTTTTTAATATTTTTCAAAAAAAAGACATACATATGCATTGCATCTCATGAATTCATTATTAAACATATCTTGCTACATAATTTCAAATGTTAGCATCAGGAAGAATTTGCACAGGGTACAACTAATGACCAAAAGTAGTCCCGATAGACAAGATCACTTCAGAAGCAACGTCTCCTACGTATACAAGGGGGCATGTCATGGGTTATCCGATCGATCTGGGGCAATCAGGTCAAGATTTCGAGAACCTCTCAAGGATGCCAAACAATCAGGGGCATACATCCAGGTGCGTCCAAAGCTACTTCCCAGCAAATATGGGGCATTGTCCTAAGCCTATGATTACTAGGGGCATGTCAACCATAGTACACATCTCATAAAAGTCCTCGTCAGGCAAATATTTCCAAAATCCCTACTAGCCAGGGCAAGGCTATGCAAGTCCAGTTGACACTTCGACCAATACTCATTGGTGCCTCAATCAATACGAGTCTAGGAATGGCAAGTGCTATAATCACTGGGGGCAATATTCAAGGCATCCATGGTTTCCCACAGTACCAAGATCATAAGGACGATATCCCCACAAAGTAATCCTCAAGAAGATATCTCCAATGTTCTCTTCCCGACAGATACTTAGTTCCCCAACGGAGTTTACATCTTCAACACTGCCGGTTCTCCGATACTTCTGTTTTCTCTAAACATGGTTATTCAACTCTCCTATCCCCGACCAAGGTACATCAAGATTGATCATTCAAATTGCCCTCATCCCCAAGCAGAAATCATAAATCTCCAGTTGTATATCCTCAAGACAAGATCAGGCATCAGAATCACAATGTTATGGAGATTTATTTTCTCAATCAAGAAGAAATCATTAATATACTCCAGATAGCATAAATCATGTTCATGCATCATATATCATATGCATATCCATACATTGCATATAGTGTCTCATGATAAACTCATGCAAAACATACAGGTTTCTCATTTATTTTGAGAGACTCGTCATATAATACATGCATCATGACATTGCATAAAGACTAACTTTACCTTTTTTAGAATACAGGTACAAGTAGATAAACAAAATCTCCAATCTTCAAAGATCTAAATTCATCAATACAAATGGTGGAGCGGTCATTACAAGATCTAAATTGGTGACCCCACAAGGTGCCGAGACGATCAACAACCCAAGATCTAAATTCATCAATACAAATGGTGGAGACGATCATTACAAGATCTAAATTGGTTACCCCACAAGGTTCTGAGATGATCGACATTACAAGATCTAAATTGGTTACCCCACAAGGTGCCGAGACGATCAACAATCCGAGATCTAAATTCATCAATACAAATGGTGGAGACGATCATTACAAGATCTAAATTGGTTACCCCACAAGGTGCTGAGACGATCGACATTATAAGATCTAAATTGGATACCCCACAAGGTGCTGAGACGATCAACATTACAAGATCCAAATTGGTTACTGTCATACCCCAAAATTTGCCCAGGTCATTTTCCACAAACAAAATCAAATCAAAACACAAAGTTCCAAAACACACTCTCCTATACAAAAGCTCTGAACAAGGGTTTGATTAATTCGATGGAAAATCATTGAATCAATGGTTCAAGGTGGTTCCATAGGGTCACCAACATCCCAAAGCATCTCCATATAAAGTTTCAAGTCAAACAGAACAAATTTAGTCCCTCAAATCTTGATTAGGTCAACAGTCGACTCTCAAGGGCAAAACAGTCATTTCAAGTCAAAATACAGTCAAAGTTCAAGATATTTGGTCAACAACATCCTCATAACCCTAAAATCATCATTTGATCAAGGGTTGATCATGATGATGCAAGGAAAGATCAGAGAAGTCAAAAGTCAAGAGTTACTATTTTGGGCATGAACTAAAAAAGTCAACCAAACTTTGAAAATTCACCAAATATTCATACTTCATCAGAAAAATTCCCACCGAAGCTCATTTTGAAGAGAATTCATTCCTCTATCCAATGGTCCAAGAATCAGAGCTCATAGGTCAATGAGATATGGCTTCATACATTATAGGTCCTTTTTAAAAGTCAACAAAAAGACATTTTTTTCAAAAGGACATAAAATGAAAATGGAGAATAATTTTGATATGAGACCAAAGACACTGGTTAGAGGACTCTCCAAGGTTTCTAAAATGTCTTAGAACACTTCCATACCTCAAAAATTGAGAGAGATAGGCCTTGTCAAAGTTGGACTATTTTGGAGGGGAAAATGTGAAGGAATTCAAGTATTTTTGCAAATGGGCCTAAGAAATTTTGCTTCAACCCTGGTCCCCAAGTATTCAAGAGCCCAAAATTCCTTTGCCACGAAATTATGTGATTAATTTGATTTATTTTGATTTTTTATTCTAATTAAAAAGAATTAAAATCATATAAATTAGAAGAAAATCAAATATTTCATAAAAAATATGATTTGGATCTATTTTGATCATCAAATATATCATATAATCATTACAAATTCGTGCAAATGATATTTGGAGAGAATAGATTGAAATTGAGCAAATTAAGAAAGTTTCCATAAGAGATTTCAATCAAATTTTCTTAATATGCAAATACAAGATTCAAAGAAGATTTGATCAGTTTTTCTTGCCCTAATCACTCTAGTATATATACACAAGCTATTCAGATCCTAAGGACACGAAGTTTGCAGCCACAAAACTCATAATCCGAATCAAAAATTCTCCAAAAAAACCTCAAGTATCAATTCTACATTACAGGCCAATTCAAGGACTTTTATTGCTTCCAATAGGATCCCTGAAGAACACTGAACGATCCTCAATCACTTTCGAGTCACAAATCTTCCAGAATCGAGCACTGTAAGTCACTTTTAACCAAAACTTAAATTGAATCGATTCTGCAAATTCACGCATCATCATTAATTTTAATCCATATATTTGTGTTTATTATGGTGTAATGATCGATTCTGGAGGTTTATACGTGTTATCGTGCCGTTTGGAGCGATATGCCATTATTAGGGTTTTGGTTTCAATTTAGGTTTTTTTATACAAGCAAAATTAGGTTAAACTAATGCCATAGCCAGGTTCGCAAGGATCATACGATCACATTGATGGAGGCCCGCCAAATTTCCGTTGCGTTTTAGCCCTATTCGCTATTTTTAGTTTTGAGATGCAGGTTTTTTTATAGCGCTTCGAGCAAAAAAGCGCTGTAAAAGGATTAGTTGCAGGTTGCTCTTGGAGAAGATGACTGCGTGGCGCAGTCTGATTGGGCAGATTCAAATTTCGCGCGCGTGTTTTGGGAAGCTGGTACAGGTGGATCGCACGCGTTATGAAACACGCGTTATGGTGTTCCCTCAGCATCTGGGCCATTCGTTCGCTCTCCCAGATGATCCAACGCATCCTGAAGCGAGGTCGCACCGTAGACTTCAAGCGCGCGCCGTACCGGATCAAAAAGTTAAGTTCCCAATTTTTTTTTGTTTTTTTACACAGCCACGTTTTAACATATATATATATATTATTGTTTTTTTTTCTTCTTTTCTTCTTATTTTTATCTTTTAAAAAAAAATTATACATATATTTCATAAAACCTAATTTTTTTTTATATATACTTATCCATTCATATTTTTTATAATTTATTCCCTTCCTTTTATTTAATTATTTAAATTGGTTTGTTTTATTAAAATGCTATTTATTTATTTGAATTGTAGTAATTAAAAATTCACACATATATTATTTAACTCATAAAGAAATTATTTTGCTTCCGATCTAATTTTTTGATCCCGATTTAAATAATTAGGTCGCAAGACCAATAATTAATTAAATCATTCGTGGTTTTTTTTATTTCAATTCGTACCCTAATCAATTTTTACGAGATCATGCCATACACTGATTTTTATTTTCTTTTGTGCATGATCAGGGTTAGCAACATGATTCGCCCCGAGTGCGCGCCTTCGACAAACCCCAAAGTTAAGTAATTTATTTCTAAATTCAATTTGAATTTTTAGTTATGTTATTTTATTTTAGGGTTCGCTTTGCGTTCACCCTCTCTTTCTGCCTTGCCTTTCAGGGTCAACCCCAAAAGCAACCTCCGACTCTAACCATATCAGATCAAATCCAAATCAAAGCTAAGTATTATTTATTATTCATTATTAATTTACTTATCTTTTATTTTATTGGGGTTAACCCTAATTGTTCCCGAACCGATAATGCACTCACCCTCTTTTGGTTTGCCATTTTTCTTTCTTTCAGGGATTGTCAAATGCCAAAGCTACGTCATTGGTAACCCTAAACCTCATTTTATTTTGTGTTTTTTTTTATTATTATTACTTGTGTCAAACCCTGATAAGGGATCCGCTGGTTACAATTTCCCGCCCCCTTTTATTGCTTTATATTATTATATATTGCGTGGTTAGTAATCTTAGGGAGTGCAAGCCTTAAACTGAATTAGAATAACTAATTATAAGATAAATAACTGAACTGAACCACGTGATTGATGCACACACGCACGCTTTTTGGGTAACCCTCTCTGTTGCCTGTTGCCTTGTTGCCTGTTGCCTTTGTGTTTTTGCAAAATAAGCCGCGTCCCTCGAATTCGAGGATACCTCAGCCATGTTGCCTCGATAAAAAGGTCACGACCCTAATGATGCTGCCTTCGATACACAAATGACCTCGACCCTCGGATGTTGCCTACGAAAAAGGCTGAGGTATCTTCTGGCTGCCTACGAAAAATGGCTTATTCTGGTCCTTGCCTTAGACTACCTGCCCTTCTATGGCATGGGACAGTCTTATGGCAAAGGATATTTCGATGACCCTTCAACCTCCAAACGAAAGGCTTCCTGCCCTCTTATGGCAAGGATAGACTCTTTCATTCTGAAAGGCTAAAAAGAGACCTATCATCTGAGTTTAAGGTAATTGCCCCTAATTGCCTTGCAGTGCTCAAACCTTTTTATTATATTCTTTCTCATAATTTTTCAAAAGGGAAACGCTTATTCACAAGCTAAAGTCCCTATCTCTTTCATCTACATTTTCTAAACAAACGAGCAAGCAAAGCAATTAAGAGCCCATGGAAAACCATGGATGCAAAGGGTGCCTTACACCTTCCCTTTGCATAAATTACCCCCCGAACTCAGTTTTCTTAAAAGGTTTTTTTCTGTTTCTTTTTGCCTTTCTGAATTTGTTTGGATAAAATAAAAGTCGGTGGCGACTCTTGCTTACCGCGACATTTCGATTAATAAAAAGTCAGTTCACCGTGTTACAGAACTGGCGACTCTGCTGGGGATAAATTTCGATAAAAGAGGGGTTACCTTAAAAGTTTAGGATTCATTTAAATGTTTTCTATTGTTTGCTTTGTTTGATTTAATTTTGCAGGGCTGTTTTGGGTATTCTGTTGTGTGAAAGATCCTAACCCGGATCTGAGTACCTTAGGTATATGGCATGAGATCAAGGAGACTGCACAGCGTATACTGATGTGGTTGATCTGATGGCCATCGTTAGTGTGGCACATTGGTTTGTCCTGGTGTTCCTTGGGATCCGACCTGAGGAAATGCTTGGCTGCCGCGTGGTGTCATTAAGCACTAATTCGCCCTTAGAACCTTAGTCGAACTTGACTTTGGCCTATTAGAAAGTAGCGAGATGGCTGGCTTTGGTTCCGACCGAAGTTGGTTGATACTCGAAGCTACACTCATATGGACTAGACTTTCAGGACCTTCTTGGTTGGTGATTCGATCGCCGAATTGAGATAAGCGCCTTCGAGAAAGGTCAATGATATGAGCTCCTTAGAACCCGATCTGTATATAGGACAGGTTTGAACCGACTAAAACTTCAGTGGGGAGGGTACGCACCCCCAGACCACGTGCAAGCCTAACCTTAAGGCAAAATTGTGTGACTTGTTTGTGTTTGTTATCTACTTGGCATTCATGACATCATAAACATCATGAGCATCATAACATCATGACTAACCATTCGAGGACCAAGGAATTCATCTTTGTTCTGTTTTGTAGGTTATGGAGACTAGAAACACCATTCGAGTTAACTTTGTGAAGATACCTTCCGAACTGAAAGAGTTGGTATTAGAGATTCCTAGAGGTTCCCGATTCTCTGAAAGACATGGTCTCTTGCCTAGCTTGGTTACTTCAGGTTTTGACGAAGAAATGATGAGTGTACTATTTCAATTCTTCGATCCCGAGCATCATTGCTTTACTTTCCCAGATTATCAGTTGGTGCCTACCATGGAGGAGTTTGCTGACATACTTGGACTCACTATCCGAGATCAGATTCCGTTCACTGGTTTGGAAGAAACTCCAAAATTGGAAGTCATCGCTCCTGCTCTACATCTTAAAAAGTCTGATATTGAGGGCCATTGGGAAACCAGAAGTGGAGTCAAGGGATTCCTCGCTAAGTTCTTACTTGGGAAAGCTCGCATGTTTCTGAAGTCCATGAGTTATCAAGCCTTCGAAGACATATTAGCATTACTCATCTATGGTTTGGTATTGTTCCCTAATCCTGATCAGTTCATTGATGTGCACGCCATAAAGATATTTCTGACACGCAATCCAGTTCCTACCTTGCTTGGAGATATCCTACACTCTCTTCACACTCGTACTATGAAGAAGCGAGGGACCCTTATGTGTTGCATACCTTTGTTATCTAAGTGGTTTATTTCGCACTTGCCTCGATCAGTAATGAGGAACGACCAAAGGCTGAAATGGCACAAGAGAATAATGTCACTTTCACATTCTGATATCCGTTGGCTGTCCTTATCCAAGGAAAGTTTCACCATGATCGACCGTTGTGGACAATATCCTAATGTGCCTTTACTTGGCATACGAGGGGGTATCACTTATAATCCTTGCTTGGCTTTACGACAATTTGGTTACGCTCGAAAAGATGGTCCTCACCATATGCTTATACAAGGGATTGTGTTTGATTATGAAGATGACACTCAGAATCACCGCCGGAAGTTCATACGAGCTTGGGATATGGTAAATAGAATTGATAACAAAAGCTTGGGACAAAGAAACTCCATTCCTTTGGGGCCTTACCTTAGATGGGTACGCACTCGTGCTCAACGTCTCATCATGCCTTATCCGTATGTCTTACCTGTGATAGTGGAGCCTGATTGCGAGGAAAGAGTTCCTCAAGTTATTACTCATCCAGACATGCCAACTGACATCGAAGAATTAAAGAGATCCTGGGTTCAACTAAAGGAAGAAAGAGACACTTTCGAAGCTCAGTTTCGTGACAAAGAAAAGAAAGTGTTAGAACTCACAAGATTACTTCAAGCAGAGCAAGGCATCAACAACTTCATTGGTTCAAAGAGGAAGCGTCCATGGGAGACTTGAAGACTTTATCTTTTCTAAGTTTTATTTTATTTTCTAGTTTTATACTTTCCTTATTGTAAAAGACAACAATAAAACAATTTACAATTACTTTCTCTTAATTATTATTAATAAAATTTCTTTTTGTTTTGTTTTAAACAAATTTGAATTCTAAAGGTCCTCGAAACATTGCATATGCATAATCATATCATTCATAAACATCGCATCACAGGTTTCATAAAATCAAATGCCTCATCTTTGTGCTGTTTATTTCAGTAACAAAGATGAATCTCGAACAATCTGTGAAGAATCTCCAAACTCAGAACAACCGATTCCAAGAAATGATCCTTAACTTGGCCAAGGGGCAAGAAGAATTGAAGGCACTTCTAATCGAGAAGGAGAAGAATCAACATAAGCACCAAGGCGGTCAAGATAATCAGAGATCCAAGACTAAGCGGTCATTTACTCCGTTACACGTGCCGCTGTCTCAAGCTCTGCAACAACTGCTCAATCAGAACTTGATAACTCTATTGCCTCCATATTCACTTCCTGCTAATCCCACTCCTGGGTACAAGTACCATGCAAGATGTGCTTATCATTCAAACAGTCCTGGTCACGATACAGAGGATTGTGGACCATTGAAGCACATGATCCAAGACCTCATTGATTGCAAGATCATTGATGTCATTTCACCTGAGAAACCTCATATAGCCAATACTGGGTACAATCGGAAAGGTCACAATGAACCCAACCAATCTGTGGGGACAATTCTGACCTTTACACCAGTTCCACAACAAGGACACAAGTCAGATACACCCAAGCGCCAATTCGCAAAGATCAATATGACTCTGGCCGAAGCATTGCAACAATTGCTGAAGAAAGGGCTAATCACTTTGAAGGACCCTCCGAGGAATCCTAGTACTTCCTCTTCTCGTTATAATCCTAATGCAAGGTGTGCCTATCACTCTGATAGTCCTGGACATGACACTAATAACTGTTGGACACTGAAGAATAAGATCCAAGACTTAATCGATGACAAAATCATTGACTGCCAGTCTCCTGAGGAACCTCACGTTGTGTACGACCAGAAAGATCACAATGAACCCAACCAATTTGTGGGGACAATTCTGACCTCTACATTAGCTCCGCAACAAAGACGCAAGTCAAATACATCTAAACGCCAGTTTACAAAGATCAACATGTCACTGGCTCAGGCATTACAACATTTGTTGAGAAAGAACTTGATTACTTTAAGGGATCCTCCTGTAAAGCCCAACACTTCCGCCCCTAGCTACAAGCCCAGTGCGAGGTGTGCATATCACTCCAATAGCCCTGGGCATGATACGAATGATTGTTGGCCATTGAATAACAAGATTCAAGACATGATCGATGCTGGTGAAATTGAATTCTATCGTCCCAAGACTCCTTTGGTGATCACTACTCCTATGCCTAATCACAAAAAGATTGATTGATACCTAGAAGGATGAACTGTTTAGATCATTAGATTTACTTTGCAATTTCTATTCTGTTTGTTTAAACATTCAAATTATGATAGACATTATCTGTTTTAATAATCATCATCAGTGCATTGCATATGTTTGTCTTGAATAAATTATTTCGCTATCACTCATTTTAAATTATGTCTTTACTTTGCATGTGTTTTGTGATACTCGACTCCTGCTAAAGTTGTATGCCTTTTTGAGGGAGGATGACGAAAGCGATACCGCAACCTCATACAGTGTGCTTTTGAGCAGACTATGCTGACGATGTACAGGCATTGTTTCAATTCCTAAACAGTGGAGATATAAAGATGTTAATCCCTCGTTAACCCCTTTGAGCCTAAGGAGTAGAAGTTTTCTTTCTTGCACAATTTAAAACCCTTGATCATAACCTGGGGCAGGGTAATTCTCAGTTAATTTGGCTGTGCATTCTATTTCGAGAGAATCGTTCAGCACACCTTTTCTACAAAGGTTTCAATCACAAGCATTCATCCGCACACATCAAAGAAGTTTTGGAGATGCCAATCAAAAGCCAATGAAGAGTTCATCAATCCTTAAGAGAGGCAGTCAATATCTTTCAAAAAGAAAAAATGAAAAAACATATATACAAAGAAAAGCCTGCTAAGTCAAAAATCAAAGGAGTACTTAGGCAAAAATCAAGGCATCCCGCTGACTGTAAGCTCAAAATAGACAGTTCAGGCAAAAGTTAGGGATATCAAAAAGATGAAAAAAGAGAAGTCAATAAAATCCTAAATAACACAATGTTGTGACTACCAAAAGGAAGAAGTGACTGCCATCTCAAAAGCTTTCCTTGCTTGTGAACCATCATCACTATCAAAGGTGCAAATCCAAAAGTCTCTTGGAACCTGAATGCATAAGTTGAATTAACTGAGCTTAGGACTGAAGAACATCACGAAGAGGGGTGGGTACAATCAAATTTTGAGCCATTATCCTTTGTTTCTTAAACCGTGAACCAAGCCATGTTACAACCCTCGAAAGTCCTAACTGAAGCATGGTTAGTTCAAAAGCATACTGTCACAACAAAGGTATCCTGACTCCTTAAGGTTTACCAAAAATGCTGAGTTGATGTTCCGTTTTACAAACATCACGTTGTTACAAATATCATGTTTTTACAAATATCACGCTTTCACATCTCTTATTTAATGTTTTTTCAAAAAAACTCAAGACAAACGTAGGCACTGCATCTCATGAATTCATTATTAAACATATTCTGCTACATAATTTCAAATGTTAGCATCAGAAAGAACTTGCACAGGGTACAACTAATGGCTGAAAGTTATCCCGACATACAAGGTTACTCCGAGAAGCAATGTCTCCTACGTATACAAGGGGCATAGCATGCTTTGCCCAATCAATCTGGGGCAATCCAGTCAAGATTATAAGAATCTCTCAAAAGCCAAACAAACAAGGGCATACACCTCAAGTGGGTTTCAAACTATTTGTCCAAACAATCTGGGGCAATCAAGTCAAGATTCTGAGAATCTCTCAAGGATGCCAAAATAATCAGGGGCACGCATCCAAGAAGATCTGAAGCTACTTCTCAACCAACATAGGACATCATATTGGGCATATGATTACTAGGGGCATGTCTCCTAAAGTGCACATCTTATAAAGTCCTCGCAAGGCGAATCTTTCCAAAGTTCCTGCTAACTGGGGCAAATCTATACAAGTCCAGTTTGACATTTTAAGTGACGTGTCCTAAATCGAGTAGTAGTTACTATAATACTGGGGGCAACTTTCACCCATGTCTCCCCACAAAGCCGGGTTCACAAGATCATATCCCCACAGAGTAATCATTAAGAAGATATCTTCAAACGCTCCCGATAAAGACATGGCTGCCCAACAGAGTTTACATCTTCAACACTGTCGCTCTCCTCTAACATGATTTATCAATATCTTTATCACCAATCAGGGAACATCAAGTCACTGATCATCTCCAAGCAGAAATCATAAATTCCCAGCTGAGCATCTTCAAGACAAGATCAGACAGTACAATTACAAGGACATAAAGATCTACTTCCTTAATCAAAGACAACATAAATCATATTCACATATCATATGTCATAAACATATTCATACATTGCATACATTACCTCATAATGAACTCATACATAACATGCAAAAGCTCTCATTTATTTTGAGGGATTCATTACATAACCCATGCATCATGACATTGCATAAAGATTAACCTTACCTTTTTCAGAATACAGGTACCGACAAATGAACGAAATCTCCAACTTTCCAAGATCTAATTCAGCTACTACGAATGGTACTGACACGATCAACGCTCGAAGATCTAATTCATTTACCACGAACGGTAATGACACGATCACTTTCAAAGTCTAATTCAGCTACTACGAACAGTACTGACACGACAAAAGATCTAATTCGGTTACTACGAACGGTACTGACACGGTCAACTCTCAGAGATCTAATTCTATCATCACGAACGGTGTAGACACGATCACTGACCTTCTCAGTCTAATTCAGCTACTACGAACGGTACTGACACGACAGAAGATCTAATTCAGATACTACGAACGGTACTGACACGATCAGATTTCAGAGGTCTAATTCTATCATCACGAACGGTGTAGACACGATCACTGACGTCCACGGTCTAATTTAGTTACTACGAACGGTGCTGACACGACAATAGAGTCTAATTCTATCATCACGAACGATGTAGACACGATTATCTCTCCAAAAGATCTAATTCATCTACTACGAACGGTAATGACACGATCAACGCGCAAACAACATTTCTCAAACTTCAACTACCGGATGGCATCTTTAAAGCCCATCTCCGACAAAAGCCCCTACTTCAACTAGGGCAAATTTCTTGGTATTCTAGTGTTCAATCATCTTCCACCTTCAGATACCGACCGGCGTGCAGACCACTCTATATCTTCAGGTTTAAGATAATTGAACAGGGGCAACTGTCATACCCCAAAATTTGCCCAGGTCATTTTCCACAAACAAAATCAAATCAAAACACAAAGTTCCAAAACACACTCTCCTATACAAAAGCTCTGAACAAGGGTTTGATTAATTCGATGGAAAATCATTGAATCAATGGTTCAAGGTGGTTCCATAGGGTCACCAACATCCCAAAGCATCTCCATATAAAGTTTCAAGTCAAACAGAACAAATTTAGTCCCTCAAATCTTGATTAGGTCAACAGTCGACTCTCAAGGGCAAAACAGTCATTTCAAGTCAAAATACAGTCAAAGTTCAAGATATTTGGTCAACAACATCCTCATAACCCTAAAATCATCATTTGATCAAGGGTTGATCATGATGATGCAAGGAAAGATCAGAGAAGTCAAAAGTCAAGAGTTACTATTTTGGGCATGAACTAAAAAAGTCAACCAAACTTTGAAAATTCACCAAATATTCATACTTCATCAGAAAAATTCCCACCGAAGCTCATTTTGAAGAGAATTCATTCCTCTATCCAATGGTCCAAGAATCAGAGCTCATAGGTCAATGAGATATGGCTTCATACATTATAGGTCCTTTTTAAAAGTCAACAAAAAGACATTTTTTTCAAAAGGACATAAAATGAAAATGGAGAATAATTTTGATATGAGACCAAAGACACTGGTTAGAGGACTCTCCAAGGTTTCTAAAATGTCTTAGAACACTTCCATACCTCAAAAATTGAGAGAGATAGGCCTTGTCAAAGTTGGACTATTTTGGAGGGGAAAATGTGAAGGAATTCAAGTATTTTTGCAAATGGGCCTAAGAAATTTTGCTTCAACCCTGGTCCCCAAGTATTCAAGAGCCCAAAATTCCTTTGCCACGAAATTATGTGATTAATTTGATTTATTTTGATTTTTTATTCTAATTAAAAAGAATTAAAATCATATAAATTAGAAGAAAATCAAATATTTCATAAAAAATATGATTTGGATCTATTTTGATCATCAAATATATCATATAATCATTACAAATTCGTGCAAATGATATTTGGAGAGAATAGATTGAAATTGAGCAAATTAAGAAAGTTTCCATAAGAGATTTCAATCAAATTTTCTTAATATGCAAATACAAGATTCAAAGAAGATTTGATCAGTTTTTCTTGCCCTAATCACTCTAGTATATATACACAAGCTATTCAAATCCTAAGGACACGAAGTTTGCAGCCACAAAACTCATAATCCGAATAAAAAATTCTCCAAAAAAACCTCAAGTATCAATTCTACATTACAGGCCAATTCAAGGACTTTTATTGCTTCCAATAGGATCCCTGAAGAACACTGAACGATCCTCAATCACTTTCGAGTCACAAATCTTCCAGAATCGAGCACTGTAAGTCACTTTTAACCAAAACTTAAATTGAATCGATTCTGCAAATTCACGCATCATCATTAATTTTAATCCATATATTTGTGTTTATTATGGTGTAATGATCGATTCTGGAGGTTTATACGTGTTATCGTGCCGTTTGGAGCGATATGCCATTATTAGGGTTTTGGTTTCAATTTAGGTTTTTTTATACAAGCAAAATTAGGTTAAACTAATGCCATAGCCAGGTTCGCAAGGATCATACGATCACATTGATGGAGGCCCGCCAAATTTCCGTTGCGTTTTAGCCCTATTCGCTATTTTTAGTTTTGAGATGCAGGTTTTTTTATAGCGCTTCGAGCAAAAAAGCGCTGTAAAAGGATTAGTTGCAGGTTGCTCTTGGAGAAGATGACTGCGTGGCGCAGTCTGATTGGGCAGATTCAAATTTCGCGCGCGTGTTTTGGGAAGCTGGTACAGGTGGATCGCACGCGTTATGAAACACGCGTTATGGTGTTCCCTCAGCATCTGGGCCATTCGTTCGCTCTCCCAGATGATCCAACGCATCCTGAAGCGAGGTCGCACCGTAGACTTCAAGCGCGCGCCGTACCGGATCAAAAAGTTAAGTTCCCAATTTTTTTTTGTTTTTTTACACAGCCACGTTTTAACATATATATATATTATTGTTTTTTTTCTTCTTTTCTTCTTATTTTTATCTTTTAAAAAAAAATTATACATATATTTCATAAAACCTAATTTTTTTTTATATATACTTATCCATTCATATTTTTTATAATTTATTCCCTTCCTTTTATTTAATTATTTAAATTGGTTTGTTTTATTAAAATGCTATTTATTTATTTGAATTGTAGTAATTAAAAATTCACACATATATTATTTAACTCATAAAGAAATTATTTTGCTTCCGATCTAATTTTTTGATCCCGATTTAAATAATTAGGTCGCAAGACCAATAATTAATTAAATCATTCGTGGTTTTTTTTATTTCAATTCGTACCCTAATCAATTTTTACGAGATCATGCCATACACTGATTTTTATTTTCTTTTGTGCATGATCAGGGTTAGCAACATGATTCGCCCCGAGTGCGCGCCTTCGACAAACCCCAAAGTTAAGTAATTTATTTCTAAATTCAATTTGAATTTTTAGTTATGTTATTTTATTTTAGGGTTCGCTTTGCGTTCACCCTCTCTTTCTGCCTTGCCTTTCAGGGTCAACCCCAAAAGCAACCTCCGACTCTAACCATATCAGATCAAATCCAAATCAAAGCTAAGTATTATTTATTATTCATTATTAATTTACTTATCTTTTATTTTATTGGGGTTAACCCTAATTGTTCCCGAACCGATAATGCACTCACCCTCTTTTGGTTTGCCATTTTTCTTTCTTTCAGGGATTGTCAAATGCCAAAGCTACGTCATTGGTAACCCTAAACCTCATTTTATTTTGTGTTTTTTTTTATTATTATTACTTGTGTCAAACCCTGATAAGGGATCCGCTGGTTACAATTTCCCGCCCCCTTTTATTGCTTTATATTATTATATATTGCGTGGTTAGTAATCTTAGGGAGTGCAAGCCTTAAACTGAATTAGAATAACTAATTATAAGATAAATAACTGAACTGAACCACGTGATTGATGCACACACGCACGCTTTTTGGGTAACCCTCTCTGTTGCCTGTTGCCTTGTTGCCTGTTGCCTTTGTGTTTTTGCAGAATAAGCCGCGTCCCTCGAATTCGAGGATACCTCAGCCATGTTGCCTCGATAAAAAGGTCACGACCCTAATGATGCTGCCTTCGATACACAAATGACCTCGACCCTCGGATGTTGCCTACGAAAAAGGCTGAGGTATCTTCTGGCTGCCTACGAAAAATGGCTTATTCTGGTCCTTGCCTTAGACTACCTGCCCTTCTATGGCATGGGACAGTCTTATGGCAAAGGATATTTCGATGACCCTTCAACCTCCAAACGAAAGGCTTCCTGCCCTCTTATGGCAAGGATAGACTCTTTCATTCTGAAAGGCTAAAAAGAGACCTATCATCTGAGTTTAAGGTAATTGCCCCTAATTGCCTTGCAGTGCTCAAACCTTTTTATTATATTCTTTCTCATAATTTTTCAAAAGGGCAACGCTTATTCACAAGCTAAAGTCCCTATCTCTTTCATCTACATTTTCTAAACAAACGAGCAAGCAAAGCAATTAAGAGCCCATGGAAAACCATGGATGCAAAGGGTGCCTTACACCTTCCCTTTGCATAAATTACCCCCCGAACTCAGTTTTCTTAAAAGGTTTTTTTCTGTTTCTTTTTGCCTTTCTGAATTTGTTTGGATAAAATAAAAGTCGGTGGCGACTCTTGCTTACCGCGACATTTCGATTAATAAAAAGTCAGTTCACCGTGTTACAGAACTGGCGACTCTGCTGGGGATAAATTTCGATAAAAGAGGGGTTACCTTAAAAGTTTAGGATTCATTTAAATGTTTTCTATTGTTTGCTTTGTTTGATTTAATTTTGCAGGGCTGTTTTGGGTATTCTGTTGTGTGAAAGATCCTAACCCGGATCTGAGTACCTTAGGTATATGGCATGAGATCAAGGAGACTGCACAGCGTATACTGATGTGGTTGATCTGATGGCCATCGTTAGTGTGGCACATTGGTTTGTCCTGGTGTTCCTTGGGATCCGACCTGAGGAAATGCTTGGCTGCCGCGTGGTGTCATTAAGCACTAATTCGCCCTTAGAACCTTAGTCGAACTTGACTTTGGCCTATTAGAAAGTAGCGAGATGGCTGGCTTTGGTTCCGACCGAAGTTGGTTGATACTCGAAGCTACACTCATATGGACTAGACTTTCAGGACCTTCTTGGTTGGTGATTCGATCGCCGAATTGAGATAAGCGCCTTCGAGAAAGGTCAATGATATGAGCTCCTTAGAACCCGATCTGTATATAGGACAGGTTTGAACCGACTAAAACTTCAGTGGGGAGGGTACGCACCCCCAGACCACGTGCAAGCCTAACCTTAAGGCAAAATTGTGTGACTTGTTTGTGTTTGTTATCTACTTGGCATTCATGACATCATAAACATCATGAGCATCATAACATCATGACTAACCATTCGAGGACCAAGGAATTCATCTTTGTTCTGTTTTGTAGGTTATGGAGACTAGAAACACCATTCGAGTTAACTTTGTGAAGATACCTTCCGAACTGAAAGAGTTGGTATTAGAGATTCCTAGAGGTTCCCGATTCTCTGAAAGACATGGTCTCTTGCCTAGCTTGGTTACTTCAGGTTTTGACGAAGAAATGATGAGTGTACTATTTCAATTCTTCGATCCCGAGCATCATTGCTTTACTTTCCCAGATTATCAGTTGGTGCCTACCATGGAGGAGTTTGCTGACATACTTGGACTCACTATCCGAGATCAGATTCCGTTCACTGGTTTGGAAGAAACTCCAAAATTGGAAGTCATCGCTCCTGCTCTACATCTTAAAAAGTCTGATATTGAGGGCCATTGGGAAACCAGAAGTGGAGTCAAGGGATTCCTCGCTAAGTTCTTACTTGGGAAAGCTCGCATGTTTCTGAAGTCCATGAGTTATCAAGCCTTCGAAGACATATTAGCATTACTCATCTATGGTTTGGTATTGTTCCCTAATCCTGATCAGTTCATTGATGTGCACGCCATAAAGATATTTCTGACACGCAATCCAGTTCCTACCTTGCTTGGAGATATCCTACACTCTCTTCACACTCGTACTATGAAGAAGCGAGGGACCCTTATGTGTTGCATACCTTTGTTATCTAAGTGGTTTATTTCGCACTTGCCTCGATCAGTAATGAGGAACGACCAAAGGCTGAAATGGCACAAGAGAATAATGTCACTTTCACATTCTGATATCCGTTGGCTGTCCTTATCCAAGGAAAGTTTCACCATGATCGACCGTTGTGGACAATATCCTAATGTGCCTTTACTTGGCATACGAGGGGGTATCACTTATAATCCTTGCTTGGCTTTACGACAATTTGGTTACGCTCGAAAAGATGGTCCTCACCATATGCTTATACAAGGGATTGTGTTTGATTATGAAGATGACACTCAGAATCACCGCCGGAAGTTCATACGAGCTTGGGATATGGTAAATAGAATTGATAACAAAAGCTTGGGACAAAGAAACTCCATTCCTTTGGGGCCTTACCTTAGATGGGTACGCACTCGTGCTCAACGTCTCATCATGCCTTATCCGTATGTCTTACCTGTGATAGTGGAGCCTGATTGCGAGGAAAGAGTTCCTCAAGTTATTACTCATCCAGACATGCCAACTGACATCGAAGAATTAAAGAGATCCTGGGTTCAACTAAAGGAAGAAAGAGACACTTTCGAAGCTCAGTTTCGTGACAAAGAAAAGAAAGTGTTAGAACTCACAAGATTACTTCAAGCAGAGCAAGGCATCAACAACTTCATTGGTTCAAAGAGGAAGCGTCCATGGGAGACTTGAAGACTTTATCTTTTCTAAGTTTTATTTTATTTTCTAGTTTTATACTTTCCTTATTGTAAAAGACAACAATAAAACAATTTACAATTACTTTCTCTTAATTATTATTAATAAAATTTCTTTTTGTTTTGTTTTAAACAAATTTGAATTCTAAAGGTCCTCGAAACATTGCATATGCATAATCATATCATTCATAAACATCGCATCACAGGTTTCATAAAATCAAATGCCTCATCTTTGTGCTGTTTATTTCAGTAACAAAGATGAATCTCGAACAATCTGTGAAGAATCTCCAAACTCAGAACAACCGATTCCAAGAAATGATCCTTAACTTGGCCAAGGGGCAAGAAGAATTGAAGGCACTTCTAATCGAGAAGGAGAAGAATCAACATAAGCACCAAGGCGGTCAAGATAATCAGAGATCCAAGACTAAGCGGTCATTTACTCCGTTACACGTGCCGCTGTCTCAAGCTCTGCAACAACTGCTCAATCAGAACTTGATAACTCTATTGCCTCCATATTCACTTCCTGCTAATCCCACTCCTGGGTACAAGTACCATGCAAGATGTGCTTATCATTCAAACAGTCCTGGTCACGATACAGAGGATTGTGGACCATTGAAGCACATGATCCAAGACCTCATTGATTGCAAGATCATTGATGTCATTTCACCTGAGAAACCTCATATAGCCAATACTGGGTACAATCGGAAAGGTCACAATGAACCCAACCAATCTGTGGGGACAATTCTGACCTTTACACCAGTTCCACAACAAGGACACAAGTCAGATACACCCAAGCGCCAATTCGCAAAGATCAATATGACTCTGGCCGAAGCATTGCAACAATTGCTGAAGAAAGGGCTAATCACTTTGAAGGACCCTCCGAGGAATCCTAGTACTTCCTCTTCTCGTTATAATCCTAATGCAAGGTGTGCCTATCACTCTGATAGTCCTGGACATGACACTAATAACTGTTGGACACTGAAGAATAAGATCCAAGACTTAATCGATGACAAAATCATTGACTGCCAGTCTCCTGAGGAACCTCACGTTGTGTACGACCAGAAAGATCACAATGAACCCAACCAATTTGTGGGGACAATTCTGACCTCTACATTAGCTCCGCAACAAAGACGCAAGTCAAATACATCTAAACGCCAGTTTACAAAGATCAACATGTCACTGGCTCAGGCATTACAACATTTGTTGAGAAAGAACTTGATTACTTTAAGGGATCCTCCTGTAAAGCCCAACACTTCCGCCCCTAGCTACAAGCCCAGTGCGAGGTGTGCATATCACTCCAATAGCCCTGGGCATGATACGAATGATTGTTGGCCATTGAATAACAAGATTCAAGACATGATCGATGCTGGTGAAATTGAATTCTATCGTCCCAAGACTCCTTTGGTGATCACTACTCCTATGCCTAATCACAAAAAGATTGATTGATACCTAGAAGGATGAACTGTTTAGATCATTAGATTTACTTTGCAATTTCTATTCTGTTTGTTTAAACATTCAAATTATGATAGACATTATCTGTTTTAATAATCATCATCAGTGCATTGCATATGTTTGTCTTGAATAAATTATTTCGCTATCACTCATTTTAAATTATGTCTTTACTTTGCATGTGTTTTGTGATACTCGACTCCTGCTAAAGTTGTATGCCTTTTTGAGGGAGGATGACGAAAGCGATACCGCAACCTCATACAGTGTGCTTTTGAGCAGACTATGCTGACGATGTACAGGCATTGTTTCAATTCCTAAACAGTGGAGATATAAAGATGTTAATCCCTCGTTAACCCCTTTGAGCCTAAGGAGTAGAAGTTTTCTTTCTTGCACAATTTAAAACCCTTGATCATAACCTGGGGCAGGGTAATTCTCAGTTAATTTGGCTGTGCATTCTATTTCGAGAGAATCGTTCAGCACACCTTTTCTACAAAGGTTTCAATCACAAGCATTCATCCGCACACATCAAAGAAGTTTTGGAGATGCCAATCAAAAGCCAATGAAGAGTTCATCAATCCTTAAGAGAGGCAGTCAATATCTTTCAAAAAGAAAAAATGAAAAAACATATATACAAAGAAAAGCCTGCTAAGTCAAAAATCAAAGGAGTACTTAGGCAAAAATCAAGGCATCCCGCTGACTGTAAGCTCAAAATAGACAGTTCAGGCAAAAGTTAGGGATATCAAAAAGATGAAAAAAGAGAAGTCAATAAAATCCTAAATAACACAATGTTGTGACTACCAAAAGGAAGAAGTGACTGCCATCTCAAAAGCTTTCCTTGCTTGTGAACCATCATCACTATCAAAGGTGCAAATCCAAAAGTCTCTTGGAACCTGAATGCATAAGTTGAATTAACTGAGCTTAGGACTGAAGAACATCACGAAGAGGGGTGGGTACAATCAAATTTTGAGCCATTATCCTTTGTTTCTTAAACCGTGAACCAAGCCATGTTACAACCCTCGAAAGTCCTAACTGAAGCATGGTTAGTTCAAAAGCATACTGTCACAACAAAGGTATCCTGACTCCTTAAGGTTTACCAAAAATGCTGAGTTGATGTTCCGTTTTACAAACATCACGTTGTTACAAATATCATGTTTTTACAAATATCACGCTTTCACATCTCTTATTTAATGTTGTTTCAAAAAAACTCAAGACAAACGTAGGCACTGCATCTCATGAATTCATTATTAAACATATTCTGCTACATAATTTCAAATGTTAGCATCAGAAAGAACTTGCACAGGGTACAACTAATGGCTGAAAGTTATCCCGACATACAAGGTTACTCCGAGAAGCAATGTCTCCTACGTATACAAGGGGCATAGCATGCTTTGCCCAATCAATCTGGGGCAATCCAGTCAAGATTATAAGAATCTCTCAAAAGCCAAACAAACAAGGGCATACACCTCAAGTGGGTTTCAAACTATTTGTCCAAACAATCTGGGGCAATCAAGTCAAGATTCTGAGAATCTCTCAAGGATGCCAAAATAATCAGGGGCACGCATCCAAGAAGATCTGAAGCTACTTCTCAACCAACATAGGACATCATATTGGGCATATGATTACTAGGGGCATGTCTCCTAAAGTGCACATCTTATAAAGTCCTCGCAAGGCGAATCTTTCCAAAGTTCCTGCTAACTGGGGCAAATCTATACAAGTCCAGTTTGACATTTTAAGTGACGTGTCCTAAATCGAGTAGTAGTTACTATAATACTGGGGGCAACTTTCACCCATGTCTCCCCACAAAGCCGGGTTCACAAGATCATATCCCCACAGAGTAATCATTAAGAAGATATCTTCAAACGCTCCCGATAAAGACATGGCTGCCCAACAGAGTTTACATCTTCAACACTGTCGCTCTCCTCTAACATGATTTATCAATATCTTTATCACCAATCAGGGAACATCAAGTCACTGATCATCTCCAAGCAGAAATCATAAATTCCCAGCTGAGCATCTTCAAGACAAGATCAGACAGTACAATTACAAGGACATAAAGATCTACTTCCTTAATCAAAGACAACATAAATCATATTCACATATCATATGTCATAAACATATTCATACATTGCATACATTACCTCATAATGAACTCATACATAACATGCAAAAGCTCTCATTTATTTTGAGGGATTCATTACATAACCCATGCATCATGACATTGCATAAAGATTAACCTTACCTTTTTCAGAATACAGGTACCGACAAATGAACGAAATCTCCAACTTTCCAAGATCTAATTCAGCTACTACGAATGGTACTGACACGATCAACGCTCGAAGATCTAATTCATTTACCACGAACGGTAATGACACGATCACTTTCAAAGTCTAATTCAGCTACTACGAACAGTACTGACACGACAAAAGATCTAATTCGGTTACTACGAACGGTACTGACACGGTCAACTCTCAGAGATCTAATTCTATCATCACGAACGGTGTAGACACGATCACTGACCTTCTCAGTCTAATTCAGCTACTACGAACGGTACTGACACGACAGAAGATCTAATTCAGATACTACGAACGGTACTGACACGATCAGATTTCAGAGGTCTAATTCTATCATCACGAACGGTGTAGACACGATCACTGACGTCCACGGTCTAATTCAGTTACTACGAACGGTGCTGACACGACAATAGAGTCTAATTCTATCATCACGAACGATGTAGACACGATTATCTCTCCAAAAGATCTAATTCATCTACTACGAACGGTAATGACACGATCAACGCGCAAACAACATTTCTCAAACTTCAACTACCGGATGGCATCTTTAAAGCCCATCTCCGACAAAAGCCCCTACTTCAACTAGGGCAAATTTCTTGGTATTCTAGTGTTCAATCATCTTCCACCTTCAGATACCGACCGGCGTGCAGACCACTCTATATCTTCAGGTTTAAGATAATTGAACAGGGGCAACTGTCATACCCCAAAATTTGCCCAGGTCATTTTCCACAAACAAAATCAAATCAAAACACAAAGTTCCAAAACACACTCTCCTATACAAAAGCTCTGAACAAGGGTTTGATTAATTCGATGGAAAATCATTGAATCAATGGTTCAAGGTGGTTCCATAGGGTCACCAACATCCCAAAGCATCTCCATATAAAGTTTCAAGTCAAACAGAACAAATTTAGTCCCTCAAATCTTGATTAGGTCAACAGTCGACTCTCAAGGGCAAAACAGTCATTTCAAGTCAAAATACAGTCAAAGTTCAAGATATTTGGTCAACAACATCCTCATAACCCTAAAATCATCATTTGATCAAGGGTTGATCATGATGATGCAAGGAAAGATCAGAGAAGTCAAAAGTCAAGAGTTACTATTTTGGGCATGAACTAAAAAAGTCAACCAAACTTTGAAAATTCACCAAATATTCATACTTCATCAGAAAAATTCCCACCGAAGCTCATTTTGAAGAGAATTCATTCCTCTATCCAATGGTCCAAGAATCAGAGCTCATAGGTCAATGAGATATGGCTTCATACATTATAGGTCCTTTTTAAAAGTCAACAAAAAGACATTTTTTTCAAAAGGACATAAAATGAAAATGGAGAATAATTTTGATATGAGACCAAAGACACTGGTTAGAGGACTCTCCAAGGTTTCTAAAATGTCTTAGAACACTTCCATACCTCAAAAATTGAGAGAGATAGGCCTTGTCAAAGTTGGACTATTTTGGAGGGGAAAATGTGAAGGAATTCAAGTATTTTTGCAAATGGGCCTAAGAAATTTTGCTTCAACCCTGGTCCCCAAGTATTCAAGAGCCCAAAATCCCTTTGCCACGAAATTATGTGATTAATTTGATTTATTTTGATTTTTTATTCTAATTAAAAAGAATTAAAATCATATAAATTAGAAGAAAATCAAATATTTCATAAAAAATATGATTTGGATCTATTTTGATCATCAAATATATCATATAATCATTACAAATTCGTGCAAATGATATTTGGAGAGAATAGATTGAAATTGAGCAAATTAAGAAAGTTTCCATAAGAGATTTCAATCAAATTTTCTTAATATGCAAATACAAGATTCAAAGAAGATTTGATCAGTTTTTCTTGCCCTAATCACTCTAGTATATATACACAAGCTATTCAGATCCTAAGGACACGAAGTTTGCAGCCACAAAACTCATAATCCGAATCAAAAATTCTCCAAAAAAACCTCAAGTATCAATTCTACATTACAGGCCAATTCAAGGACTTTTATTGCTTCCAATAGGATCCCTGAAGAACACTGAACGATCCTCAATCACTTTCGAGTCACAAATCTTCCAGAATCGAGCACTGTAAGTCACTTTTAACCAAAACTTAAATTGAATCGATTCTGCAAATTCACGCATCATCATTAATTTTAATCCATATATTTGTGTTTATTATGGTGTAATGATCGATTCTGGAGGTTTATACGTGTTATCGTGCCGTTTGGAGCGATATGCCATTATTAGGGTTTTGGTTTCAATTTAGGTTTTTATATACAAGCAAAATTAGGTTAAACTAATGCCATAGCCAGGTTCGCAAGGATCATACGATCACATTGATGGAGGCCCGCCAAATTTCCGTTGCGTTTTAGCCCTATTCGCTATTTTTAGTTTTGAGATGCAGGTTTTTTTATAGCGCTTCGAGCAAAAAAGCGCTGTAAAAGGATTAGTTGCAGGTTGCTCTTGGAGAAGATGACTGCGTGGCGCAGTCTGATTGGGCAGATTCAAATTTCGCGCGCGTGTTTTGGGAAGCTGGTACAGGTGGATCGCACGCGTTATGAAACACGCGTTATGGTGTTCCCTCAGCATCTGGGCCATTCGTTCGCTCTCCCAGATGATCCAACGCATCCTGAAGCGAGGTCGCACCGTAGACTTCAAGCGCGCGCCGTACCGGATCAAAAAGTTAAGTTCCCAATTTTTTTTTGTTTTTTTACACAGCCACGTTTTAACATATATATATATTATTGTTTTTTTTCTTCTTTTCTTCTTATTTTTATCTTTTAAAAAAAAATTATACATATATTTCATAAAACCTAATTTTTTTTTATATATACTTATCCATTCATATTTTTTATAATTTATTCCCTTCCTTTTATTTAATTATTTAAATTGGTTTGTTTTATTAAAATGCTATTTATTTATTTGAATTGTAGTAATTAAAAATTCACACATATATTATTTAACTCATAAAGAAATTATTTTGCTTCCGATCTAATTTTTTGATCCCGATTTAAATAATTAGGTCGCAAGACCAATAATTAATTAAATCATTCGTGGTTTTTTTTATTTCAATTCGTACCCTAATCAATTTTTACGAGATCATGCCATACACTGATTTTTATTTTCTTTTGTGCATGATCAGGGTTAGCAACATGATTCGCCCCGAGTGCGCGCCTTCGACAAACCCCAAAGTTAAGTAATTTATTTCTAAATTCAATTTGAATTTTTAGTTATGTTATTTTATTTTAGGGTTCGCTTTGCGTTCACCCTCTCTTTCTGCCTTGCCTTTCAGGGTCAACCCCAAAAGCAACCTCCGACTCTAACCATATCAGATCAAATCCAAATCAAAGCTAAGTATTATTTATTATTCATTATTAATTTACTTATCTTTTATTTTATTGGGGTTAACCCTAATTGTTCCCGAACCGATAATGCACTCACCCTCTTTTGGTTTGCCATTTTTCTTTCTTTCAGGGATTGTCAAATGCCAAAGCTACGTCATTGGTAACCCTAAACCTCATTTTATTTTGTGTTTTTTTTTATTATTATTACTTGTGTCAAACCCTGATAAGGGATCCGCTGGTTACAATTTCCCGCCCCCTTTTATTGCTTTATATTATTATATATTGCGTGGTTAGTAATCTTAGGGAGTGCAAGCCTTAAACTGAATTAGAATAACTAATTATAAGATAAATAACTGAACTGAACCACGTGATTGATGCACACACGCACGCTTTTTGGGTAACCCTCTCTGTTGCCTTGTTGCCTGTTGCCTTTGTGTTTTTGCAGAATAAGCCGCGTCCCTCGAATTCGAGGATACCTCAGCCATGTTGCCTCGATAAAAAGGTCACGACCCTAATGATGCTGCCTTCGATACACAAATGACCTCGACCCTCGGATGTTGCCTACGAAAAAGGCTGAGGTATCTTCTGGCTGCCTACGAAAAATGGCTTATTCTGGTCCTTGCCTTAGACTACCTGCCCTTCTATGGCATGGGACAGTCTTATGGCAAAGGATATTTCGATGACCCTTCAACCTCCAAACGAAAGGCTTCCTGCCCTCTTATGGCAAGGATAGACTCTTTCATTCTGAAAGGCTAAAAAGAGACCTATCATCTGAGTTTAAGGTAATTGCCCCTAATTGCCTTGCAGTGCTCAAACCTTTTTATTATATTCTTTCTCATAATTTTTCAAAAGGGCAACGCTTATTCACAAGCTAAAGTCCCTATCTCTTTCATCTACATTTTCTAAACAAACGAGCAAGCAAAGCAATTAAGAGCCCATGGAAAACCATGGATGCAAAGGGTGCCTTACACCTTCCCTTTGCATAAATTACCCCCCGAACTCAGTTTTCTTAAAAGGTTTTTTTCTGTTTCTTTTTGCCTTTCTGAATTTGTTTGGATAAAATAAAAGTCGGTGGCGACTCTTGCTTACCGCGACATTTCGATTAATAAAAAGTCAGTTCACCGTGTTACAGTTACCCCACAAGGTGCTGAGACGATCGATATTATGAGATCTAAATCAGTTACTATACACGGTACTGAGACGATCGACGATCATTTTCTTAAGGTCTAATTCAGTTACTACGAACGGTGCTGACATGATCAACATTCGAAGATCTAATTCTATCACCACGAACAGTGTAGACACAATCATCCTTCCAAGATCTAATTCAGTTACTACGAACGGTGCTGACACGATCAACATTCAAAGATCTAATTCTATCATCACGAACGGTGTAGACACGATCATCCTTCCAAGATCTAATTCAGTTACTACAAAAGGTGCTGACACGATCAACATTCGAAGATCTAATTCTATCATCACGAACGGTGTAGACACGATCATCCTTCCAAGATCTAATTCAGTTACTACGAACGGTACTGACACAGTCAATCTCCAATAAATACTTCTCAATACAAAGGATCCAGTCTAACGTACGACTCATCCTAGGATACAACCTGACGTACGGTGTATTATGACAACTATCAACACAAGGGACCTGGTCTAAACGTACGACCCATCCTTCAACCTAACGTACGGCTTTCCAGACAATTAACAATGCAAACTGGACCTAATCTAGCGTATGACTCGTCCTAAAAGTATAGCCTAACGTACTGTTTACTTTGACACTTATCAATACAATGGATTCAGTCTAACGTACGACTCATCCTAAGCATATCCTTCAGATACAGTCTAACGTACGACGTATTCTGACTCTCAAGTCTATCAAGCTGGATGGAATCTTTAAGCCCATATCAATCAAGTCTCTCAATATCCTGGTGGCATCTCTAAGCCCATCCCCGATGGTGCAAATTTTTGGGTACTCTAGTCTTCAATCCCCTTCCACCTTCAGATTCCGACTTGCACACAGGCCAATCTACATCCTCATGTTTAAGAAGATTGAACAGGTGCAGCTGTCATACCCCAAAATTTGCCCTCATATATTTGGAAATGTCAATTTATTTTGAATAAATGACGTAGCACAGTTGGTAAGAATTTGAGATTAAAAGGTACAAGAACGAGGGGTCCCGGACTCGAATCTCACTTCTAACTTTTCTCCCTTTTATTTGTTTTCTAATTTTAATGGTAACTTTATTTCTATTTATTCAAAAAATCATAAAAATTGTATTTTTTTTACTATTTTAATTTAATTTTCGCACTATTTAAATATGCATTTCTTAAAATAGTCAATTTTCACTTTTATGCATTTTTTAGTCAAAATATCATCAAAAATTATAAAATATTAAAAAAATCCAAAAAAATAAGTTTTTAATTTTATTTGTTCTATTTTTAACATTTTTCACAACTTGGGTAACAAGTAAAGATCTTTTTAAGAAAATATTACTTAATAATTTAAAAGATCACAATCAAATTATTTTTGGTTTGAGCTTTTAATGAATGGTTAATATTTGATTTTTTTTATTCCATATTTGTTGACCTAAGTTACACTATAAATATCACTAATTTTTACACATTAGGCATTCACAACAACTTTCTAACCCTTATTCTCATTCTCTCTCTCTCTCTCTCTCTCTCTCTCTCTCTCTCTCTCTCTCTCTCTCTCTCTCTCTCTCTCTCTCTCTCTCTCTCTCTCTTTTCTCACAAACACAAAAATTATTTTCTCCTCCTTCTCTCTAAGATCAAACTTCACTTTCTCTCATGAATACCATAACAAATTCATAGCTTGTTGAAGAACATCAAGAACACTTTCAAAAAGAAACTCAAGAACTTACATCTTCCTCTCACCGTAGAACCGAGTGGTTCAACGCACATCTTTCCTCCACAAACCGCCATCGAATCCCTCTGAGAGAATACATATGGGGAAGAATATGAAATCACATAGAAAATAATCTACCAAAGACGTAGAAGAGGAAAACAAAAGAGAAGTGGAACTCAGTCAGAACCACCGAATAAATCGGATTCGCATCACTCCTTCACGCCTCAATTGCTGGCGATCCATCCACTAACACCAAAAGCACGTTGGCACAACTGGTGGCATACAAGCGTCAATTACCTTCCCAACATGGGTTCGACCCTCAGGTTTGTCCTTTCTTTTTGTCAATTTTTCCTTCTTTCTTCTTTCTCTACACTTTCCTTTAATTAACCAATTAAATCAACCCATAACTAATTAGGACTAGGATTAGGAATTAGACTACTTATTATTTTTTATTTTACCGTTTTGTTTAATTAATTTAATTTTAGTAATTAGGTTGTTTAATTCATTTAATTCCCATAAAGTCATAAAATCACAAAAATATTTAGTTTTAATAGTTAATTTGATTTAATTTTCTTAACATTTATTTTAATTAACTTTAATTAGGATTAGATTAGATTTTTTAATTAATACTTTCAATTTAAAATTTAATTAGATTAGATTAGATTTAGTAATTAGAATATTTTTTAAAATAATTAGATTTAAGTTTTATTGATTTTATTTTTAACATGATTTTGATTGATTTAGTAACTAGGATTTGATTAGATTTTCTATTTTTAATAAATAAAATAAATTAGAGGTTTAATTAGATTAGATTTAATTTGTACATAATTAGATAATTAGATTTATTTTCATTAATTAATTAGATTTAAGTTTATTTTCATAAATAACTTAGATTTAGATTTTAATTAGAATTAAATCCTTTCTAATTCTCTTCCTTTCATCCCTACTTCTCGATCCTCCGATTTTATTCATATTTAATTATTATAATTATGTATTTGTTTCGAGGTTGTAATAGTAATTAGGATTTTTATTTCCGTATTCTATTTTTCGTAGTTTTATTATTATGTAACTGCTAAGGGTTGTAATATTAATTAGGCTTTTATTTTCTGCATATTTTATAATTATTATGTAACTGCCCCAAAGCCGTGTAATAGTTCTAGGATTTACTTTTCCGCACCTTTACTATTTTTGCACTTTACCTTTCCGCACTTCCCCGGGTTTTTGGCTATGTAATCCCCCATCCCGAAGCCTTGTAATAGCGTAGGACTTTATTTTCTGTATTTTTATATTATTGTAAATATTAACAGCGTGGTTAGTAATCCTAGGGAGTGCAAGTCTTGAAATAATTTAGAATAACTTATTTACAAGATAAATATTTGAATTTAACCACATGATTGTGTCACACATACACCTTTAGGGTAACACTTCTTATGCTGCCTGTTGCCTTTTAATTACGATTCTAAAATAGTCAAGTCCCTCGATTCCGAGGATACGTAAAGCAAATGCTGCCTTAATTCATTGAAATCATCATAAGATTTTGTCCCTCGATACTGCCTCGAAAATAAAGATGATTGTCCCATTGCTAAGGTATCCTCGCTTGTTGCCTAAATGACTATTCTATCCTTCCCTAAAGACTATCTATCCTCTATATGGTAGGGACAGTTTTATGGCAAACTATGCTTCCTCGATGACCCTTTACATCCAATAAAAGGACTTCCTACCCTCCTACGGTATGGATAGCCATTTCAAACTTAAAAGTTAAAAGAGCAATTTTTATAACTTAGGGTAGGTGCTCCTGATTGCTTGCTCTTTTCAAATTCAAAACTCTTTTCCCACTTCTTTTCAAAATCAAATTCAAAAAGACTACGCTTATTTACAAGCTAAAGTTCTTATTCAAACATTTTCCTATTCACACACTACACTTCTAATATTTTGAAAACAAAAGTGAGCTAAGCAATTAAGAACCCATGGATAACCATGGATGCAAGGGTGCTTACACCTTCCCTTTGTATAACTTACCCCCCGAACTCAAAGTCTTTTAAAAAAGGTTTTTTTCTATTCTTTTAGCCTTTCTATAAATTGGATAAAATAAAAGTCAGTGGCGACTCTTGCTATCCGCACATTTCAAAAAGTCAGTTCTCCCACCGTATTACAGATAGGTTATGTGAGTTCAAAAACAACAACTTTAAAGGCTCTTGGTGCATTGGTGGAGATTTTAACTCTATCACTTCTTTAGAAGAAAGAATTGGGATATCTACTCGTAGCTATAGGAGGGAGATATCGAGTTTTAAAGAGTTTATAGAGGACATGGAGTTGGTGGATCTTCCTCCTATAGGAGGCAATTTTAGTTGGATAAAGAGCAATGGCAAGTGTATGAGTAGGATTGATATATTTCTTCTATCGGATTTCCTTGTTGAAGATTGGAAGTTGGAGGGCCAATATATTGGTGAGAGGGATTTGTCCGATCATGCTCCTATTTGGTTGAAAGACAATAGAAAGGATTGGGGTTCAAAACCTTTTAAGTTCAACAATATGTGGTTCAAACATGAGGATTTGGATACCTTTGTGGAGGAGGAGTGGAAGAAGATTGTTATCAAAGGAAGAGGTGATTATTGCTTGGTCGAAAAGTTGAAAACTCTCAAAAACCGGTTAACTTGGTGGAACAAGATGTCTATGGGTGGATAGACCTCAAAATCAACAATGATGGGAAAGAGTTGCATTCTTTAGATAACGTGTTTGTTTATTTTGAAGGTAACGTTCCGGAAGATGTGGTAGTAAAAAGATTAAAAGTGGCGGAGGAATTTTGGGATAACATTAACAAGAGATAAGGCATTCTTAGATTGAAGTCGAGACAACTCTGGCTTTCCGAAGGTGATGACAACACTCGTTACTTCCACAACTATTTAAAAGATAGAAGAAGAAGAAACTCTATTTGCTCCATTGAAACAACGGAGGGAAGATTGGAAGGAGTAGAAGACATTAAAGAGTTCACTTTCAATCATTTCGAAAACTTCTTTAAAAAATAAATTCCTAATAGGCCGGAGCCTAGAGGGACCAATTTTAACACTTTATCTTCGGAAGACTCATTGGCCTTAGAGAAACCTTTCGAGGAAGTTGAAGTGAAGGAAGCTATTTGGTCGTGTGACAGAAACAAAAGCCCGGGGCCGGATGGATTCTCTTTGGAGTTCTACAAAAAGTATTGGTCACTAATTAAAGGAGACGTAATGAAGTGTTGCAATGACTTCTATCATAAAGGTACTCTTGTTAAATCCTTGTTCTTATTCCTAAAAAGAAGAATCCGCAAGACTTGTTTGAATACCGGCCCATTTGTTTAGTGGAGAGTATTTATAAGATTATTGCAAAGATGTTAGCGGCTAGAATGAGAGGTGTTGTGGATAAGTTGGTCTCTTTCAATCAAACCGCTTTTGTTCAGGGAATAAGCATGATGGGTGGGGTGCTTTTGGTTAACGAAATTCTTGATTGGGCAAAAAAGAAGAAGAAGGGGTGCTTATTACTTAAAGTGGATTTCGAAAAGGCTTATGACTTGATTTCATGAAATTATCTAAGGTGGACTTTTGTGAGAATGGGATTTGGCAAAAGATGGATGAAATGGATGGAGTCTAGTATCTTTACCAATTACACGTCCGTGTTGGTCAATGGAAGCGCAACAAAATAGTTCAAGGTTCAAAGAGGCTTACGCCAAGGTGATCCCATATCACCTTTCTTATTCGTCCTTGCTATGGAAGGTTTAACCGTTCTAACTAAGGAATCGGTGGAGGTGGGAGACTTTAAGCCATTCAAGTATGGAGTAAATGACTTTGTGGATATTTTACAATTTGCGGACGATACCATCATTCTAGAAGAACCTACTTATGATAATCTTTGGAGTTTAAAAGTGTTGTTAAGAGGATTTGAATTGGTTTCCGGATTGAAGATCAACTTCCATAAAAGTAACTTTTTTGGAACTCACATTGGAGATTGGTACATCAAGTCCGCGACAACTTTTCTTGCTTGCAAAAAAGGAAGCTTTCCTTTTAAATTCCTTGGTATTTGGGTGGATGAAGGTGCTTATAAGAAAAAGGTGTGGCAAGAGGTGATTGACAACATAAAATAAAGATTATCTAAGTGGAAGGGAAGGAACATATCCATTGGAGGGAGGGTGACTCTAATTGGATCCGTGCTTAATGCTATCCCTATTTTTACTCTCTCTTTCTATAAAGCTCCGAATAAAATTCTTCAAGCGATAAAAAGTCTTCTTAGGAATTTTTTATGGAGTGGAAACGTGAAATCAAAGTGCATCCATTGGGTAAAGTGGGAGAATACTTGCAAGCCCAAAGGAAAATGAGGGTTAGGCATTAGAGATGTGGGAGAAATGAACAAATCTCTTCTTCTTAAATGGAAGTGGAGAATTATAAAGGAGGATAAGGCAATATGGAGTAGTTTTTTACGTTTGAGATATCATAACCCGAAGATAAAAGTGTTAGCTTCTAGCAAGGATCTTTTAAATTTGGATGATTCTAGATGGTGGAGAGATATTGTCCTTAATGACGTCAAAGAGGATGATTTGGGTGAAGGGTTCACCTATTGGGTTAAATGTGAATTCAAGAAAGGTAATAACATTCTCTTTTGGCATAGTTGTTCGTTGGTCGATCAACCGCTTCGTGTTTCTTTTCCGCACTTGTTTGATCGTACAACCAACAAATTATGTGTGGTGAATGATATCCTTAATTCGAACAATGGTGACATTTTTTGGAATTGGGAAGCCATCTTTGGTGATGAAGTTTTGAATCATTCGGCCCCGAATGCCCCTTCCATCACCTTATCCGTAACGAGCACGGCAATTGGTGAAGAACTTAGGGATTTAAAAGAGCTTCTTCAAGGAGTTGTGTTGGACATTTTGGTAAAGGACGAATTCCATTGGAATCTAACTTCTAATGGAGATTTCTCGGTGTCTAGTGTCTCGCACTTGGTGTCTAGCGCAAAAGATCTAGCTTGGCCAACTTCCACCATCAAGTTGTTGGATGTCATTTGGAAGACAACTATTCCGGCAAAGATCAAGATTTTTTCATGGAGATTCCTCATCAATAAACTACCGCTAAAAGATCAACTTGTCAATAGAGGTGTGTCTAATCTAACTACCATGGATTGTCCTTTTTGTTCTAATCATCTGGAATCTTTGGATCATCTTTTCTATCAATGCCATGTAACAAAGGCGGTTTGAAATAAAATTTACTTGTGGTTGGGTAATGATGCCAATTTTTCTCAAGAGGAATTCAAGAGCTTAGGGAGTATTCAAGAAAAGGTGAAAAACACCAAGCTAATCTAAACACTATATGGATAACTTTAATTTGGTGTACATGGAACATGAAAAATTCAATCATTTTTTATAGCAGTTTTTTTAGTCATGATGAGGTGATATCAAACATTTTGTATTTTTCTAGGAGATGGGTTAGTAATAGGGAATCTCCGTGTAGGATCAATTTTTATGATTGGTATAAATTACCATTACTTTGTAACAATTCTACCTAGTGTGTTCTCGATGTAAGGGTTGCACCCCTAGTGCGATATCTTATATTCAATTGTTTATTAAAAAAAAAGAAATTTCTTCTTAAATACTTATAAAATTAGATATGATAAAATATATTCCTTCAACTTGTTGGCACACACTGTATTTGGCGATAAGACTAATAGTCCGTTTGTTTTGGCTTTTTTTAAAAATGATTTTTATAGTGTTACGAAATTTTGTGAAAATTTTTTTTACAAAGAAACTTTTTATAAAAGCTTCAAATGAAAATTTTGTTTGAATTGTTATTGTTAAAATGTGATTTTAGGTATTTCATCTATTTATGGGAAAAAAATTTGAATATCAAAATTTCAAAAAATCACTTAATTTTGAAGTTATTTCAAATAGATTTTCATAAAAATCATTTTTGAAATACAACTTTTTGAAAAAATTATGATTTTAACTAAGTTTTGGTCTTCAATTATGTATATTTTTGTTATAGGATGTCAAATTAAGCGTTTCATATTAGAAAAAACGAATATAAAAAAACTTGTAATATTTTGAAAAACAATTTTAAAAAAACAATTTTAAAAAATACAAAAAAAAAAATCATTTTTTAAAGCTGAAACAAACTGACCCTAACTCTACTCCACAACGATTCTAACAACTAAAGGTATATAAAAAATACCATAAATGTTTCTTTGAAAACCCCAAAAACACAGCTACACTGTAAAGATACTGTTTTAAAAGTTTTAATATTAATTTCCCTCTTCACGTTTTATTCGTTAACAAAAATTTATACTTATTTTTATAGAAGTGAAAGAGTGTGCCACACATGGCATCGACTTTAGTTGTCTATATAAAAAAAGATGCTTATTATGTCTATTTCACAAACAAGAGCAAGGAAAACAAATTTAGATTTTTCTTTAGCATTTCAAGTGTAGTTAGAGTAACTCCAATGTGCCGGCCAGTCTGGCAAACAGCAGTATCAAATTAAGTGTTGTTTGGGTTGATTAGTGGATTAATTCATCTTGCAAATGCATTCAAACGATCCTTTAAATAAAATATAAATAAAAAATAGCTGTTGTTAGTTTAATATTTTTTTTCATTCTTCTTTTAATACTTTTAGCTTATTATAAATACCCTTATTTGATAAGTTTTACACACAAAATTTCTCTCATATTTTTATTTTTTCTTAAATTTTAAATTTCTCTCAAAATTTCATCACTTTATTCTTCATTTAAGAAAAATATATTCATTTTTTTCTCATTACCCTTTATTTGACAATATATTTTAAAAAAATTCTCATTATTTTACTTCAAAATTAATATTGTTTAGGCCAAATAAATCCTAATCAATATAATTTTCAACAAAATATATTCAATGTCAAGAAAAATAATCAAAATTATAATTCTCAATTCCCATCAATGCCAACAAACTCGTCCGCATTTTTTCCGTCACTAAACAATACAAATATGTATCATAGACCTCAAATAAATACTCATAGGAAGGAATTTGTTCGTCATGAACCAGAAACACCAATTGAGTTTATGTCTGAAAGTCAAGTTCCACCATTTTCAACTTAAGTTGATATTGAAAAAGAAGAAAGGCGTGTCGTTGAAAAAAATTCTCGAGAGCTATTTACAAGAGAAGAGCATACTCTATATCTGCAGTTATGGCTCAATGTTTTAAAGGATCCAACTGTGGGAGTTGATCAAAAAACTGAAAGCTCAAGGAGATCATGAAAAACAAGTTCATCGCCAACTTCAAGGAGATCTAGTCGAGCATGTTTGAAAATGTTTTGGATATGAGGATGATGAAAATTAAATCAAAGTAATTTTGTTATGTTATGTTATTTTTATTGTTTTTAATTATATGTCATGTATTTGAGATTTATTTTAATTATCATTTAAATTTTATGTTTATTTAATTTTAATTTTATTTATTTTATATTAATTTAAATTTAAATAATTTATATTATTATTTTAAATTAAATAAAATTAATATAAATAAAATATTAATAGATAAAGTAAAGTTGTGGGACTTAATATGGGTTGTTTAGAGTTGCATCATTGGAATGAAAATTGAGTGAGTTTCTTCACAATGATGTAGCTTAATGGATCCCAAAAAAACTCTAAAATGAGTTGCATTATTGGAGATGCTCTTATAAACTAGACAAATGGTTGAATCAAAGTCGAGCAGCTTGAAGGATAAAAGATGGTCCTTGGAGGACATGACTGCGTTTGTGACAGGATGAACCCATGGCATTGGGTAACTTTGTTATCTTTACTCTTACTTTTAATATTTAGTGACCATAAAATCTACCATATAAGAAGATTTATGTATCTGGAGGGCAATTATAGTCATTTTCGTTGGGTGATGGTAGTCGAAACTGAAACGCAAACGACGATAGTTATGTTTTTCGATGATAGATTTATCGTCGGTGTTTGATCGCGGTGGTCGCCGATGATTATTCTGAAACAAATTAGGTTTCAACCTTATTTAAAAATGAATCTGGGGGCTTACTTATACGTTTGATAGAAAAATAAGGTACTTATGATGTTACTAACCTGATTTAATTTCTCTTTTATAAATTACCAACAGGAAAATCATAATAAGAAGTTGAGACACAAAATTATGAGATATGCTGCTGCAAAATAACTATTTTTAATGATGGAAATTAATTTTGTTCTTTCAGGTAACTTGCATATTTTCTTCATCTCTAACTTTTAATGTGAAAGCTTCAAACTTTAGACTCTGCATCCGGACTTTGGGAGATGTTTGTCTGTTGATGCTAAATCGGTTTCTCTTGCTATGGGTTCTAAAGAATCCACACCTGCTGAATCAATGTGTTGATTCAATGGTAGGTTTGATAGTTATGGAATTTTGATTTTAGGGTTTTATTTCTTTTTGTATATTTATTGGAAAATTCAATCTTTTTTTTTTATTTTGAATCTTGGGTTTTCTTTGTTTTGTTTTATTCATTAGAAAAAATGTAATCTATTTGGATTTTGAATCTTGGGTTGTTTGAATGTTGTAAATATTTCATTTATTTGAATTGATGTAGTCCATTTAGTCATTGATTAACCGCATATTCAGAGATGAAAAAGCTTATTGCTATAAAAATCTGCTGGGTTTGGTTTCTGAAGTTCGGTTGCTGCGTGATAATGTGGCTGAAGTACGTATTGCTGCTGGAACTCCAAAAACAGCTTCACGAACAGCTTGAGGTACATTAGAATTCACCAAACACCAATAAGTTTTCATGATTTTGCATGTTCTGATATTCTATATTTGTTATACATATTCAAAGGAAGTTGCAAGAGACAAGTAAACATCAATTCCCACTTCCAAGAGACAAGTAAACATCAATTCCCTTTATTATGTTCTCCTGTTAATTCCTAAAACACAAAATTCATGCATATGATTGAGGTTGGTTTATATGGTTCCTTTAAAATACATTGGAAATTTGTAAATTGATGTTTGAATTTTCTTAAATTTTGAACACCATAAAACAATTGGAAATTCATGCATATGATTGAGGAAGGTTTATCTGGTTCCTTTGAAATACATTGGAAATTTAAATAGGCTTATTAAATGCTAAACACGGTTACTGTCTATCACTGCGATATTTTTTCTGATTGAAATCCTGTTAGACAGCTCAACTTTGTACCGAGAATTCAGAATTTGCATTCATAATTTTAAACAATTATAGAAATATATGACCCGATTTGTTTCTATCAGGGGATTGTTCAAAACTATTTTACGGTAAAATCATGTTATGCTGCACTAGCTAATTGTTAATTTTCTACAATTCATCTTGATATAGGGCTGTCGAAGACGTAAACGCGTGTGTGGAAATCTGAGTGTTCTTCCTATAGTTCATATTTTTGGGTGGAGATTTTTATTTCTTAAGCTGCCTTCGCGGTACGATCTATCCAGGTGGAATGTGTTAAGCGAATGTTTTCATATAATGGACATATACGAATTGCTTGAGAGAAGCTGGTTTTTGAGATTCTAACAGTTATCCGACACTGATACATTTCTTTTTTTCTCTTTTTCCCGTTATGCTCGAATGAATTAGGAAAAGGGCTTATACTCTCGCAATCTCATCGATTTAACTCTGTCGATTGTTAATGGTATATATAATAAGCACGGAGGAACTGTCCTTGATACTGGTGGACATAAATTTTTATAGTTTTGAATGTATCTAGTCTAAATAATCTTATCTTCAACCAATCACAAAATTTTATTTAATTTTAACACATTTAATTAATTATAAAATACTACCATTATTTATTATTTCCAAGACATTTTACACAGATAACTTTTGACTCAATTTTTTAAATTGGTAGATAAGAATTCACCTTTATTGATTTTTTTTTAAAGCAAGAAAAATATTATTAATGAACCAACCAATTCACAAAAAACAAAACAACCTCCTACCAAAGAAAATTACACACCTATTGAATTCTAGCTTAAGTAAAACAATGGGTTATTGCAAAACTCATAGAAATTACAATTGGTATGTTTAATTTTCCCGATATACGACCATCTTCAAATTAGAGCTTTACAACTCCACACCACATCTCTTGAATTCCAAGTCGAATTGTTGAAGACTATCTCATTTCTACGAAACCAAATGCTCCAAAGAATGGCTAGCCAAACAACTCCCTCCTTCCCTTTTTTCACCTACTTTGCACGACAAAAATTGCTTCATTGCCAAAAATCTCCTTAAAATCATCGGAGCAATTAAGGTTCAAACCTATCCAATTTGCCATCTCCTTCCAAACAATAACGAAAAAACGACAACGCAAAAAAGAATGACGCAATGTCTCATTAATTTCCTCACAAAGCACACAATCTAAATTCGAAAAGGAACTATGGATACCTCTTTTCAAAAGTAAATCTTTAGTTGGAATTTTGTTAAGGAAACACCTCCACCCGAACGCTTTTACCTTAAGAGGAACCTCCGCCTTCCAAATATCTTTTAAAACCGAATCATGTTGATAAGCCGGGCCATGAGGAATATGTCTTCTATTCAAAATAACGAAACAAGAAGAAACAGAAAAACAGCCATCAACCTCATGCTTCCAAGTAACCAAAATCCGGCTGATCCGGTTTAAAAACCACCATAGATAGCAGCTGAGCCAAAGCTGCTGCCGGTCCGGAATGCTCAGCAACAGAACCCGACACAGTGCTGGAAGATCCAGCGGCCAAACCATCACTTAAATGGGCAGCAGCAGCGTTGGAAGACAGACTGGCAGCAGCGGCTGCACTTGAATACACATTGGCAGCAACTTGAAACGCTGTGGAAGCTGCAGGCGCGATACCAAGGTCACTCCAACACCAATTACCATCTTTCCAACCCCCCATAGCAGCAATAGAGGCATCTTGCAAGAGGGAAACGTTAAACAAATTCGGGAAAAGCTCTTTTAAAATGCCTTATTTCAACCAATGAGAATGCCAAAATGAAGTTGAGTGTCCATTACCTACATGAAAAAAACAATTGTTAGAAAAAAACTCCGCCGGTATATTTTTCTCCATGGATGTAATATCCATCCACCACACCGAAGATGACCTAGCCGTTGATTTGATCTTGGCACAAAAAGAAGTCCTTAACTTCACATCCGCATACCTCGCTTTCAAAGTACGGTACCATAAAGAATTAGAAGCCCCAACAATTCTCCAATTCCACTTCAAAAAGAAGAGCGTTGTTGAACTCTTCCAAATTTCTAAATCCGAGACCACCCTTCTCTACCGGTAAGCACAAATCATTCCAACTAATCCAATGCATTTTCTTTTTCTCCTCCGCATTCTCCAATTCACCTTTACTGATATTGGTATGCCATGTACTTATTTTTTAAAATTGGGTAATGAAGTAGTCCCATGTCATAATTGCCTCTTAACCCGAATGTGGAATGGACCACCACCAAATACCATTAACATGCAACTTTGGTTTAAGCTTCTATCCAATTTATATATTGCCAACTTATATTAATGTTACCTATTTTTAGGTGGACTTGTTTTAGGCCACTCTTCAAATAATTTAATTTGCCTCTTGAACATTTAAGAATCACTAAATGGTATAACTGATTTCCAAAATAGGAAACTCTAAAAAAATAATTAACTTTTAAAATTCACCACTAAATCATACACAAGTGTATATATATTTCACTTTCTTCCATTCCAATTCCAAAAATCCAACTAATCAGTAGTAAAGAAAAATGGCAGAAACAAAGTTGAGCAGCTTCAAAGATAAAAGATGGTCACTTCATGGAATGACTGCTCTAGTTACTGGTGGAACCCGAGGCATAGGCCATGCAATTGTAGAAGAGTTGGCAGAATTTGGAGCAGTTGTGCATATATGTGCAAGAAAACAACAAGAAATTGATAAATGTTTGGAAGAGTGGAAAGCCAAAGGATTTTGCGTTACAGGGTCAGTTTGTGATATACTTGTCCCTGGCCAACGTGAAAAACTAATGGAAACTGTTGATTCGATCTTCAATGGAAAACTTAACATTCTAGTAAGATATATGTTTTATTCCATTTCACAATTCTGCTTTTTTTTTTTTTTAACCTTTTATTTTATGATTAGTCTAAAATGGTTGATGTTTTAGGTAAACAATGCTGGATCAATGACTCCTAAGACAATCCTAGAATATACTTGTGAAGATATGGCAACTATAATGGGTACTAATTTTGAGTCTGGTTACCATTTGTGTCAACTTGCACATCCACTTCTAAAAGAATCTGGGTATGGAAGCATAGTATCCATATCTTCTATTTTTGGTCTGAAACCTGTGCCCTTTTCCTCTATCTATGCAGCTTCTAAAGGTGTGATTTATTTATAATCTTAGTATATACTTAATGTGTTATAAAGAGTACTACCATTTTAATGTAAAATGTATAGGAGCCATAAATCAATGCGCCAAGAACTTTGCATTGGAATGGGCAAAGGATAATATTCGAACAAATGTTGTGGCACCTGGACCTGTTGTAACATCGCTTTTGGAGTCTATTATGGTATCATAACAAAATGTTTATCTTATAATAAGAATCAGAGAGGATTAACTATGTAATAAAGCTCATAATACTAACTATATAATTTTTTTGTTATAGAAACATCCAGAAGCTGAGAATGTATGGGGTGATGTATTGTCTCATACACCAATTAGTCGAGTGGGAGAAGCTAAAGAGATATCAGCATTGGTTGCTTTTCTTTGTCTGCCAGCGGCTTCATATATCACTGGACAAATTATAGCGGCAGATGGTGGTTTCACTAATTAAGCTTTTCTCATCATTTTAATCAACTAAAATAAAATCTCTACTTCAAGTTGGTCTTGAAGAAATTGGCAAAATAAGTAACAACTCTATATTCTAAAAAATTGTGTCAAATTTTAGATCATATACAATAAAAATTTCCTCTAAATCAATCTTATTACAAACTTGTAACAATTACTAGATATAATATAATTTTAAGTGTGTTATTTTTTTCTATAATTTCCGTTAGGTTTTAATATTACATTCGATATAACATGTTGTGTTGGTGTTTTTATTTTTTAATATTGTAATTTTTAAATATATATAGTATACAAATTGCTAGTATTTTGTGAATATTGTGAAATAAAAAGTGGTGTAATATTTATGTTTTAAACTAATTCAGATATTTTTAAATTGTAATAATTGGGTTGATGAAATTTTTATTTTTTATTTAAGAGAAAAGTTTTATTTTGACAAAAATTAATTGAAACATATTTTCAGTAATTTTCGGTTAATTTTAGGTGTGACTGAAAAAATTAATTGTCCTTATAAGGTGATTATTTTTTTAATTTAAATATGTTTGTTATTTATTTAGAACAAAGATAATTAATACTAAAAAAAAAGTTTGGTTGTGTTTGTCACTTTTCAACATGGGTGTTTTTTTTTTCTTCTTTTACCATTTGTTTCATCCAATTTATAGATTGCAAATATATTGATAGGAAGTTTCCTATCAAAGGTATAAAATTAGGATTTTCTATACTAAAGGAGAACACTAAAAGCTAAGAGAAATAAAAGATAAAAATAAATTTTATTGATTTTTTTATAACCTAATGTCTCAGTGAGACTACAATATATAATGTTACTAGTGGATAACAAACTATAAAGTCTAAATATTAATAAAGGCCTAAATAATAATACCAATAAAATTACTACTTATATAAATTCTTAATAAACTTAAATACTAAATTCTACTCTCTATCATTATTCACCCCTTCAAAAACAACCTTGTCCTCAAGGTTGTAAGTGTTTAAATGAGATAAACTTCAAAAGAAATATTTAATATCATCTACCAAAATGTATTCCATTGCTTCCCCTCATGTAAATAAGAGAGCACCCTCTAAAATCTCATTGTATAAAATATGACCTCAACAAACCTTCAGGGGTAAAATTATTTTCTTCCTCTTGACATTCTTCAATGTAGATATTTCAATCTCATCAAAAGTAATATATTCAATATGTGACTTCTGAGAATCAATAACAACTATATTTTCAAATTGACATGTAGAATTTGAGCAACATCTCTTGTTGTAATTAGGACAAGCCAAGTAAAAAACATGTTGGATAGAAAGTGGATGGTACCTCGCCAAAAACAAGCAAACATGTGCAACATGTTGTAATGGTTAGTATATTAAATGCAGAGGAATAATGTACTGTTTTATTAATATCAAGATTCAACTTCCAGTGTATAACTTAGAAGGAATCAAATGGTTACAAGCAATGGAATGATAAGGCGAGAAATCTCAGTGTGAGGAAGAAGAGAGAAGAATATTCTCATATAAATCATTCACACCCTCAGTCTCAATCCCAATACTATAAATACTAGGGTTAATGGATGAACCCTTGCAGCTTGCAAGAAGGACGACGCGTCCTCATTCCTCTCCCCACTTCCTGATTTTGTGGCTGCCTAACAGCATTTGTCTTATTCTCATTCTTTTCCACCTGTCCTTTCTGCTGAGGTGGCTTTCTCATTACAATACCTTCCCCTTTAAAATCAACCTTGTCCTCAAGGTTGAGGTTAGGATATTGTTCAGCCATCTCTTGAACATCATCCCATGTTGCCTCGTCCACGCTCAAACCATCCCATTGAATCAGCACTTGCGAAATGGCTTGATCATGTCTCATGATAGTCCTCTGTTGAATTACTGTGGCAGGCTGTAAGATAGGTCCCAATTCATGTGTTGTCAAAGGCAAAGGAAGGTATGGCTCAGTATGCAATCCTTTGAACGGTTTCAATTGAGATACGTGGAACACCGGATGAATACGTGCCTCAGAAGGTAGCAACAGTTTTTAAGCCACTTTTCCTATTTTCTCACTAACAGTAAAAGGGCCAAAATAACGCATTCCTAATTTCTAATTTTTTCTCAAGGCCACAGAATTTTGCCGATAGGGTTGTAACTTCACCAATACTTGCTCCCCCGCTGCAAATTGCACATCTCTTCGGTGTTTATCGGCTTGAGTCTTCATAACTTGTTGGGCACGTTTCAGATTGAGTTTCAATTGTGCGAGCAATCGATCTCTGTCCATTAATTGATTTTGAACACTCACAGCATCAGTTGGGGAATGACAGTAACGACTTATAGTAGGAGGTGGTCTGCCATATAATGCTTGGAAAGGAGTCATGCCCAAGCTAGTGTGAAAAGCTGTATTATACCAATATTCAGTCCAATCAAGCGCTCTAAACCAGGACTTAGGATTTTGAAATGTGAAACATCGCAAATACATCTCACCACATTTGTTGAGAGCCTCGGATTGGCCATCCTTTTGAGGGTGGTATGCGGAGGACATTGCCAATGTAGTGCCTTGTAATTGGAAAAGATCCTTCCAAAATTTGCTCATAAACACTTTATCCCTATCTGAAACAATTGATTTCAGCATCCCATGTAACTTAACTACGATGCGCATAAAAGCTGACCGTCTTGCTATTGTAATTAGTTTTCATAGGGCTGAGTGACTGTACTTCGTCAGCCTGTCAATGACAACCATGATGACTGTGTATCCATGTGAAGGGGGTAACCCGTTGATAAAGTCCATTGCCACATCTTCCCACACTTGATTTGGTATGGGCAATGGTTGCAGCAAACCCGAGGGAGCTCTAGTATCGTGTTTGGCCTGCTGACAAATGAGACAGTTTTGGACAAACTTTTTGATATCCTGTTTCATATTCTTCCAAAAGAATTGAGCTGAAATTCGAGCCATAGTGCGTGCGATTCCTGCATGTCCACCCACAGGAGAAGAGTGAAACTCAAGTAACAATTTGGAACGGAATTGAGGATCATCCAGAACCACGATTCTGTCTTGCCAATACATCAAACCGTCTTTCATGATGAATTTGTGTCCCTGTATAGTGTCAGAATTTTGAAGTTGAGCCTGTAAATTAGTGTCATGTGTTGTACTACTGCGTAATTCAGCCAAGAGTGCTACTTCAGGTTTGGATAATGCCATCAAGCAAACTCTGGAAAGTGCATCCGCTGCTACATTTTCTTTGCCAGGCTTGTATTCAATTGTGAAGTCATAGCCAATGAATTTGTGTAACCAAGCTTGTTGTTCAGGAGTTTGTAGTGATTGGTCCATCAAACTCTTCAAACTCTTTTGATCCGTCCGTATGATGAATTTATGCCCCAATAAATAGTGTCGAAATTTGGAAATTGCCTCTGTGATAGCAAATAATTCCCTTGTATAGGTTGATTGTTTCTGCATCCGTGGTACCATCTTTTTCGAAAAAAACGCAATTGGATGCCCAAGCTGGCTTAACACAGCACCCACTCCCGTATCCGATGCATCAGTCTCAATGGTGAAAGGTATGGAAAATTGAGGTAGTGCCAGAACAGGCGCAGTAGTAATAGCAAGTTTCAATTTATCAAAAGCCGCAGTAGCCAGTGTCGTCCACTTGAAACCCTCTTTCTTCAGCAAGTCCGTAAGAGGAGAAGCAAGTGTTGCATAACCCTTAATAAATCTGCGATAATATCCAGCCAATCCAAGGAACCCTCTGAGTTGTTTGACGTTACTAGGTTGTGGCCACTGTAAAACCGTGTGGATCTTGTCTTTGTCCATAGCCACGCCTGTGCCAGAAACTGTATGGCCTAAATAATCCACTTTCATCATGCCAAAGGAACATTTGGAGATTTTAACAAACAAACGATTTTGTTGTAAAATCTACAAAATTGTTTCTAAATGTTTGATGTGAGCAGCAAATGATGGGCTATACACCAGTATATCATCAAAAAAAACCAATACAGACTTTCTCAAGAACGGCTGAAATATTTGATTCATGAGACATTGAAAGGATGTGGGGGCATTAGTTAAGCCAAAAGGCATAACTAGCCATTCATAATGTCCCTGATGTATTCTAAAAGTTGTTTTGTGTCGATCACTAGGCTCAACCAAGATCTGATGATAACCTGATCGCAAATCGAGTTTTGAAAACCACTTAGCGCCAAATAACTCATCCAAAAGTTCATCCACAGTGGGCATAGGAAAAGTGTCTTTCACAGTGATTGCATTGAGAGCTCTATAATCTGTACAAAACCTCCAAGTCCCGTCTTTCTTTTTAACCAAAACAATTGGTGAAGAAAAAGGACTGCTACTTGGTTGGATAATACCTTCGGTGAGCATCTCTTGTATCATGGATTCAATATGTTCTTTCTGGCTCTGTGGGTACTTGTAAGGTCGAACTTTGACTGGACAGTTGCCTGGCATCAATGGAATCATATGGTTCTGAGCTCGTGGAGGTGGTAACCCTGTAGGTTTCTGAAAAACCTCTTTGAACTTGTTCAGCAATATTACTAGATCTGGTTCCGTGGTTTGGGGTAGCTCTAACCAACAGTCTATTTCATTGAAATGATCCGTTTGCTGAATTGAAAAACAAGCTTCAATCGCATCAGTATGGTATAATCTCCTCATGTGATGTAACTGTGCTTGTTGTGCGCTCTGACTTCTTTCTCCTTGTAATGTCACAAACTCACCTTTATCAAAAAATTTAATGGATAATGACTGATAGTCTGCTACATGTGGTCCCAATGTAGCTAGCCAAGTGGCTCCTAATATCAAATCTGCTCCAACAATAGGCAATAAATATACAGGAATCTTGATGTCATGATTTTGGACAGCTACACACAGTTCAGGAATAGACCCCTCTGGACTTAGGGAATTACCATTTCTTATCACAAGTATAGCACAACCCTTTCTCCCTTCTAATTTGCATCTCTGCAGAACTCATTCTTTTGACATTTTGGTTTTTAGGCTGGAAACTCGAGGGTTTGGCATTTGGAGTAGGTAATAAGGGAGGTGTAGAGGTTCTGTTAGGGTTTGGGTTTTGGAATGTGTTAAATTTGGTATTTGAGTTGTTGAGTTGGTGTTTGGGAACAGGTTTGCATTTTTCTTCAAAGAGTTTGGCCAAAGCAACGACTCTTTGAATGCAAGTTGGTGTTTGAGCGAAAACTTCTCTTTGAAATTCCTGTTGTAAGCCACTAACAAAACAGTCAAGTAATGCTTCAGTACTAACACCATAAACGTGATTTGCCAAAGATGTAAATTCAAGGTAATACTCAACAACCGTAGCTTTTTGTGTCAGCTTAAATAACGTAGCACGAGGACATTCATAGCAAGAAGGGCCAAAATCTACCTCCACAGCACGGGTAAAGATTTGCCATGATTGGAAGGGGTTTGTACGTTGCATCATTTGAAACCAAGGCACCACTTTTTGATCCAAATGAACAGCCACAATCGTCAAACGCTCCGCATCTGGAATGTTGTAATATTCAAAGAACTGCTCTGCTTTGAAGATCCATCTAATCGCATGGGAACCATCGAATCTGGGAAATTTGAGCTTAACGCTTATGGTTTGAAAAAGAGGTCGAGGTCGTGAGTTCCTATCATCATGTTGTGAGTCCGCTGCATTCTTCAGAAGAGATTCGACTGCCGATTCAATTCTGGAAAGGCGTTGGTCATTGTCTGTTTCTAAGTAGATGATTCTTTTTGCTTGTTCGCGGTCTCTGAGATCCATGGCGTCGAAAAACTTGAGAAGCTGTGACTGAACATCGTTCTTGATTTCCTCTTGGATTTCCTTCAAGTGAGCGAATTCAGACATGATGTAATGAAAAGCACCAATGTAATGGTTAGTATATTAAATGCAGAGGAATAAGGTACTGTTTTATTAATATCAAGAATCAACTTCCACTGTATAACTTAGAAGGAATCAAATGGTTACAAGCAATGGAATGATAAGGAGAGAAATCTCAATGTGAGGAAGAAGAGAGAAGAATATTCTCATACAAATCATTCACACCCTCAGTCTCAAACCCAATACTATAAATACTAGGGTTAATGGATGAACCCTTGCAGCTTGCAAGAAGAACGACGCGTCCTCATTCCTCTCCCCACTTCCTGATTTGTTGGCTGCCAAACAGCATTTGTCTTATTCTCATTCTTTTCCACCTGTCCTTTCTGCTTAGGTGGCTTTCTCATTACACATGTTTTGCTAAATCACCATATGTTTTTGCATCTGCTCCAAAACATACTTCTTCAATGCAATGTGAAAAACTCTCTTTCTAAACCCCTTGAATTAACCAAAATGCAGTTAGTGCCACAGTATACTTCACATTTGAACTCATTAATCTTTCCAACATATGACAATAATCTTTGTTTGCATTTTGAGGAATACTATTAAGAGTCGAATAGCCCATTTATTAGCTTCACTCTTAATTTGTGATAACTTGTCATTAAGAGAAACCATGCCACACATTATAACTTCCCCGTGAGCACTATCATTTGGTTCCTTACAAAATTTACTTAGCACCCCTTCAATTTCTAATAACTGTTTAGTTTCAATGAAATTGGCATAGTCACCTTCAAATTTAACTCCTCTTCTCCACATTCTAGTTTCTAGACATTGTTTATATCTCTTTGATAGCTTAGCAGAGCCTTCCTCATACAGCTCCACTACTACCACACCTGGCTCCATGTATTCTGTGTCCATAGAAGATGATTCAAAAGACACTTTACGAAAAACGGCCTTGAACATTCCTTTTACTGTCTTCTTTTGTTGTGCCATGGGAGCAGGTGGCTTCTTTTCAGGTAATATATCAACAAAAATGCAATTTGTATCGTCTCTAAGTCCCTTTGCTTGTATAGCTTCTTTTACAATCTAAGGTGCAACAGCCTCCGCTGTCATGCTATGACAACAATCAAGAGCCACTTCTGCAGGTAAAGAATCCCAAGCACCGGCACTGCCGATAACAAGTCGACCTCTGATAGTGGATAACTTCACTTGTTTTACATGTGGTAATAGGACAACAAATTCACCGATATCCATATCTCCAATCGATCCTGAAAGGTGCAAGCCACCGAGCCAACTTCTCAAAGAACCAACCTCTGCACCTCCCTCTGTATTTCAACGACCAACCACACCTTCTACCTTTCGACCTCTCTCAGAAAACTCCAAACACTAAACAAGCTCATTCTCAGACCCTAAACAAGCCACAAAAGTCTCTCTATCACGATGACAACACGGATCAAGAGCAAACACAGGGATGAGGTAAATATACCTCATCCGATCACAGAACTTCTTAGAACTAAAATAAGTTGTCACTCGTTTAAAACCAAAGATTCGTATCTGCGATGGAAAGTTTGAATTAAGTTGATCAACAAAGCCAGGAGGATCAATATAAAACCTACCAGAGATAACTTGTCCAACAACATTAACTCCTTTATCAGTTCCAGCGGACCGAGCCCAGTCATAGCGTTTAGAAATTTTGTGATCCTGATTTGGTACAGCTTCAGACACATACAAGGCTTCTTCTAGTTCACCTTCTTTAGTCTTGGCACCAGGATTTTTCTGCATACCCTTCTTGGGATCTGGCTCTTCCGCAGCAAGATTAGGTGACGGCCGCGGAGATGAACTTGAAATTATTGGAGTTTTGTGGCTGACGGCGTATGGTTGGTGGCTGTTATTGGAAATGTTGGAGCGGACGAAATTGAAGATGTATGGGTGGATTGAGGCACACATTATGTCGGGAATAGGTATGGTAGTTGGGGAATTTGTGGCCATGTCAAAGTCCAGGGCCTGGACAGTGACGAGGGGTCTTGCGGATGCCATTTATGGGGAAGGAAATGAAGGAAAGTGAATTAGGGTTTTGGATACTGGCTTTATCTCTAAGCTTTTACTTGGATTTGGCGGTTTCGGCGGAATCATGAGATCAACAATATCGTGAAAATCCAAGAAGTTGGAAAAATGTTTAGCCATTGAAATTGTTACAGATACAGGATACATAATTTCCCCACAAGGTGTAAATGCTTTGGAGAAAGACAAATGAGTTTCTTTGTGCTTAACAGTGGGGGAAAGCTTCTGAACTTGTAGGTCACCATAAATGGTAGGAATTTGTTCGACAAAAAATTCTTCATGAAAAGAACTTTCATATATAGATTTCGTCGATTCCAGATATAGCTGCTGTCATACCCCAAAATTTACCCGTTTTAATTCACGTCTTTTAATTTATTAAGGGGGTTAAAAATTAAGAGCCATAGGGTTTAATATATCTATTATTAAACTCGATCTCTTATAAAACTCTCTAAAAAAAAGGATGTGCAAATATATAAGCCCAAATATTTTGGGCCCATCTATTTCATTCTAAGATTTCCTATATACTATTTTTATCATTTTTTTAATTAATTTAGTTTTTACTATTTATCTCATTCTTATTTTCATTATACTTTATTATCATGAATTATAATTAGATTATTTATTATTATTAGGCTCATTTTGAACATCATTAGTATTAGGATTATTATTAATCAAACTATTACCTATTATATTATTTAATCAGCAGTTAATTAGTTGGTATTTGATTAATTGTTTTCTTAATTAAACTAATTGAAATGAGGATCAAGAAGGGGCGCATTGGGCTAGGGGGTTATTGGCATAGTGAGCTTGAGGTAATGGGTGTTGGACCGAACAAATGCTATTGGGTCAATGGGTTGGATTCTGGGCTTGATGGATCAGGGTATGGACCGGGTCAATCTGACCCGAGTCCTGTTCATCCTCGTCTCCAGCTTCCTAGCGCCGCTGCAAATGGACACAAACCCTAGCTTCAAACTAAATCAAATCCCAGCATTGAATCCAGATAATCAAATCTTAACAAACATAAAATGAAATCTGAATGTATTTTTATTGAATCAAAAAGAACGTAATTTACAGAATCAATTACAAAATCAAATCTCTGAATCAAATACAATCTTCACCAATTAAATCTAACAATCTAATCTTGCCTAAAACGGATCTAAAACCTAACTATATAACCTAAGAAGAATTAGATAAAAGGGGGAGGACATTGCTGGGGGGAAGGACTTGAAGGCCGCCGCGAATACGAAAAAACCCTCACCTTCATCGTACCTGCGAAAAGAGAAAAGGGAAGAGGATTAGCGACTTGGAGCTCACACGTTCCTGAAATAGAAGATATAAGGTAATTCCAAACGAACGCTTAGCTTATAATATCAGTTCGCGTGCTCGATTTTGTGTTCGAATGTTGTTTTGTTTCTGGAAATCTTGAATCTGGGTTTTTACTGGGGGTTAAGGTTCATTGTTGGGGTTAGGGTTCATGATCGTTAGGTTTAGGATTCATAGGGTTAGGGTTTGAGGGTAGGTTGAAGATGAAGATCAAGAGGATCTTCATCTGGGTTCCGGTATTTTTCTGGAAATCTGGATTGGGGATGAATGTTCCGATGAACATTCATCGGAAAACTGGGGGCTTACGGTGGTTGTGGGGGTTTTCAACGGCGGTTGGGTGGTGAATCTCTGGGTTTTGGTTGAGGGTGGAAAGAAAGAAGAGAGAGTTGAGAGAGAGTGGGAGACGAAGAGAGAGAAAGGATCCAGAAAAATGAGTAGTGAAAATTGGATCTTGGTGGTTAATTCTTCCCTGGCCGTTGGATGCTCGACACGTGGCCAAGCTATGGCCATCTGTCGGCGCAACTGGACATGATCCAGTGCGCGTTCCCTCGCATGCTCCTTCGGCCATTAACGCATGCATGCCGTTGATGGGGATTCGAGCGGATCTCAGCCTTACACGCTTCTGAATGCACACCGTAACCATACACCCTCGTTACACTTGATCTAACGGATCAAAACTCTTAATGGGCTCCCCCCTTTGCTAATTACAACCCCCAGGTTTACTATATTAATGCAGCATACACCCCCTTGTACAAAGATTAAAAATAACATGTAATTAATTAATTTTGTGAAATTTTAATTGTTTAATTATTTGTTCTCTCTTGATGATTTAATACAATTTTCTCCTCGAATCGACTAAATCCATTAGTCGCGGTAGACGAGAAATAATTTTTGATCATTTAATTTATTTATTAATAATATAATCGATTCTGATTTATTTATTAACGATATAATCGATTCAAGTTTAATTCTCTCCTCGACCCGACTAAATCTATTAGTCGCTTTAGACGAGAGATAAAAATACACAAATTAAAATACATTTTAATTTGCTGCCCGCGATGATCAATCTATCGATCTGAGCAATCAGCAATGCCCGTAATCCGTTAGCTATACTGACCAAACCTATTGGTCACCGCATCTAACGGTGACATATTAAATCAGGGTTGTACGCCCAAAACATCTAAAAAACACTAAACCACGATACTACGGATATTTATCCCAGGCAATTCAAAATGCCTTTCAAATCACAAACTACGATAGGCCATTCAAAAAGCCTTCAAACAATCAAATTCTAATTCTAAGGCGTACAATCCTGTGCCCGAACTACGTTGACTCTGATTCTCCATAAGGAGATACGTAGGCACTTGGATAACCAAGGCGAGCCCCCCTCCCTAAAATCTCAATTTTTCCCCTATTCAATTCCTTAGCTATTAAACCTTAATAAATTTAGCCATAAGCCTTAACCTTAGATTCAAAGCCAATAGGAAAGGGTTGAGGGTGCCTAACACCTTCCCTCGACCTGATTATAATAACTTACCCCAAATCTCGTATCTGCGTAGGGTTTCCTATTCGCCCTTCAGAATAGGTGGCGACTCTAAATCTTAATTTTTAGGGCAGGTTGCTACAGCTGGCGACTCTGCTGGGGAAAATCATCAATGGTGAATTATTATGCTCCTAAGGCTTGAGAGGGTTTAGGTTTGGCAAATTATTTAGGTTTGTGGCGAGCGATTAGGGTTTGGCATTTTGCCATTTTTAAGGTTTGGGGGAAGGTTTATTTTTTTTTAATAATAAATATTTATTTCTTTATTTATTTATTTATTGTTCTCATTAAATGTTTATTTGTCATATCTGTATAAAATGCTTAATTGTTATAATCTGCACTGTTGGGTTTTATATGTGATTGTTGTTAAACCTAAGCGTGGGAATTATAATAATGACCAGAGGGGAATTACATCGCCTACGAGTCTTATTATAATTCCACTCAGAGTGGGTTGAATATTCGGAAAGGTCTGATACGAGGCTCGACCTTGTTGAGGGCTGGATTGGGTATTTAGCTGATCTCTCTGGGAACCAACCCCTAAAATTCGAACCTCATGGATCAATGAGTTGTTCCAAAATCCAAAGAGATAAAAAGTCTCGGCGGCTACGAACAATCCCATGAGACCTTCTAGAACATTCCCGTGGGAAGGGTAGGCTCCTGAGCCGTTACGTCGAACCTATGAACCTAGGGCTTATATGCTTATGTGTTTAACTGTACGCTTTCACTATTTTTCATATATCTCATATAATTGCGGCATTCATCATGCATCATGTGCATTCTTGCATCAAGTCTTATCCAAAAAAAAGGTGATAAAAAAAGAGGAGTTATTACATCAATGGATGTGGATAAGACATAAACACGCATAAAACATATCATTCACGGCATGCATATCATTTTCATGGCATTGAAGGAAGATTTCTCTTTTCCCTTCAGAGCAAGAGACCATTGGGAAGGATAATCTAACATCCCGACCGTCTTATCAAACAAGATTTCAGCAAAAGAAATCAATGGATCAGCTAGAACAGAATCAAACCGCCCTTCGTGAGGAGGTGGATCAACTCAAGGTCAGTGTGGAAGAGGTTAAAGGAGGTATGACTCAGATGCTAGGACTCATGAAGGCCCTACTAGATAAACATGAAAAGGCAAAAGAGGTTCAATCTGGGGATACCCTGGTTCAGGATGAGATTCCCAATGACGAAAACCCGCTGCTAGGATTTGTGACAGGCTTTGGCCCTGCTAAGGAAAGACCCCAGGTCCGATCTATTAGAAGAGCTATCCAATTCCAAGAGAAAGGAGAGGCCTCTCAAGAGGGATTTGTCCCCACTCCACAGACTAAAGGGGCAACCCCCACAGTTCGCATTCCTGCTAACAATGTCCCTAAAGATGAAGATTACCTGGATCTACAATACGGAGTACAAGAGGTGGACAACACAGACCAAGCACCTCAGACGCAGCAGTCTAATCCCAACTCTAGGGAAGACTTCAAGGACAATGAACAGATCAAAGCGCTAGAGGAGAGACTAAAGGTGGTAGAAGGATACGATGCTTTCGATGTGGATGCCTTCGAAATGAGTTTGGTCTCAGACTTGACTATCCCTCACAAATTCAAGATTCCTGACTTCGAGAAATACAAAGGACTCACATGTCCGAGAAACCACTTACGCATGTATGTGCAAAAAATGGCTGCCTATGCCCACGATCAAAAGCTGATGATACATTTCTTCCAAGATAGCTTAAGCGGGGCATCTGTTGACTGGTACATGCAATTGGAGAAATCCTATATCCGAAGCTGGAATGATCTTGCTAACACATTCTTGAAGCAATATAAGTACAATCTGGACATGGCACCCAACCGGATGCAATTACAAAACATGTCACAGAAGAAGGATGAATCATTCAAGGAGTATGCCCAAAGGTGGAGGGAAATGGCTTCTCGAGTCCAACCTCCCTTGATGGAAAAAGAACTGGTGGACATATTTATGAGTACTTTGCAAGGACCATACTATGATAAGATGGTCGGAAGCATATCTTCAGGGTTCTCGGACTTGGTAGTCATTGGGGAAAGGATTGAAACTGGGATAAAAAATGGGAAGATACAAGGGGCACCCTCAGGTTCCTATCAAGCAAAGAAATCATATGATGGAAAAAAGGAACCCAACACTGTGGGGGCAATCCTGGTTAATCAGACCCCGACATTTCAACAGAGGGATCAGCAAAAGCAACAGGGTGGCCAACGCCCCTGGAGGTCCAAGCCAAAACGATCATTTACTCCATTGCACATGCCACTGTCTCAAGCTTTGCAGCACCTGCTCGGTCAGAATTTGATAACTCTGCTACCTCCATACTCAGCTCCAGCTAACCCCGCTCCTGGGTACAAGCATCATGCTAGGTGCGCTTATCATTCAGATAGTCCTGGTCATGATACAGGGGAACTGTGGGCCGTTGAAGCACAAGATCCAAGATCTAATTGAAGAAGGGCTCATTGAGTTCGAAGAGCCTCGCAAGTCTGATGCTATAAGTGGCTAGAAGGAGGGTTTCTTAGATCATTAGTTTTTGTTTTCATTTGCAATTTCCTTTCAGTTTGTTTAAACATTGGTTTGCGGTATACGCTATGTACTTTACAATAATCATTAATGCATTGCTTACGTTTGTCTTGGTTTATTCCTAGTGTTTTCACTATATTCAAAACTGTGTTTTTACTTGGTTTTATTATTTGTGATATTCAACTTTTGTTCAAAGATGTGTACCTTTAGAGGGAGAATGACGAAAACGATACCACAATATCATACAGTACGCTTTCGAACAGACCGTGTTGACGATGTACAGGCATTGTTTCAATTCCAATACAGTGGAGATATAAGGATGTTAATCCCTCGTCAACCCCTTTGAGCCTAAGGAGTAGGAGTTTTCCTTCACGTACAAAATAAAAACCCTCAAAATATAACCTGGGGTAGGGTAGCTGTTCAGTTAACTCGATTATCCCAAATTGTTCCTTTGAACATAATCACTGATGGTTCTCCGTCATAATTAAATCTGGCAGTCAATGTCCGTAAAGAAAAAGAAAAAACAACGCAAGGCCTGCCAAGTCAAAACCTATTAAGGGAGACTTAGGTAAAATTGGGGCATCCCGCTGACTGTAATTTTAAATAAACAGTTCAGGCAAAATTAGGGATAATAAAGTAAAAAAGGGGTCACTATATACCCTTGACAAAAGGAAAATATTACAAAAGGAGGTTGACTGTCTTTGCAGATAAACCTTTGGTTTTTGAACCATCATAAATGTCAATGTTATAATTCCCAATGTCTTTTGGAGCCTAAATGCATAGTTGACTGAGCGTAGGACCGGAGAACGTCACGAGGAAAGGGGTGGGTACAAATAAACTTTGAGCCATTATCCTTTGTTTCTTAAAACCATGAACCAGGCCACATTACAACCCTTAAAAGTCCTAATTGAAACATGGTTAGTTCGAAAGCGTACCGTTACCAAAAGGTATCCCGACTCCTTAAGGTCTACTATAACTCTTGAGTTGATATCACTTTCTTACAAAAAAAAAAAACTTTGTTTTACTCAAAAAAAATGTTTTTAAGCTTTCAAGACAGACATATGCATTCGCATCTTATGAATTTCACCGTAAAGCACACTGGTCTATATAGATTCAAATGTTTTAACATCGGGGAGAAGTTGCATGGGGCATGGCTAATGGCTAAAAAAAAAAATCCTACCAACAGGCGTAATAGCTTTAAAAGCACATCAAAGAAGAAATATCTCTTACGCCTGACTCGGATGGCTGTTGTATACACAGGGCATAGCCCATTGTTATCCTATTTATCTGGGGCAATCTAATCAAGATCCATGGAATCTCTCAAGGACTCTGAATAGCCCATGGGGCAAGTCCATTACTAGGGGGGCACATTGCAAAAGGTCACTCAGTATCAAATGTTGTCAATACCACTCTCACGTCCTTTCCAGGAACTTCTATAGAACATCTCTCAATTTGTCCATGTGGTCTTCTTTAAGACATGTTCAAATATCTATTATCCTTTCTAGGAGCCCCTTTTCAAATAGTCTTCTTTAAGACACATCCCACAAACCTTTCCAGGTGTCTCTCGTCATTTTCAGAAATCTTTTCAGATAGTCTTCTCTAAGACATATTCCTTTCTAAAAACCTTTTCTAGGTAGTCTTCTGTAAGACGTCTCTTGACTTTTTCAGTCTTCTTTAAGATATTCCTTTTCAGGCAATATTCTCTAAAAAAATCCTGTGTCCTTTCCAGGAACCTTTCTAGGTAATCTTCTCAAAGACACCCGTCAATCTTTTCAGACATGTTCAAATTTCTCCTATAAACCGTGTCAAACTTTGTTTAAGGTACAGTCTTCTTTAGGACGGTCTCCTATCCTTTCTAGGGTAATCTTCTTCAAAATGTCTTTTCCTGAGTTTGTTTAAAACACCACATTCCTTAAAATAGTCTTTATCCTCTATGGGATTCTTTGACCCTCTTTGCAAACGTGCCTCCCCGAGCTTTGTTTAAAGCACAATCTTGTTCAAGACAATCTCATATCCTTTCCAGGAACCTCTTCAGGTAATCTCACAGAAGACATCCTCTCATTCTGAGTATTCAGCGAACTTTTGTCCATCAGACACGACCAAGACGCATGACTAATTTTGAAAAGCATCTGCTTCACATCCGAATCAATACCTAGCATCATGGAGATTGAATTAATCAAAGGCGGTCATTGCTAATAAAGATCCCTGAACCGGGGGAACCACATCTAGGGGTTCTCCTAAACAGGGGCAAAATAGCGAGGATTATAGGGGCATACAATCGAGGATCCTATTGACTGGGGCATATCTTTCAAGAATTCGAATACTGGGGCAGTGCATATCAGGTTTGTGGCATGACACGAGTTCCCTCTAAAGATATTTCCTTCAAGTCAAATGGTGCGTCTCTCAAAATTTCTGATATTAAAGAAATCACGCTTGTATCGCACAGGGAGCATTGCTGCGTAATTGGCCTTCTTACGCCTGTATTATTTACGACCTACAGTGGGGTCGTCGTACATACGTAATTCTCATTTATTTTGAGAATCTCATTACATGACACATGCATCATAACATTGCATAAATTCAACATTCGCCTTTTCAGGTCACTCCGGAGTCAAAAGGATATCATCATCCAAATACGGTGCAAATACGGTCGTTTCAACGATTTAATCTTAACAATTTCGATGCTTTATTCCAAGCCTTTCTTCAAAGGCAATTCAGAAACAATCAAAGATTTTCTTACTTTCCAAGGTAGTATTCTCCAAGACGCTTATCAACCTTTCTTATCCTCTCTAGGGTTCTTCCTATGTCAGTCTTGTTTAAGACATATTTGGGTTAACCTTGTAATACTTCGTATCCTTTCTAGGAACCTCTCTAGGTTAGTCTTGTTTAAGACATATCATCTCCCGTCTAAGAGCCTTTCCAGGTCAATCTTGTTTAAGATGTTTCATATCTTTTTAGAAGCCTTTATAGGAAAATCTTGTTTAAGACGCTTCATATCTTTTTAGAAGCTTTTCCAGGTCAGTCTTGTTTAAGATGTTTCATATATTTTTAGAAGCCTTTATAGGAAAATCTTGTTTAAGACGTTTCACATCTTTTTAGAAGCCTTTCTAGGTAATGTTGTTTAAGACGTTCCATATCTTTTTAGAAGCCTTTCTATGTGATCTTGTTTAAGACGTTCATATCTTTTTAAGAGCCTTTCCAGTTTAGTCTTGTCCAAGACATATCATAGCCTTTTTAGGTAGTCTTGTTTAAGACATATCTCAACTTCTCTAAGTAATATTCTTCAAATATTTATCCAATCTTTTCTAAGACATATCTTGCTCTTTCAAGGAACTTCTCAGTCAGTATTCTCTAAGACAGTTCTTCCCGAGCTTTGTTTAAAGCCTAATCTCATTTAAATCAGTAATCATAGTCTTCTTTAGGTCAGTGATCTACCCTTTTCAGGAACCTCTCCAAGTAGTCTTCTGTAAGACATTACGTCATCTCCCCTCAAATACAATCCAGACCAGGATTCACAAGCATCTCAAAAAGGTTAAACAAAGTCAATGGGTGATAAGGAGATAAGGCGTGGGAGTTATCTGACATACATACCCATTTGCATACACGCAACATTTTCACGTATAAACATTCATACACATATATCATACAAACAACCAGGGCATATGCATGCGCATAATGCATACGCATGATGCATACGCATTTACAAAATAAACTTCTACGCAGGTGAACATACCCGAACTAGGGTGAGCAATCCAAATGGTGCAGGTGAGTTTGCTAACACCCTAGCAAACGATCCTATTGGTACAAGTAAGCTTGTTAAAGCTGTAACAATGAATCTCTACTACGAATCCTCGCTATGTAAGACTCAGGCTTTAGCAGGACGTTTCTTTTCTCCCCCACTCTAGTACAAGGTAAATTTAGGGGTCTTCCATTATTTAATAACTCTTCGATTCAAAAAGCATGAGACCTGCGTATTCTCACGCCATTCAATCCAAGGTAATTAAATAGGGGCAGCTGTCATACCCCAAAATTTACCCGTTTTAATTCACGTCTTTTAATTTATTAAGGGGGTTAAAAATTAAGAGCCATAGGGTTTAATATATCTATTATTAAACTCGATCTCTTATAAAACTCTCTAAAAAAAAGGATGTGCAAATATATAAGCCCAAATATTTTGGGCCCATCTATTTCATTCTAAGATTTCCTATATACTATTTTTATCATTTTTTAAATTAATTTAGTTTTTACTATTTATCTCATTCTTATTTTCATTATACTTTATTATCATGAATTATAATTAGATTATTTATTATTATTAGGCTCATTTTGAACATCATTAGTATTAGGATTATTATTAATCAAACTATTACCTATTATATTATTTAATCAGCAGTTAATTATTTGGTATTTGATTAATTGTTTTCTTAATTAAACTAATTGAAATGAGGATCAAGAAGGGGCGCATTGGGCTAGGGGGTTATTGGCATAGTGAGCTTGAGGTAATGGGTGTTGGACCGAACAAATGCTATTGGGCCAATGGGTTGGATTCTGGGCTTGATGGATCAGGGTATGGACCGGGTCAATCTGACCCGAGTCCTGTTCATCCTCGTCTCCAGCTTCCTAGCGCCGCTGCAAATGGACACAAACCCTAGCTTCAAACTAAATCAAATCCCAGCATTGAATCCAGATAATCAAATCTTAACAAACATAAAATGAAATCTGAATGTATTTTTATTGAATCAAAAAGAACGTAATTTACAGAATCAATTACAAAATCAAATCTCTGAATCAAATACAATCTTCACCAATTAAATCTAACAATCTAATCTTGCCTAAAACGGATCTAAAACCTAACTATATAACCTAAGAAGAATTAGATAAAAGGGGGAGGACATTGCTGGGGGGAAGGACTTGAAGGCCGCCGCGAATACGAAAAAACCCTCACCTTCATCGTACCTGCGAAAAGAGAAAAGGGAAGAGGATTAGCGACTTGGAGCTCACACGTTCCTGAAATAGAAGATATAAGGTAATTCCAAACGAACGCTTAGCTTATAATATCAGTTCGCGTGCTCGATTTTGTGTTCGAATGTTGTTTTGTTTCTGGAAATCTTGAATCTGGGTTTTTACTGGGGGTTAAGGTTCATTGTTGGGGTTAGGGTTCATGATCGTTAGGTTTAGGATTCATAGGGTTAGGGTTTGAGGGTAGGTTGAAGATGAAGATCAAGAGGATCTTCATCTGGGTTCCGGTATTTTTCTGGAAATCTGGATTGGGGATGAATGTTCCGATGAACATTCATCGGAAAACTGGGGGCTTACGGTGGTTGTGGGGGTTTTCAACGGCGGTTGGGTGGTGAATCTCTGGGTTTTGGTTGAGGGTGGAAAGAAAGAAGAGAGAGTTGAGAGAGAGTGGGAAACGAAGAGAGAGAAAGGATCCAGAAAAATGAGTAGTGAAAATTGGATCTTGGTGGTTAATTCTTCCCTGGCCGTTGGATGCTCGACACGTGGCCAAGCTATGGCCATCTGTCGGCGCAACTGGACATGATCCAGTGCGCGTTCCCTCGCATGCTCCTTCGGCCATTAACGCATGCATGCCGTTGATGGGGATTCGAGCGGATCTCAGCCTTACACGCTTCTGAATGCACACCGTAACCATACACCCTCGTTACACTTGATCTAACGGATCAAAACTCTTAATGGGCTCCCCCCTTTGCTAATTACACCCCCCAGGTTTACTATATTAATGCAGCATACACCCCCTTGTACAAAGATTAAAAATAACATGTAATTAATTAATTTTGTGAAATTTTAATTGTTTAATTATTTGTTCTCTCTTGATGATTTAATACAATTTTCTCCTCGAATCGACTAAATCCATTAGTCGCGGTAGACGAGAAATAATTTTTGATCATTTAATTTATTTATTAATAATATAATCGATTCTGATTTATTTATTAACGATATAATCGATTCAAGTTTAATTCTCTCCTCGACCCGACTAAATCTATTAGTCGCTTTAGACGAGAGATAAAAATACACAAATTAAAATACATTTTAATTTGCTGCCCGCGATGATCAATCTATCGATCTGAGCAATCAGCAATGCCCGTAATCTGTTAGCTATACTGACCAAACCTATTGGTCACCGCATCTAACGGTGACATATTAAATCAGGGTTGTACGCCCAAAACATCTAAAAAACACTAAACCACGATACTACGGATATTTATCCCAGGCAATTCAAAATGCCTTTCAAATCACAAACTACGATAGGCCATTCAAAAAGCCTTCAAACAATCAAATTCTAATTCTAAGGCGTACAATCCTGTGCCCGAACTACGTTGACTCTGATTCTCCATAAGGAGATACGTAGGCACTTGGATAACCAAGGCGAGTCCCCCTCCCTAAAATCTCAATTTTTCCCCTATTCAATTCCTTAGCTATTAAACCTTAATAAATTTAGCCATAAGCCTTAACCTTAGATTCAAAGCCAATAGGAAAGGGTTGAGGGTGCCTAACACCTTCTCTCGACCTGATTATAATAACTTACCCCGAATCTCGTATCTGCGTAGGGTTTCCTATTCGCCCTTCAGAATAGGTGGCGACTCTAAATCTTAATTTTTAGGGCAGGTTGCTACAGCTGCTCCTCTTCATCTTCTATTGGCAAAATTTCTCTCCATTCAGGTTTAAAATGCAAGAGAAAAACTGTGGTGAATGCATCCCAAGTAGTTAGTGCTTTATATTGAGACCTCCATATCCACCATTGAAGTGCACAACCTCGAAATGATGTGATAGCTTTTACAATTTTTAATGTTTCTCTTGTTCTTTGCTCTTTGAAAATTTTCTCAACGCAAAGAATCCATCAGTATGCATCTTCTTCTTCTTCTTCTCCATAGAACACTGGAATAGCCATATAATTTCGGAGAATGAGATCGAAATGAAAGCACCAATTGATAGGAAGTTTCCTATCAAAGCTATACAATTAGGGTTTTCTACACTAAAGGGGAAGAACACTAAAAGCGAAGAGAAATAAAAGATAAAAATAAACTTCATTGATTTTTTTGATACCCTAATGTCTCAGTTAGGGGTGTTCGCGGTGCGGTTTGGGCGGTTTTGACGTAAAAAATCATCTGAATCGCAAGAGGAAAAAGTGTGCGGTTCGGTTTAGTTTGGTTGGCTTTTAGAAATAAAACCGAACCAAACCAAACCAAACTAATGCGGTTTGGATTGGTTCGGTTTTTTTTTACAAAAATGTATTGAGTCTACATACACATATTGATGACAACATAACTTTGTATTTAGTCATTTATGCATTATCAAATAACAACAAAATTTATCATATTTAGATAACAACTTTCCATTTAATATACATAAATAATATTATATAAAGTAGAATAAAAAACATAAAATAGTAGCATAAAATAATATTAAAAACATCATAATAAATAAAAAAAGAGGAAATGAAAAATATAGAAGATGAAAAAGAAAGAGTAGAAGAGATACGATTAGATAAGAAGAGGAACATTAAAAATGTAATTGAAAGAGAGAACAGTAGAATAAAAATAAGGGTTAAATATGTTTCTAGTCCCTATAAAATTACCAAAAAATATTTTTAGTCCCTATAAAAAAATAGTTGACTTTTAGTCCCTATAAAATTACTTTTGTACTCATTTTTAGTCTCTCTACAGGAACTAAAAGTGAGTGCAAAAACAATTTTATAGGGACTAAAAGTCAAATTTTTTTATATAGGGACTAAAAACCAAAATTGAAATATTTATAGGGACCAAAAACTTATTTAACCCTAAAAATAATAAGATGAAAAGGAAAGAACTTAAGAGATGAAAGACTAAAAAAGAATGTGTGATATGTATTTGGAAAAGAAGAAGTGAGAAGAAGGTGCAATACCGCTATGAGAGATTTGAGAAGACTTAAACTGAAACCTTAAGTGTAAGGAAGAGAAAATCATTCGTAATAGTAAGGCTAAGACATAATAAGTTTGAGTTTGGGTTGGATATAAGTTAATTGAAGTTAGGGGTTGTAACATAATGCGGTTTGGTTGGTTTGTAAAATACAAACCGCAAACCGAACCGAACCGCGCGGTTTGTTAAAACATGGTCCAAACACATCCTAACCAAATGCAGTTTTTTACGATTTCAGTTTGGTTTGGTTTGGTTTTGTGGTTTTCTATTGGGCCGATTTGGTTTTGAACACCCCTACTCTCAGTGAGACTACAATATATAATGTTACTAGTGGATAACAAACTATAAAGTCTAAATATTAATAAAGACCCAAATAACAATACCAATAAAATTATTACTTATTATATAAATTTTTAATAAACTTTTTTTTGACAGAAAATAAATGATATTCATTCATTCAAATCGATAGAGTACATCGTTGCAATTCAAATTCAAAATCGCCAAAAACAAAAAGGATGAATCTGCGAACAAATCCACAGCATCCATGTTAATAGCATAAAACGGCAAATTGCATATGCCTACAAATATTAATGTATTGACTGTATTGAGGTGTCCGAAATATTCATGCTTCCGGATCTGTAGCGTTGACGGCACCAAAGTCATTGATTGAATCAGCACTAGATCGAAACTAATCTTTCAATCTGAAACAAATGAACACCGCACAAAAACGGAAAAATAAAATACCCGCACAAAGACGAGAAATCAAAATACACCGTAGAAATATGGGAAATCAAAACAAATGATGACCCACGAAATCACAAAAAAGACAAAAAGAAAAGGTGTGAAAATCACTTATTTAAGTAATAGATAAACAAAAACGATTTGGACGGGTGATTTTGGATCAAAATTGATCCTAAATCACCCCTCTTTGAGAGAGAGAGGAAGGAAAAAGAAGAAAAGTGACTGCTAGAATAGAAGAGGAATACTAAATTCTACTCTCTATCGTATATTCACAAAGACGCGTTTCATTAAACATTTTAAAATTTTAATTAACAAATTAGCATATCTAGCAATTATGTCTATTAATGCGTGTGAGTTTGATTGGAGATGTTATATATTATCATTAAGATTATTATATGATTTTTTTATCATAATAAAGATAGTTAAGTTTTTTTTATCTAGTACTTCCCAGTTTGTTGTAACCATTACTCTCTAAATTTTGTTCATCCTATTGAACCCTAAGTTAAAAAGTATTCATTTTCTATCTCTACGATTCTATATGTTCATCATTGTTAACAACGTTAACAACTTGTATCAATTTAAAGTTTCCCAAATTATACTCTTATGAAAGAAATGAATTAAGGATTATTATCGTGGGCATGAGAGTCTTTTCATTACATGATCAATGGTTTTTTGGGTAATTGATAACCCTAATACTTTCTGAACTCGGCAATTTGAAATTTTGAGGGATCTCAATATCAAAAACAAAACATAAGGCAAATAAATTGAGGTCATAATTATCATCATCACTTTCCTTTAACTTTTCTTCAAAAGTTTATAATCTTTCTCTATATTGGGTATCTTGGTGGTTGGTGGTTGTATGGAGTTCATCGAGTGCAAGGTTTATGGTACCACTATCACTTGAGAATAATGAAAAGGGGGAAAATTATTAACATGTTGAGGTTGAGAAATGATAGTATGGTGCTCCCTATTTGCAGCAGAGGGTTTTTCATTTGCTTAATCTTCCACTGAAGGTTGTAGGGCTTTCAAAAATTCACTCATTTTATTTTATTTTTCAATTTATTTCGTGTTTTAGAGTTTCAATGCTTATTTAGTTCAACTTTTCTTATAAATGGAGATTGAGTTCGGTACAAGCGTGAAAAAATATTTTGCTTGAGTTTCTCTTTTAAGTGGCAAATGAGCAGGATTAAGAATGAATATAATATAATTTATGTTGTGTAGAAAAAAAATAAAATTTCAAACATTAAGGTTCTGTTTTTAGCACTTTGTATGATAATAAAAAGATCTCTTTAGTAACCGTCTTTTTAAAACGAGTTTATAAATTATTTTACCAGTTTATAGTTTATTTTTCATACACTATTTTAAATAACATTTTAACTTTTTTTTCATTATTACCCTTACACATTTTAATTATTTTAAATATATATTTAATCATTAATTAATAAATATTTGATTATATCATTTTATATTTATCAGCTAGTTAAACCGTTAATTTTATTAAACACTTTAATTAACTTATTAGCTATTAGTTATCAGTCATCGGCTATAAGTTATTAGCTATCAGGTATCAGCCATAAACTATAAGCTATCAACTACCTTATCACTCAACCGTTAATTTTACCAAATAGAGCCTAATTGTGTTTAAAATATGAATGCTATCAAATGGTGTTTAAACAAAAAAAAATCAACAAAATATGATGTCAATGAGAATGTATTCATGCAAACATATAGATGTAATGCAACTATATTGAAGACAATGAAGAAACATCTTATAACAATATCAAATGTGTGTTTTTTTTTTTTTTTAGTAAGCAAGAGATTTCATTAATGAAAAAGGAGAACAATGGGTTCTCCAAACCTTACAAAAGGATGCGGGAAAAGACCCGAACAAAAGGAAAATTACATACCAACTATTACAACGAGAGGAAAAACAAAGGATCCGTAACAAACTCGTAATAAGAGAAATTGGGATGTGTAATTTTACCGCAAAACATCCACCTCCAAGCTAAAGCTTTAATATTCCAAACTATATCATTTATACTCCACCTATCCTTCCAAAAACGCACCCCGTTTCTAAGAATCCAAAGGGTCCAAACACAAGCGAGCCAAATCATTCCCTCATTTCCTTTTGACACTTTCTTCATACGGAAAAATTTATATGCCAATCCAAGAAATTAGTTTTGCAATCTTCCTCATCCTTCTCCTTTTTTCCCACCCAACCGGCAACTTCCCACCACACCTTCTTGGCCACCCCACAAGAAAAAAATAAGTGCCTCATATTCTCCCCACAATTGTCACAAAGAATACAATTAAGACTATCCACGGGAATTGCCATACCTCGTCTCACCAAAAGATCTAAAGTAGGAAGTCTATTTCGGAAAAGTCTCCAACCAAATGCCTTCACTTTAAAAGGAACCTCCGATTTCCAAAGAAACTCAAACGCCTCGTGATTTTTGTCGAAAGGACCATGAGGAGTCCGAACACGCCTAATATACTCATAACAAGAAGCCACCGAGTATTCCGGACCCTTATCCTCCTTTCCCATCCACTCCACGACATCCTTACCTTCCTTCGAACCTCCATAATCCTCCAACCGGCCCTTTAGAGCGCCAAACAAACTATCGGCCCCTTCATCCCCCAACACCCCTTCTTTCACTCCTAAATCCCCCCATTTCCATATACCCTCTTCCCAACCTCCCATAGCCGCAACCGAAACCTTTTTCAAGCAAGATTTTTCAAAGATAATCGAAAAGACCTCTCTAAGTGGTCTCTCTTCCAACCAAGATGATTCCCAAAAAGGAGTGGAAAAACTATTATGCACTTTAAATCTACACTTGTCAACAATTGGATCAAACAAGGAAAAGGAATTTGTTTTAACTAAGTCCTTCCACCAAATGGAACAATTGGAGGAAACTTTGTTCCCTCTTCCATCATCACAAACAATAGGGTTTAAATCACCATATCTCGATTTCAAAACTTTGTACCATAAAGAATTGCCACCTTCAAGAATTCTCCATCTCCATTTACAAAGGAGAGCAAAATTGAACAACTTGATATTTTTCACCCCTAAACCTCCATCCTCTAAAGGCAAATTAACATCGCTCCATTTCACCCAATGAATTTTCCTCTTATCCTCCACTCCTCCCCAAAGAAATTTGTTTTGGATACTAGTAAAATACTTCACCACTCTAGACGGAACTTTGTAGAAAGACATGGTGAAGATAGCTAAGGAACTAAGAACGGACTTCAATAGAGTAATTCTTCCACCTAAATTCAAAAAGCGATTTGTCCATCCATCCAATCTACTCTTCATTTTAGCCACAAGAGGATTTCAAGTAGATTCCTTCCTCGGATTGAAACCAATAGGTGAATATTAATATTAATATTTGGTGTGCAAGAACAAAGATGTATTCCTTCGTGGCTTAAATGAACCTTCTTAAGTGTTTTTACCTCGATTGAAAAAGAGGTTTTACTTTAATTTGGTGGATGGGGTAATGAAGAGTGTTATAGAAAATGTGTCACTTCCCTTTCGTTTGAATGGTAACCTGAGAGAAAAAATTATACTTGACATAGGTTTGATCCCCAACAATAGCATTTTTATATTTTTAAAATTGGAAAGCATGTACAACTTTTCCTCTGAGATGCTGTTAGTAACTGAGGTGAAAGATAGGTATTTACCTTTCAACCGAAGAGAAACACATTTTCTTTTTTAAATATAAATTTTTAAAATCTTACATAATTTTTATTTTGACCGGTATTTTTTTAGACATAACTTAAATACACATTTTGTGACAAAATTTATATACACATATGTAACACAACAAGAACATTTGATATATAGCAAAATACATTTCTTACAACAAAACCTAAATGACAGGCATATATTATTTTACAACAAAACTGAAATATATATGTAATGGTTAACTGATTAACAAGACATTAAACTAGAGAAATTAGTGTAAATAATAATAATAATCTAGCACTATTAAAAAAAACTACTTTTAATGACAACTATTTCATCTCACATACAATAAAGTTGGGGGTATATATCTTGTATGCGCCATGTTTTTTTTCTTAAAAAATATATACTATATTTCGGCAATTTCTCCTAAAAATTGATGGATAAACTAATTCAGTGTACACACTTCAAATCCCCGCATCATCACGTATGTTTTCATGTCATTAAAAGTGGCTCTTCATTGAATATTTTGTTTTTAACCTAAAAGTAAGCGACTTTTTAACTCATGTTTATTTCCTAACCGAGGTAAAATTGTTTCCCGAATACATAAAGCTTTAGCTTGTAGCATTCAGTTTCAGTTGTCTAAACCCTAACAAAGAGCATTGAATAAGAGAGCCAAAAACAACGAGCGTCATAAACACGTATCATCTTCAATACAAAGATGATATGTGTTTAGGGCTCTCGTTTCTTCTTCAAAGATCTAATATATTTTTTTTACTTCAAACTTCAGGTAGTTAAAACATCACTACTCATTTTGTTATTGTCGTCGTTGTTGTTGTCGAGACCTAAAGGTTTATTGATAATGTTGTTTTAGTTTTGTTGAGTTGTTGTTGTTATTGAGTTTGAGTATTGATATCCACATTATGTTTTTTGGGCATATCTCATCTTGTTTCGTCGAGTTGAGTTTATTATATCTAATTTCGATTGTTTGTTTTACTAACCCCTCTTCGAGTATATAACCTATTAAATTGATTTTACAAATAATCATATGAAAAAATTATAAGTTGTATTTGAAACATATCTTACACTGCTTAATCTTTTTCTAGCATTCTGCAACTCATCATTTATTTCATGCCTTTTAGTTGTTAGAATTTCTCTAATACTTCTATTCTTTATTCAACTTTCTTCCATATTTGTTCATTTTTCAAAGCATCAAATTTTATGCTTTTAAGAATGAATTAGTAGAAAATAAAATGCCGAATAGAGAACTTGAAACATTGAAGAAATTTTGACAATTAAAGAGCGTAAGGTGAATGATGAGTTAGAGGTGCTAGGAAATCATTGATTAGTGTGAGTTGTTCTTCATACATAACACAATTGTTCATATAATTATTTTCCTAACCAAATTTGAGAAGTTATATATTGAGTTAGAGTTTAGTGAAATAAATAATCTACATTAGATATAATAAACTCAGTCTTATTTAACCCCTCAAATAAATGGTAAAATAGAGGGAAAAAGTGGTGAAGTTATTTTTTATATGTAAATCAAATGATGTATTTGTTAGAAATTCGGTATGATAATCCTGGATAACTTCGAAGAATCGTGTTCGTACACTTTCCGAACAAAGTATTTCGATCATATTCTTGCCTGGGTTCACAAAATCTTTGTGGGGATAATTCTCGAAGAGCAAGCTATTCTGACAATAGAGAACAGATCAGGAATGTAAAGAGGAAGTATTCATTTCGTGTGCCAAAATCGAGGCCAAATGACTCCTTATATAGGAGATCAATAACAGAAACCGAAAAGACACACTTGTTCAGAAAAAACGGTCATGTATGTTGGGAAAGGGTACAATTGTTCAGAAAAAACGGTCATGTTTGTTGGGAAAAGGTACAACTGTTCAGAAAAATTTTCGAACGGGGCGTTGCCCCGCACCCCGCCAGGGGCTACGCCCCTTGGAACCCCGTTTCAATTATTCGTATTCAATTACACGTTTGGCTCGACGAGCGTGCACTCTGCACTACCCTAACTCGTTTCAAACTTAACGCATAATTGCATCGGCCTATAGTAAATCACATTACTACCAAAATACATTGATGATACTAAAATCACCAACAAACTCCCCCCATTTTAGTATAATCCTTGATTTACTTACAGGTATAACGATCAAACAAATGCATAGACGAAAATGTCTAGCGATTGAATTTTCATCTTAGTACAAATACACATTCCAAATACTCGAAAATCGGGGTGTCAGAGTGATTGAACCCGTCAATCCATTTGAATATCTGAAGATATAGTACACATATGTTTCTTACAATACTATACTAATCATACTTGACACTTTACAAGCCATGTGTCCTTATCCATTAATAAGCATATAGGAAGCCAAGTCCAAGCTTCCTGAAGCGGCAAAACTTCATGCTCACATAGGTGATCCTTTTAATCTTGCACCTGCATTTGCAATTTTTCAAAAGAACCATTAAGAAGATATACTTCAACCTAGCCATCACTTGCAGGTCTGAGCACATACCTTGGGAAGATAAACACAATTGCTCCAATCTTTAACTATGATCTTTCCACATTGAATTCTGCTTCTAACGTTGTATTAGAAGGGAATTTGGTATACCATAGCTAATAGATTTAAATGGACTTTAATCCCATCCCAATTACCGACTTCTTCACTAAGTCTCTAGCTAACCCCTTCGTCAAGTGGTCAGTTAAGTTTTGTTGCGACCGAACAAACTCAATAGATATCACCCCATTCATGATTAATTTGCCTAATCATACTATGTCTAATACCCAAATTTCTAGACTTTCCATTGTATACGTGACTATATGCTTTAGCCAGTGTGGCACTACTATCACAACGGATAAAAATTGGTGATATCGGTTTAGGCCATATCGGAACCTCATATACCAAGTTCCTTAGCCATTCTGCTTCTTTACCAGCAACAACTAATGCTACAAACTTAGATTCCATTGTGGAACTAGTTATACATGTTTGCTTCTTGGAAGCCCATGAGATGGCACCTCCCCCAAGCAAGAACACCCATCCACTTGTAGAGGATGAATCTTCAACATTATTTATCCAACTAGCATCCGAATAACCCTCTAATACCGGAGGAAATCCCATATATGACAATCCATAATTCATAGTACCCTTCAAGTACTTGAATACCCTAGTTATCGCATGCCAATGATGTCTACTAGGATTATTAGTAAATCTGCTCAACATTCCATCTGCATAAGCAATATTCGGTCTAGTGCTAATCATAGCATACATCAAAGAGCCTATAGCTCTTGAGTATTCAAGTTGATCCACAAGTTTACCTGTATTTGGCATAAGCGTTTCTCCCGGATCCTTGGGAGTACTTACTGGATAACAATTTTCATAATTGAACTTCTTGAGTATTTTCTCAATGTAATGAGATTGCGTAATTACAATCCCCTTATTCTCCCGTTTAATCTTAATACCAAGAATAACATCCGCTTCTCCCATATTCTTCATGGAGAACTTTGATGAAAAGAAATTCTTTGTTTTATCAATTTGATTTTGGTCGGTGCCAAAGATCAACAAGTCATCAACATATAGACAAATGAAAACTCCTTTACTGGATGTATCAAATTTGCTATACACACATTTGTCAGCTTGGTTTAGAATGAAACCATTAGACAAAACAACCTCATCAAACTTTTGATGCCACTGCTTTGGAGCTTGTTTCAGCCCATACAACGACTTAACTAGCTTACACATTTTATGCTCATTACCAGGCATTTCAAATCCTTCAGGTTGCTTCATATACACTTCTTCTTCCAAATCACCATTCAAAAATGTTGTTTTGACATCCATTTGATGAATCACTAGATTATGAATAGCCGCCAAGGCAATCAACAATCTAATAGTAGTTATACGGGAAACTAGAGCATAGGTATCGAAATAATCGATCCCTTCTTTTTGTCTGAAACCTTGGATAACTAATCTAGATTTAAACTTGTCAGTTGTACCATCGACTTTCATCTTCTTTTTGAAGATCCATTTGCAACCCAGTGGTTTGCAACCTGGTGGTAAATCAAATAATACCCAAGTATTATTTTCCATGATAGAACCAATCTCTTCATCAATTGCTTCTTTCCAAAAAACAGAATCTCGAGATTTCACAGCTTCATCATACGTTCTTGGATCCTCCTCTATACTATAGCAATAATAGTATTGAGTTTCAATCCGATCCTTTGATCCCACTACTAAATATAGTTGAAAATCATATCCATAAGATCTAGATTTTCTAGCTCTTTTGCTCCTACGGGGTTCAAGTGTCTCACTTGGCACATCATTTGAATGATCATCCCTTAGAGATTCATCTGAATTAGGTATAGATATCTTTGGTCTAGGTATAGAAGAGAAACAATTCTCATCAAATATGGCATCTCTTGATTCTATAATCATGTTAATAGAAATCGAGTCATTAGGTTCTATAACATAAAACCTATAGGCCTTGGAGTGTTCAGCATATCCAACAAAGATGCAACCTACACCCTTTTCGCCCAAAGTTTTCCTTTTTGGGTCCGAGAGTCTAACCACGGCCCTACAACCCCAAACACGTAGAAATGTTAAGTTGGGTCGTTTCTTATACCAAAGTTCATATGGGGTAGCCTTGTTCCTTTTATTAGGAACCTTATTTAACAAATAACAAGCCGTTAACATAGCTTCTCCCAAAAACCCTTCACTCAAACCAGAGTAAGATAACATGGCATTTACCATTTCTTTAAGAACTCTATTTTTCCTTTCAGCCACACCATTTTGTTGAGGTGTATAAGGTGACGTAATCTCATGAATGATTCCTACGGATTGGAAACATACAGGATCATAATATTCACCACCTCTATCGGTACGTAATGTTTTAATCAGCACATTCTGTTGCACTTCAACTTCAGTTTTATAAATTTTGAATTTATCTAAGGCTTCGTCCTTAGCGTGCAACAAATAAACATAGCAGAATCTAGATGCATCATCTATGAAAGTGACAAAATATTTTTTATTCCATAATGATGGAGTAGCAGGAAAATCACATAAATCACTATGTATTAATTCAAGAATGACAGATTTCCTTGTTATACTTTTAAAAGGTTGCCTAGTGATCTTTGTTAACATGTAAGTTTTACACTTTTCATTATTTTCATCAAAAACAGGAATTAAATCGTCTTTAGACATTTCATGCATTCTTTTATAATGTACATGTCCTAGACGAGCATGCCATAACGAAAAATTGATAACATTCGAAGAGGACATAAATACAGAACCAGAATCATTAGGAACTCCATTCAAATTCATCATAAACATTCCATTATTATAATATCCAAATCCTACAAACACACCAGACTTCGATAAAACATATTTATCGGATTCACACACTTGCTTGTATCCAAGCTTATTCAATACAGGACCAGAAATTAAATTCTTATGTAACTTAGGAACATACAATACATTAAACAAAGTAATAGTCTTTCCAGAACTGAATTCTAGCACCACGTTTCCTTTGCCTTCAACGGGAGCGAAGTGATCATCTCCCATGTAGAGAACAAAACCATCTTCCATTGGAACAAGAGTCTTGAACCAGAAACGATCCTTGCAAACATGTGTTGTGGCACCAGAATCAATCCACCATGCGATAGCATCATCCTGCACATAAAATGCTTCAGACGTTAGTGAAACCGAATGTTTAATCAAACTATTCAAATCACAAATTGATTTCTGACCTTGGTTTTCGGATTGGTCCTTAGACCCCTTTCCTGAACCACCTGCGTTCGTGTTGTTGTGCTTTTTGCCGAAACGGCAATCCTTCTTAAAGTGGCCTGTTCTGCCACATTTCTAGCATTCTAGTTTCGGTTTCTTGTTACCACCGAAACTTCCCTTTTTTTTATTGAAAGCACGCTTCTTTCCTTTGTTTTTTTTGTTATCGTTCTTACCACCCTCTTCGATCATATTAACCGAGGGTCCATCAATTTCTTTGCCTTTTCCTTTGTTATCCTCATGCGCTCTTAGAGATTCCTCTATGCGCAAATGACTTCCAAGTTGGATAAAAGACAGTTCGTCTTTCCTATGTTTCAGATTGTGTTCGAAATCCTTCCATGAAGGAGGCAACTTGTCTATGATGCTTGAGACAGATATTATTTCATCCATCTTCAATCCTTGTTGTGTGAACTGTCCAAGGATTCGGAGGAGTTCATTGAATTGTTCCATGACAGACCTCGATTCAACCATTTTGTAATTGTTGAAATCGGTCACCAGGAACTTTTTACTGGATGAGTCCTCTGCCATGTACTTCGCTTCGAGACAATCCCACAATTCCTTTGCAGATTCCACGTTTTGGTAAATATCAAATAAGGGATTAGACATACCGTTAAGAATGTGCCCTCTGCATATGTAGTCGTCGTTCTCCCACTTTGATTGGCGTCTCAGATTTTCAACCGTGTCATCCTCCACGAGTTCTGGAATTGGTGTGGACAGAACGTGCACCACCTTCAACGTTGTCAACATGAAATTCACCTTTTTCTGCCAACGCCTGAAGTCTTGTCCTTGAAACTTGTCCAATTTTTCGAAACTTTTAGTCATCTCCTTGACAGTGCTTCCTCCAACCATGATTATCAGAGAAAATACTTTGTTCGTTTATTAGAAATTCGGTATGATAATCCTGGATAACTTCGAAGAATCGTGTTCGTACACTTTCCGAAAAAAGTATTTCGACCCTATTCTTGCCTGGACTCACGAAATCTTTGTGGGGATAATTCTCAAAGAGCAATCTGTTTCTGACAATAGAGAACAAATCAGGAATGTAGAGAGGAAGTATTAATTTCGTGTGCCAAAATCGAGGCCAAATGACTCCTTATATAGGAGATCAATAACAGAAACCGAAAAGACACACCTGTTTAGAAAAAGCGGTCATGTCTGTTGGAAAAGAGTACAACTGTTCAGAAAAAACGGTCATGTCTGTTGGGAAAAGGTACAATTGTTCAGAAAAAATTTCGAACAGGGCGCTGCCCCGCACCCCGCCAGGGGCTACGCCCCTTGGAACCCCGTTTCAATTATTTGTATTCAATTACACGTGTGGCTCGACGAGCGTGCACTCCGCACTACCCTAACTCATTTCAAACTTAACGGATAATTGCATCGGCCTATAGTAAATCACATTACTACCAAAATACATTGATGATACTAAAATCACCAACAATATTTCTTAGATTTTGTTAATAACTGAGGGGCGAATCCCTAATTTATTATATCTATTGTTAATAACCAGACAATACATTCAAAAAGTAGCAATGCTCAAGATATTGCCAACTCATCATTCTAAAAGAAAATCTCTACATCAATAAGAACACAAACACCACCACTCTATATATAGGACGATATCTTGTGAAACCCTCTACATACCACAATTTGTCATTAAAGATACAATGAGTATGCAACCTTTGTTACTGGGATAGAATGCAAGTGCAGTAAAAAAATTGGATCCAACTTGTTCTTACCAAATATCTTATCTTTTAATTCTAATGAAATTTTATGTTATGTATCTAACTTTTTTATGTTATATTGGAAATTGGTTTGGTGCAAAGCCATTAAACTTGTAAAGGAATGGATATGCAATAAAATATGGATATGTTCTACTCTAAGAAAAGCAGTAACGATGATGAATCAAATTTGTAAAAAAATTGTACTTTTTGATTGAAAATTTATATTTTCATTTAAGTTTAAATGCACTTTTGGTCTGTCTATTATGATGATTTTTCACTTTTAGTCCTCTATTTTATAAACTAACTTTTTGGTCCCTAAACTTTACATCACTTGGAATTTGGTTAGTCTCCCTCCAACTTTACATATGTGGCATTAATTGATTGGGGAAAAAATATTTATTTTTAGTGAGTTTGCAATATTGAATATGATAGTTTTTTTATTAAATTTTTTTTTAATTTATCAAATTATTTATTTAATTATGTTTTTTATAAATATATTTTAAACATTACTTAAGACAAACATTATTTACAAATTTATTTGAAAATTATTTAAGAAAAATTTTAAAAAATAATATTAGCCCTTTAGCCCAATCAATTGCAAAATCTCTCCATAGTACTCCAGCCCAAAAGTGTTTTGATTGTTGAGTCTGTTTAGTTTATATAAACACTAAAGTTCTCTCCACCTTTAATAATGTAGGACTATTTAAAAGATTATAATTCCTTGATCTTTCTATTCCATGATCAATCAGTATATATATAAGAATTCCTAGTTGTCACAATGAATGTCTAACATAATGCTCATCTTAAGGCTATATCTAAGGTAACTAATAATATATGGTCAACACCAAATAATAATAATAATTAATATACAATAATATTCAATCAATAGTACATCCAAAATAATAATGATTATTGCATATTCTATCACACCCCCGCAGTCGAAACACGAGGGTCACGAACACTGAGACTGATTCGAAAATCCTAAAAAAGTATGAGAGGCAGTCCCTTAGTGAAGATGGCAGCTATTTGATAATAAGAAGGGACATTGTTGGAGCGGTAATGCGGCAAGCAACAAAAGTTTTGGAAGTATTTATCCGGGAATTATCGTGTCCACAGGAATCGGTGCTACCGAACTGCCGTTCGACGGATTCTTAGTTCTTGAGTTTGGGTTAAAATGGGTTTTGAGCAAACAAGAAAAAATATTGTTAGAACAAGATTTGTTCTGATAAATATTCTTAGTTTTGATGATAACAAGGATATGAATTTTGTGTGAGATAATGTGGTACTCTAATACATTGCAATTTCCATTTCAGGAAATATATAAAGAGTATGCACAAGTCAGCGCTCAGAAGCTTTGTCTCAGAAGGTTCAGCATGCAACATCAGAACATGGTCTGGCAAGACATCAGAAGATGGTCAAGGCAGAATCAGAACATGGGTCTATGGAAGCATCAGAAGAACTTGAGATCAGAAGCAGAAGCACTGAAGTTCTCATGGTATCACGCTCAGAAGCACTTCAAGGTCAGAAGACAAGAAGATGCTAGGCACCAAGCTGTTTGACTCTGATGATATTCAAATATTATATTCACAAACATCAGATCAGAAGAAAGTACAGGTGGCAGGCTACGCTGACTGACAAAAGGAACGTTGGAAGCTATTAAAGGCAACGTCAGTAGACACAGCGTGAACAAGGCTCGAGGTAGTTGACAAAAGCGTGAAACATTAAATGCAATGCTGTACAAAATACGCAAAGCATTAAATGCACCCAACGGTCATCTTCTCAAACGCCTATAAATATGAAGTTCTGATGAGAAGCAAGGTTACCAATTCTGAACGAAATTATTCTGAAAGACTTGCTGAAACGATGTTCAAATTAAAAGCTCAGAAACTTCATCTTCATCAAAGCTCACTACATTGTTGTTGTAATATATTAGTGAGATTAAGCTTAAACGTTAAGAGAAATATCACTGTTGTGATTATAGCTTTTAAGAAGCATTGTAAAACTCTTATTTGATTACATTAATTTGTAAGTAACTAGAGTGATCAAGTGTTGATCAGGATACTCTAGGAAGTCTTAGCTTGTGTCTAAGCAGTTGTAATTAGAGTGATCACGTGGTGGTCAGGATACTCTAAGAAAGTCTTAACTTGTGTCTAAGCATTTGTTCCTGGAGTGATCAGGGTGTGATCAGGATACTCTAGAAGACTTAGTCGCGGACTAAGTGGAAAACCATTGTAATCTGTTGCGATTAGTGGATTAAATCCTCAGGTGAGGTAAATCACTCCGTGGGGGTGGACTGGAGTAGTTTAGTTAACAACGAACCAGGATAAAAATAACTGTGCATATTGTTTTTATCGTGCAAGTTTTTAGACTACACTTATTCAACCCCCCCCCCCTTTCTAAGTGTTTTTCTATCCTCCAATTGGCATCAGAGCGCCGGTTCTAAGGTGCAAGCACTTAACCGTGTTTTGAAAAGATTCAGGAAGAGAAAAACGCTTCAGTAAAAGATGGCTGGTGAATCTCAATCAAATCCAACTGCATCTACATCTGGCTCTGCTGAGCAATACAATGGTAACAATGGTTATACTAGACCACCAATATTCGATGGTGAAAACTTTGAATATTGGAAAGATAAACTGGAAAGTTACTTTCTTGGTCTGGATGCTGATCTATGGGATCTTCTGTTGGATGGTTACAAACATCCTGTTTAAAGCTACTGGTGTAAGGCTCACGAGAAGCGAAATGACTGATGATCAAAAGAAAGATTTCAAAAATCATCACAAATGCAGGACTGTTTTGCTGAATGCTATCTCTCATGCTGAGTATGAGAAGATATCTAACAGGGAAACGGCCCATGACATATATGAGTCCTTGAAAATGACTCATGAAGGAAATGCTCAAGTCAAGGAGACTAAAGCTCTTGCTCTAATCCAGAAATATGAAGCCTTCAAGATGGAGGATGATGAAGATATTGAGAAGATGTTCTCAAGATTTCAAACTCTAACTGCTGGATTGAGAGTTTTGGATAAAGGCTACACCAAGGCTGATCATGTAAAGAAGATTATCAGAAGCTTACCCAGAAGATGGGGTCCAATGGTGACTGCATTCAAGATTGCGAAGAATCTGAATGAAGTTTCTTTGGAAGAGCTGATTAGTGCCCTGAGGAGTCATGAGATTGAACTTGACGCTAATGAACCTCAGAAGAAAGGTAAGTCTATTGCTTTAAAATCTAATGTTAAAAAATGCACTAACGCTTTTCAGGCTAGAGAAGAAGATCCTGAAGAATCAGAATCTGAAGAAGAAGATGAACTGTCCATGATCTCCAGAAGGGTAAACCAACTCTGGAAGAGCAAGCAAAGGAAGTTCAGAGGCTTCAGAAGTTCAAAGAAATTTGAACGAGGAGAATCTTCTGGTGACAGAAGATCTGACAAGAAGAAGGCTGTCTGCTATGAGTGCAATGAGCCTGGACATTACAAGAATGAGTGTCCGAAACTTCAGAAGGAGAATCCCAAGAAGAAGTTTCATAAGAAGAAAGGTCTTATGGCAACATGGGATGATTCTGAATCAGAATCAGGATCAGACTCTGAAGGAGAGCAGGCAAACTTTGCGCTGATGGCGACAGAAGATGATGGATCAGAATCTACATCAGAATCAGATTCTGAAGAGGTATTTTCTGAACTATCTAGAGAAGAGTTAGTTTCCAGTCTAACAGAGCTTCTTGAATTAAAAGCTCATCTTAGTATCAAATACAAAAAGCTGAAAAAGCAATTTGAATTTGAAACTAAGAAGCTTGAGTTGGAAAATTCTGAATTAAAAGAAAAAGTTTTAAAATTATCCAATAATGTTGGATCTCCTTCTGATTCAGAAAAATCCACTCCCAGTCTGAATCATATTCTGAAAGAATATGATTTAAGTTTCAGGAAGTTCTTATCTAGAAGTATTGGCAGAAGTCAGCTAGCTTCTATGATATATGCTGTGTCTGGAAACAAGAGAGTTGGCATTGGTTATGAGGGTGAAATCCCATACAAGCTTGAATCTGTGGATGATATGAAAATATCATACAAGCCTCTGTATAACCAATTTAAATTTGGCCACTCCCATGATATTAAGCACACATCACATGCACAAAGTTTTCACATAACACACACCAAGAAGCATGTGACACAATCTAAGAAATATCATGGAACTCAGATTAAGAAGTATCATACTGTTCCTCCTGTTAAATATTTTGCTAAACCCAAGTTCAATCAGAACTTGAGGAGAACTAACAAAAAAGGACCCAAGAAATTGTGGGTACCTAAGGAGAAGATAATTTCTGTTGCAGATATCCTTGGCGGCAAAGAGGACAGAAAGCAAAATGTCATGGTACCTGGACTATGGGTGCTCGCGACACATGACGGGCAGAAGGTCTACATTCCAAGACCTGGTGCTTAAACCAGGTGGAGAAGTCAAGTTTGGAGGAGATCAGAAGGGCAAAATCATTGGCTCTGGAACCATAAGTCTTGGTAACTCTCCTTCCATAACTAATGTACTTCTTGTAGAAGGATTAACGCATAACTTATTGTCCATTAGTCAATTAAGTGACAATGGTTATGATATAATCTTCAATCAAAAGTCTTGCAAGGCTGTAAGTCAGAAGGATGGCTCAATCCTATTTACAGGCAAGAGGAAGAACAACATTTATAAGATTGATCTTTCTGATCTTGAGAAGCAGAAGGTGACTTGTCTTATGTCTGTTTCTGAAGAGCAATGGGTCTGGCACAGAAGATTAGGACATGCTAGTTTGAGAAAGATTTCTCAGATTAACAAACTAAATCTGGTCAAGGGACTCCCAAATCTGAAATACAAATCAGATGCTCTTTGTGAAGCATGTCAGAAGGGCAAGTTCTCCAGACCTGCATTCAAGTCTAAAAATGTTGTTTCTACCTCAAGGCCGTTAGAACTCTTGCACATTGATCTGTTTGGCCCAGTCAAAACAGCATCTGTCAGAGGGAAGAAATATGGATTAGTCATCGTTGATGATTATAGCCGCTGGACATGGGTAAAGTTCTTGAAACACAAGGATGAGTCTCATTCAGTGTTCTTTGAATTCTGCACTCAGATTCAATCTGAGAAAGAGTGTAAGATCATAAAGGTCAGAAGTGATCATGGTGGTGAATTTGAGAACAAATTCTTTGAGGAGTTCTTCAAAGAAAATGGTATTGCCCATGATTTCTCTTGTCCCAGAACTCCACAGCAAAATGGAGTTGTAGAGCGAAAGAATAGGACTCTACAAGAAATGGCCAGAACCATGATCAATGAAACCAATATGGCTAAGCATTTCTGGGCAGAAGCAATTAACACTGCGTGTTATATTCAGAATAGAATCTCTATAAGACTCCTTATGAATTGTGGAAGAACAGAAAGCCCAACATTTCTTATTTCCATCCTTTTGGATGTGTATGTTTTATTCTGAATACTAAAGATCATCTTGGTAAGTTCGATTCCAAAGCACAAAAATGTTTCCTTCTTGGATATTCTTAACGCTCTAAAGGCTACAGAGTATACAATACTGAAACATTGATTGTAGAAGAATCAATCAATATCAGGTTTGATGATAAGCTTGGTCTTGAAAAACCAAAGCAGTTTGAGAATTTTGCAGATTTTGATATTGATATATCAGAAGTTGAAGAATCAAGAAGCAAAGCTGCAGAAGCTGGCAGTCTTAGAAGCAATGGATCAGAAGATCAAGTTGCTGCATCTTTAGAGAATCTCAGGATTTCTGAAGAACCAACAATCAGAAGATCACCTAGACTTGCCTCAGCTCATTCAGAAGATGTGATCCTTGGAAAGAAAGATGATCCCATCAGAACAAGGGCATTCCTTAAGAACAATGCAGAATGTCAATTAGGTCTTGTTTCTTTGATCGAGCCAACTTCTGTTGATCAAGCTCTAGAAGATCCAGACTGGATAATTGCCATGCAAGAAGAACTAAATCAGTTTACAAGGAATGATGTATGGGACTTGGTTCCTAGACCAAAAGGATTTAACATCATCGGTACTAAGTGGGTTTTCAGAAACAAGCTAAGTGAGAAAGGTGAAGTGGTAAGAAACAAAGCCAGACTGGTTGCTCAGGGTTATAGTCAGCAAGAAGGGATTGATTATACAGAAACCTTTGCACCAGTGGCCAGGTTAGAATCTATTCGTCTATTAATTTCTTTTGCCACTCAACACAACATCACTCTTTATCAGATGGATGTCAAGAGTGCCTTCTTAAATGGTTATATAGATGAAGAAGTTTATGTTCACCAACCTCCTGGTTTTGAAGACTCCATGTCTCCAAATCATGTTTTCAAATTAAAGAAATCATTATACGGATTGAAACAAGCTCCCAGAGCTTGGTATGAACGTTTGAGTTCTTTCCTTCTGGAAAATGATTTCACTAGAGGAAAAGTGGACACTACTCTCTTTTGTAAAACATTTAAAAAGGATATTTTAATTTGTCAAATATATGTTGATGATATTATCTTTGGAACATCTAATGCTACACATGGAAAGGAGTTTGCTGAGTCTATGCAGGCTGAATTTGAAATGAGCATGACGGGAGAACTCAAGTATTTCCTTGGGATTCAAATCAACCAAACTTCCGATGGAACCTATGTTCATCAAACGAAGTATGTGAAAGAACTTCTGAAGAAGTTTAATCTTTCTGAAAGCAAAGAAGCCAAAACTCCTATGCATCTAACTTGTGTACTGGGTAAGGATGAGGTAAGTAAGAAGGTAGATCAGAAGTTGTACAGAGGTATGATTGGATCTCTTCTATATCTAACTGCTTCTAGACCTGACATTCTCTTTAGTGTTTGTTTGTGTGCTCGATTCCAATCAGATCCAAGAGAATCTCATTTAACAGCAGTTAAGAGAATTCTAAGGTATCTGAAAGGTACTACTAATGTTGGTTTAGTTTACAGAAGATCTAAAGATTACAACTTAGTAGGATTCTGTGATGCTGACTATGCTGGAGATAGAATAGAAAGAAAGAGCACTTCTGGAAGTTGTCAATTTCTTGGAAGTCATCTGATCTCATGGTACAGCAAGAAGCAAGCTACTATTGCCCTCTCAACAACAGAAGCAGAATATGTTGCTGCTGCTGGTTGTAGCACACAAATGCTCTGGATGAGAAGTCAGCTGGAAGATTATCAGATATATGAGAGTAACATTCCTATTTTCTGTGATAATACTTCTGATATATGTTTATCTAAGAATCCTATTTTACATTCAAAAGCTAAACATATTGAGATTAAACATCATTTCATAAGGGACTATGTTCAGAAGGGTGTTATATCTTTAAACTTTGTGGATACAGACCATCAATGGGCTGATATCTTTACAAAACCCCTTGCTGAAGATAGGTTTAAGTTCATTCTGAAGAATATCAGTACGGATTTATGCCCAGAATGAGAAGATGAGAAGATCTTATGTATGAGTATCTTCTGAAATGAAATTGGATTTTTTTTTATATAAGAAGTTCTGATTGAAATCAATTAGAAATTGTGATTCAGTTATTACTAACGTTTCATTGTCTAAGTTGATTCAGAATCTCTTTAAAAGCAAAACAGTTGTAACTGGCTATCCAGATGGTAAACACGTGTTCACTATTTCTGGACAAGCGTGCGTGCATTTGAGGGGACGTCTACTTAGGTAACTGTGCAAATCTCGTCTTTTGTCATTATTATCTCTCCTCACGTCATGTTACATTAAATGCCATTCATCATTTCTTTTATTGTCCTTCTTTTCTTTTTTATATTCCTCGAACGTTTCCCTCTTCTTTTTCCCTCTATTTATTCCTTCATTTAGTTGCATTTTTTCAATGAGTCTTGGCTCTCTTTCTCTTTCTTTTTCTCTCTTGTCCAACAAAGTTTTTCTTTGGCATAAACCCTAGTTCATTCATCTTCAACCTAGCGTTCATCATGAATCCTTTCAACTCAATGAGAACAGATGGAAGGGTTAATTAGTTACAGGATGTGAAGCATATCTTGGGATGGCTCTCCAAGTCTCTTTCAAGACAGATCTCTTCTTCAATGCTGTTATCAACATTTATCCAAAGGAAGAAGACCTTCTTTAGTCACTGGAGCCCGTTTGCAACATTAGCTCCCTGTCTATGAACTGTCCCTCACTTCCTCTTTGGTCTCTTGGATCTCTCCTACAGTGGAGGTTCTAGTCTGGACAGGCATGAAGAGTTTTCAAGCTTTCATGGATGAACAAACTGAAGACCAGAGGGTTCTTGAGTTGTTTGCGCAGTCTTTGCGTAGGATAGAGTCTTAGGCTTTAAGTCTTTGTAGTTTTCTTTCCTTGTTGCATCTGTTTTCCTGCATTCCTCTTTTGTAATCCTTCTTATTGAAATCAATGAAAAGTCATTTATGTTTCTTTCCTTTTGTCTCTTGCTTTACATCTGAATCTTTTATGTTTTTTGATGATATGACAAAAAGGGGGAGAAAATATATGATAAATGATCTGATTAATATTATCAGTTACCGAGTAAAAAGGCTCCACATTTACTAACAGAACTTGCAAAGTTCTATGTGTTTAAGCTGTGTTGTTGCAGGAATCAAAGATTCAAGATCAACATAAGAAGCAACAAAATGAATCAAGCTCTTGGATTCTTGAAGCAAGCTGAGTGCTAGGAAGCTTCAGAATCAGAAGCAAGGAAGAATGATCAGAAATAGCTCTTGGATTCTTGAAGCAAGTTGAGTGCTAGGAAACTTCAGAATCAGAAGCAAGAAGGAAGAATGATCAGAAATTCTGATAATAGAATATGATCCAAATCATTGTCTATTTGCTCTGATACATTGTCTATTGGATCTGATATATTCTATATGGCTTATATGGCTCTGATACATATTTTGTGTTCTGATACACATCTTATGTTCTAACTCATTCATGCTGACTTTTGTCGTTTAGTTTTGTTCTGTAACATTTCAGGATGTAGAGATGCTCTGATGATGCTCTGGTACATTCAACAATGTTCTGATACAATCTAGCATGAAGTGATGTAAGAAGAAATTCAAAGCTCTGAAGCTATCCGAGGGAAGCAGAAATCAGAAGCTGTGAATGTTCTAAAGATCCAGAAAACTCAAGTTCTGAAGCTGTCCTAAATGGAAGCATGAATCAGAAGCTGTGAATGTTCTGAAGATCAAAGAAATTCAAGTTCTGAAGCTGTCCTAAATGGAAGCAGGAATCAGAAGCTGTGAATGTTCTGAAGATCAAAGAAATTCAAGTTCTGAAGCTGTCCTAAATGGAAGCAGGAATCAGAAGCTGTGAGTGTTCTAGGGATCTAAAGAAATTCAAGTTCTGAAGCTGTCCAATGGAAGCAGAAGTCAGAAGCTATGAATTATCAGAAGACAGAAGCTTATGTGATCGTCTCTACCGAAATAATCAGGGAAGTCTTTTATTATTAAAGTTCTTCGAGTATTTATTTCAGGGGGAGATTATTCATCTCAGGGGGATAATGTTAATCTCAGGGGGAGACATATTCACATGCTTACGCTATAGCTGTGTAATTTGTCTTTAGCCGTCTGCTCTTTCTGATCGCAAATTCATATCATTTATATATGTTTTTGTCATCATCAAAAAGGGGGAGATTGTTAGAACAAGATTTGTTCTGATCAATATTCTTAGTTTTGATGATAACAAGGATATGAATTTTGTGTGAGATAATGTGGTACTCTAATACATTGCAATTTCCATTTCAGGAAATATATAAAGAGTATGCACAAATCAGCGCTCAGAAGCTTTGTCTCAGAAGGTTCAGCATGCAACATCAGAACATGGTCTGGCAAGACATCAGAAGATGGTCAAGGCAGAATCAGAACATGGGTCTATGGAAGCATCAGAAGAACTTGAGATCAGAAGCAGAAGCACTGAAGTTCTCATGGTATCACGCTCAGAAGCACTTCAAGGTCAGAAGACAAGAAGATGCTAGGCACCAAGCTGTTTGACTCTGATTATGTAACAGCCCGAGCCTTCGGCGTTCCCGGCACTATTACCTCATGAACTTCTCTACCCCCCTCACTAGTAGAGTTTTTGCCTTCCGTGGGAATCGAACCCTGTACCCTGGGGTTCAAGTACATGTTCATTTCATTCCCACTACCACTTGAGCTACTTAGCTCAAGTGGTAGTGGGAATGAAATGAACATGTACTTGAACCCCAGGGTACAGGGTTCGATTCCCACGGAAGGCAAAAACTCTACTAGTGAGGGGGGTAGAGAAGTTCATGAGGTAATAGTGCCGGGAACGCCGAAGGCTCGGGCTGTTACATAAAAAGGCGCCTTTTTAATGTAACACCCTGGATTTCCGCTTACCCCGCAGGGCTTCCGGCCTACCAAGCATGTCACCAGCTTAATCAATAATCCCCCCTAGGTCCGCTTATCGGCTGCCCAGGAAATATTGTTTTTGCCTCCCGCAGGAATCGAACCATGTACCTAGGGGATAAGTACATATTCATAGCAATTCCTGCTACCACTTGAGCTATATGGTCAAGTGGTAGCAGGAATTGCTATGAATATGTACTTATCCCCTAGGTACATGGTTCGATTCCTGCGGGAGGCAAAAACAATATTTCCTGGGCAGCCGATAAGCGGACCTAGGGGGGATTATTGATTAAGCTGGTGACATGCTTGGTAGGCCGGAAGCCCTGCGGGGTAAGCGGAAATCCAGGGTGTTACATTTTTAGGGAGCCCGTTCAATAAGAACTTCACAGTTAAGCGTGCTTGACTTGGAGTAGTATTGGGATGGGTGACCTTCTGGGAAGTTTCCCAGAAAGCGTGCGAGTGAGGTCAAAGCATGCTGAAAAGACCCGTGTTGGTTTGTGGGGTCAGTCGATCATCCCGAAAGCAGTCTGGGGCATTACAAATGGTATCAGAGCCAAACCTCTCCTAGTACGATGTGGTTCGAGGACGAACCATGCGGAAGCTGGTGGGCATGTAACACCCGAGGCCGAAGAAGGCGAGGGGTGGTTGCACCGCATGGAACACCTGGGGCCAATTGGGGCTAGGGTGGTCGCCACATCGGAATGAGAGGGATCCTAAAGCCGTGCAGGTATGGGATTGCATGGTTGAAGGAAAGCTTATAAGGATTGATAGGTACTACCTATACCAACAAGATGCATCTTCTTTTCGGGAGCCCGTTCCGTAAAAACTCCACAGTTAAGCGTGCTTGACTTGGAGTAGTATTGGGATGGGTGACCTTCTGGGAAGTTTCCCGGAAAGCGTGCGAGTGAGGTCAAAGCATGCTGAAAAGACCCGTGTTGGTTTGTGGGGTCAGTCGATCATCCCGAAAGCAGTCTGGGGTATGTAACAGCCCGAGCCTTCGGCGTTCCCGGCACTATTACCTCATGAACTTCTCTACCCCCCTCACTAGTAGAGTTTTTGCCTTCCGTGGGAATCGAACCCTGTACCCTGGGGTTCAAGTACATGTTCATTTCATTCCCAAGTTCATGAGGTAATAGTGCCTGGAACGCCGAAGGCTCGGGCTGTTACATTGTAACGCCCCAGACTGCTTTCGGGATGATCGACTGACCCCACAAACCAACACGGGTCTTTTCAGCATGCTTTGACCTCACTCGCACGCTTTCTGGGAAACTTCCCAGAAGGTCACCCATCCCAATACTACTCCAAGTCAAGCACGCTTAACTGTGAAGTTCTTATTGAACGGGCTCCCGAAAAGAAGATGCATCTTGTTGGTATAGGTAGTACCTATCAATCCTTATAAGCTTTCCTTCAACCATGCAGTCTCTTCCCTGCACAGCCTTAGGATCCCTCTCATTCTGATGTGGCGACCACCATTGCCCTCTTCGGCCTCAGGTGTTCCATGCGGTGTAACCACCACTCGCCTTCTTCAGCCTCGGGTGTTACATGCCCACCAGCTTCCGCATGGTTCGTCCTCGAACCACATCGTACTGGGAGAGGTCTGGCTCTGATACCATTTGTAACGCCCCAGACTGCTTTCGGGATGATCGACTGACCCCACAAACCAACACGGGTCTTTTCAGCATGCTTTGACCTCACTCGCACGCTTTCCGGGAAACTTCCCAGAAGGTCACCCATCCCAATACTACTCCAAGTCAAGCACGCTTAACTGTGGAGTTTTTACGGAACGGGCTCCCGAAAAGAAGATGCATCTTGTTGGTATAGGTAGTACCTATCAATCCTTATAAGCTTTCCTTCAACCATGCAATCCCATACCTGCACGGCTTTAGGATCCCTCTCATTCCGATGTGGCGACCACCCTAGCCCCAATTGGCCCCAGGTGTTCCATGCGGTGCAACCACCCCTCGCCTTCTTCGGCCTCGGGTGTTACATGCCCACCAGCTTCCGCATGGTTCGTCCTCGAACCACATCGTACTAGGAGAGGTTTGGCTCTGATACCATTTGTAACGCCCCAGACTGCTTTCGGGATGATCGACTGACCCCACAAACCAACACGGGTCTTTTCAGCATGCTTTGACCTCACTCGCACGCTTTCTGGGAAACTTCCCAGAAGGTCACCCATCCCAATACTACTCCAAGTCAAGCACGCTTAACTGTGAAGTTCTTATTGAACGGGCTCCCGAAAACAAGATGCATCTTCTTTTAGGGAGCCCGTTCAATAAGAACTTCACAGTTAAGCGTGCTTGACTTGGAGTAGTATTGGGATGGGTGACCTTCTGGGAAGTTTCCCAGAAAGCGTGCGAGTGAGGTCAAAGCATGCTGAAAAGACCCGTGTTGGTTTGTGGGGTCAGTCGATCATCCCGAAAGCAGTCTGGGGCGTTACAATATTCAAATATTATATTCACAAACATCAGATCAGAAGAAAGTACAGGTGGCAGGCTACGCTGACTGACAAAAGGAACGTTGGAAGCTATTAAAGGCAACGTCAGTAGACACAGCGTGAACAAGGCTCGAGGTAGTTGACAAAAGCGTGAAACATTAAATGCAATGCTGTACGGAATACGCAAAGCATTAAATGCACCCAACGGTCATCTTCTCAAACGCCTATAAATATGAAGTTCTGATGAGAAGCAAGGTTGACGATTTGCTAACAAAAAACTTGCTGAAACGCTGTTCAAATTCAAAGCTCAGAAACTTCATCTTCATCAAAGCTCACTACATTGCTGTTGTAATATATTAGTGAGATTAAGCTTAAACGTTAAGAGAAATATCACTGTTGTGATTATAGCTTTTCAGAAGCAGTTGTAATACTCTTAGAATTGATTACATTAATTTGTAAGTAACTAGAGTGATCAAGTGTTGATCAGGATACTCTATGAAGTCTTAGCTTGTGTCTAAGCAGTTGTAATTAGAGTGATCACGTGGTGGTCAGGATACTCTAAGAAAGTCTTAGCTTGTGTCTAAGCATTTGTTCCTGGAGTGATCAGGTTGTGATCAGGATACTCTATAAGACTTAGTCGCGGACTAAGTGGAAAACCATTGTAATCTGTTGCGATTAGTGGATTAAATCCTCAGGTGAGGTAAATCACTCCGTGGGGGTGGACTGGAGTAGTTTAGTTAACAACGAACCAGGATAAAAATAACTGTGCATATTGTTTTTATCGTTCAAGTTTTTAGACTACACTTATTCAAACCCCCCCTTTCTAAGTGTTTTTCTATCCTTCAGTATGTGTCGTTCCTTTGGTACTCGTATGTATCTTCTTTCGATGCTCGTATGTGTCATTCCTTTGGTACTCGTATGTATCTTCTTTCGATGCTCGTATGTGTCATTCCTTTGGTACTCGTATGTATCTTCTTTCGATGCTCGTATGTGTCGTTCCTTTGGTACTCGTATGTATCTTCTTTCGATGCTCGTATGTGTCATTCCTTTGGTACTCGTATGTATCTTCTTCCGATGCTCGTATGTGTCATTCCTTTGGTACTCGTATGTATCTTCTTTCGATGCTCGTATGTGTCGTTCCTTTGGTACTCGTATGTATCTTCTTTTGATGCTCGTATGTGTCGTTCCTTTGGTACTCGTCTGTATTTTCTTTCGATACTCGTCTGTATCTCTCTTAAAACATTCTCCTATGTTACCTTACCTTTCGGTCAAACCCATTTCTTTTCCAACTACTGTTCCATGTAACAATCACTTCCTTTGAGAACCTCGTATTGGTACTTTGGCTACGTTACAAGCTACCACCATTCAAATCCATTACTCACCGTAAATTCTTCCACCAGAAAAAAACAAAAATTCTCTTTCCCCAGCAGATATCAAAACAAAAATAAGAATAACACTTCCACCATCATTTCAGGACAAATTTCAGGTCTTGATATTTAATCTTCTTCTACCTCGAATGTTCGAAAGGCTGGCGCCTATCTCACCCTCAGGTATAAGACGATTAAATAGGGGCAGCTGTCATACCCCAAATTTGTCCTACCCTTATTTATCTGGCTTGCAACTCATAAACATACATCCATTTAGGTCATATCATTGCATGCATCTGTATCATTGATCCTTGGTCAGAAGGAGAGACTTGAAGCCTAATGTGGGGTGTCATCAGCTTGCCCAAGACCTCTTGAAATCAGGGTTTTCATCCAGTTCATAGCATTGGCAAGAATGTACAAGTCTAGAAGTCATCTGATCCTCTTAATCAGGGTTTCCTTGACCAAAGTCAACAAGTTGACTTTCTGGTCAACATTTAATCAGGAATGGATTATATGAGTGAGAAGCTTTCATATTAACTATGTGGATGTTTTCATTTGACTGGAGGAGATTTAATCAGGAATTCCATCAATAATCAGGAAAATCAGAACAGTTGACTTTTGGGTCAAAATCGGAAGAATTATTCAGATATTGACTTTTGGTGGAAATTCAATCAAGAAAAGTCAAAGAATGGATAAAATCAGGAGTTTGACAAAGAGTTGCCAAAAATAGAAAAATGTCAAAAAGGGAAAGTTTTGACACTTACAAAATTTTTGAAGGCTTTAAATCTTGATGAGCAGTCCACTTCATCCCTGATTTACACGTGGCAAATGGCATTTTCTGGAGAAATTTCCAACATCAAAGTTGTTCCTCTCATGGAGGAGAACAACTTTGTAGTTGGACACTTTTTCATTTGAAGCTTGTATGAAGAGATAAAATGGTTTGAAGTTGCTGAAAAGTCATTTGAGCCAAGTCACAATTCAGGTCATGGACCAGGTCATGACCTGGCATTTCATCAAACATGTGGCATGCCAAATCTCAAGATAATTTTAGAGATGTACAAATGTGCTATGAATGCAAATTGGGTATGCATCTCTCCTCCCCCATGCCCTCTACACAATGAACCAAGAATTGAGTCATTTGGGTAAATGTTGGATCATTTATGAAGCTCCAAAGTGGCACGCTCACACTGGCCAGAATGTAGCATCAGGCAGGCCAAGATCCAGGTCACGCGCAAGGCATTTCTATAAACACATGGTGGGCTGAGTTCAATTTTCTCCCTCCACAAGTCCCCATTTTGAACAAGCTTGGTCTTAAAGTACTCTTTGCCATGTGCTCTTTCCAACAAGCCATAGATGGAAATTATTAAATGTGTGTGGAGCAAGATAAGAAGACTCAAAGTTATGTCCTGACCAAGTCTTGTTCTTGCTAGAAATCTGGGCCAATTCCATGTCACATGCGCACAGAGTCTATACAAGGGTGACACAACAAGTTCATGGCCACTTTTCTTCTATCTCTAGATGCCAATTCAAGATCTTCCAAACACCAAACCTCTTGTACCTTATGCCCTCTTCAATTTGATGTCAAGCTTGTGTCATTTGATAGGCTATAACAGAACTTATGAGCATACGAAGTCACCACCATGGGTGATCCACATGGGCAAAAATTCAAGGGAATATTTGCAACACATTCATTCCTCTAAATAGCCATGCATAGAAAGATGCCACGTGAAAACTCATACTCAGCCATTGCCATATTATCCACTGCAGCACACATCATAACTTCCCATGTACCCCATGCACCCTATATAAGTTCTCTCCTCTTCACACATTCAACACACACTACACTTCCATTTTCCAGATTCGTTCTCCTCTTCACCCTCTCATTTTCCCTCTTCTCTCTCTCACCACTCTCTTCATCTTCACTCTCTCCTTTCTCTCTCCACCATAACCATCTCCTCCAACTAACTTCCATCATCACCAACAACCGTAACAAACTCTAACCACCACCACACACCGCCTCATCTACACCATAACTGAACTGGCTTCACCTCAATCTTCATCATCACGATCATTGCACCACCATTGTTCTTATCTCCAACTCTGCTATAGCATCTTCATCACCATCACCATGGTTGCGGTGGCGTTTTGCTAAGGAAGATCTCATTTCTCTCGAGCTACAAGGATCCTGAGTTTATTTCTCAAGATCCAGAGTCAAGGATCCAGGCGTCTGAGTTTGAGTTTGTTTAAGGGTTTGGGCTCCGTCATCTGAGTTTGTTTAAGGGTTTGGGCTCCGTCGTGCTTACGTGGCGTGCTCTGATTAGTCCTTTTTCCCATGCTTTTGGTCCTTTTGTTTTATTACAATCATTGATATATGAGGTGTGCGAAGATGATTGGCCAGCAGGTTTTTTTTGTCTTATTCCACTTAAATGAGACTTGCCCTATTGATAACATGTTCACATGGGTTCACGTTATTTGCTCATATATAAAAAAATAAGAAAATAAAAAACATGATGCATGCTGCTATAACAATAAAATGAAACAAAAGGAAAATAGAATGGTTTGTGAGGTAGTGGGCCACGCGCATATGGGCTTCGCCCTGTTTCCAGAATCACATCTCCCAATTGCTAATGCACCACTGTTTAGTCCCTGGGCCTCTATGCGCCTATGCTATCTCCACCCCTGTTTCTCTGGCCCAGTTTTGCTTGTACATAATTTTAGTTCATTGCTAATTGCTTTTGCACCCCCATGCTGCTAGTAAAAAACAAATAAAAAATTGATTTGGTTTTAATTCTTTTTTGCAATCAATTGAATCTTTCTTAAATAAAAAGGACAAAAATATTTTTCACTCAATTAGACTTTTAGAATTTCATTTTCTTTTAATTGAATCTTTTAATTGTTGTTTCCTTTGATTTTTGATTGGTTGATAAACCATAAATAAATAGTTTTCTTTGTTAATTCAAAAAAAAGGTTTCTAACATGAATAAAAATGCAGTTGCTTGTGAATATTTTCATAAATAATTTAGATTTTGTTCCTTTTATTTTTGTGAATATTTTCTTATATTGTGAAATACCAAAAATAACTTCTTCCTCTTTTCTATTAGAAGTAATCAACAATTAGACTTGGAGATTAGGCTAGTCCCCCACTTTTTCATCCTTTTTCTTTTACAACATCAAAACATCTAATAAATATTCAAAATAAAATCCTTTAAAAAATACAAAGAAAATACTTAAAAAACATTAATAAAAAAGTGAAAATCATTAAAAAGGGAATGGAAGCTTGAATCTCCCTTGCTTTAGGGAATCATTCGAGTGCTTGGATCTCCCTTGCCTTAGGGAACCATTCGGGCGTAAGTTCCCAAATTCTAAAAGACACAAACCAAAGAGTAACTTGAGTTTCCCTTGCCTTAGGGATTTCCTCGAAACACTCAAACTCTCTCTCTTCTCTCCTTTCTTAAGGGCATTGCTATCTCCGCTCTATTGCATCCTAGGCTGTCCCCTTATGCAAGAGCGCGAGCGTTAACTCCGCCCAACTAAAAAACAAAAAAACAAACAGAAAATCTTGAGCCGAGCTACGGTAACTCTGATTCCTGAAAAGGATACGTAGGCAGCGGGGTAGGGCCCGTGCGAGTACAATTCTTTATTTTCCCTACATTTTGCATGCATTCACATATAGGTAGACATAATACACACCCTTTAGATAGAAACAAATGTAGGTGGATACCATCGAGTACGATGGGCGTGAGGGGTGCTAATACCTTCCCCTCGCGTAACCGACTCCCGTACCTTGATTCTCTGGTCGCAAGACCCTGTTCCTTCCTTTGTTAGGTTTTCTGATATTTCTTTCCCTTATGGGATAAATATATTGGTGGCGACTCTGTTCATTTTTTCGCGAGCGTGCGACAATGTTTCACACCAAACACAATACTTATTAACACAAATCGTATTCCAAACTCTTTTTGATATTTTTTTCTTCAAATTTTTCTCTTTTTTCTTTCTTTTTCTTTTCTTTCTTTTTCTCATTTTTTTTTCTTTTTCTTTTTCTTTTCTTTCCACTACCTCATATCAATCACATCATAAAGAGGCAAACACCTTCTCCCCAACTTGAATTCAACCATAACATAAAGTGAATACTCCCTACTTTCTAAGGCAAGGTAAAAATCCATCTAAACATCATAATTATAGGTCAAGAAAACAAAGATAATCAAAATCCATCAAAAAGGGTGAACTATGTCTCAAGTTCAAAAACAAAATGGACAATGACAAAAGGCTCAAAGGGGGTACTAATGGTCACACACTCACAAGGTAAAATGACATTCGGCTTATGGTAGTTGTGCTCAAAATCAAACAAGTGCCTTGATCACTTTCATGCGTTCACAAAATCAATACAAACGAAAGATTAAACATAATAATATCTAGTTAGAACAAGAAATGTCGGTCTCTCGCATATATACACAATGGAAAGCCACCTCACATTTATAATAAAAAGGATAACTAATTGTGATTCAAGTCATGAGCAAGTTATGCAAAAAGAATGACTAATATGAAATTTGTACATATGAAAAGTCTCATAAATATGTTATGCTATAGAAAGCGATAAACGAGTACCTTGCCACGTACAAATTTGAACAATCATTACCGTACAATTGGCATGTTGAATCAATCAAAATTGGAGAATTACCAAATGCTACTTCAAGCGATCGGGCCAAAATTTGAATCTAAACACAAACAAGAGAATTAAAAATAAAACTATAAAATACTATACTACAAAGCCTTGGTGTAAGTGGGAAAAAAACTAGGCAAATCAACCATTAAAAAGAATTCACTGGCCAAAAGTTACAAGGCGCGCGACGCGCCCTCAAGACCGCGCGACGCGCGTAAAGTTCCGCCAAACCAAGCTCTTCAGCTCCCAGGCCGCGCGACGCGCCCTTTTTGCGCGCGACGCGCGCTACACCAGAAAAGCAAAAAACCAGTGCAGAAAAACACAAACCACGAGCAACCTCCACTTATCACCTACACTACTCATTTATAGAAAAAACAGAAAAACAAAACCGTTGGGTTGCCTCCCAACAAGCGTTTGTTTTACGTCGTAAGCTCGACGCCTTTATTGTGTACGGTAGTAGCTTCCTCTACGATACGTCAACGCTTTCGCCTCAACGCAACCTACAGAAAGTGTCCTAAGCATACACTAACAAACATTACGAAACAAGAGAATATACAATAATATGTAAACAACACGTATTTACAAACACGTAACAATAAGTAAAAACACAAATTTTACGAAAGTTTGGTGAAATTAACTAAACAAGTTGAAAAGTGAAGATGTGAAATTAAAGAACTATCCGAGTTCAACTTGTTTAATAAGTCCACCAAACAAAATTAGAACATGTATCTATACAATCCACTATACAAAAGTATACAAGTATAGGAAAATTCACAAATATACGATATTCACAAAACTCAAAAACAAAGAAAGTATCGCAATGCGAATTCAATAAAAACACCAATCCCCGGCAACGGCGCCATTTTGTTGGAGCGGTAAAGCGGCAAGCAACAAAAGTTTTGGAAGTATTTATCCGGGAATTATCGTGTCCACAGGGATCGGTGCTACCGAACTGCCGTTCGACGGATTCTTAGATCTTGAGTAAAGGAATGAATATGCAATAAAATATGGATATGTTCTACTCCAAGAAAAGCAGTAACGATGATGAATCAAATTTGTAAAAAAATTGTACTTTTTGATTGAAAATTTATATTTTCATTTAAGTTTAAATGCACTTTTAGTCTGTCTATTATGATGATTTTTCACTTTTAGTCCTCTATTTTATAAACTAACTTTTTGGTCCCTAAACTTTACATCACTTGGGATTTGGTTAGTCTCCCTCCAACTTTACATATGTGGCATTAATTGATTGGGGAAAAAATATTTATTTTTAGTGAGTTTGCAATATTGAATAGGATAATTTTTTTATTAAATTTTTTTTAATTTATCAAATTATTTATTTAATTATGTTTTTTATAAATATATTTTAAACATTATTTAAGACAAACATTATTTACAAATTTATTTGAAAATTATTTAAGAAAAATTTTAAAAAATAATATTAGCCCTTTAGCCCAATCAATTGCAAAATCTCTCCATAGTACTCCAGCCCAAAAGTGTTTTGATTGTTGAGTCTGTTTAGTCTATATAAACACTAAAGTTCTCTCCACCTTTAATAATGTAGGACTATTTAAAAGATTATAATTCCTTGATCTTTCTATTCCATGATCAATCAGTATATATATAAGAATTCCTAGTTGTCACAATGAATGTCTAACATAATGCTCATCTTAAAGCTATATCTAAGGTAACTAATAATATATGGTCAACACCAAATAATAATAATAATTAATATACAATAATATTCAATCAATAGTACATCCAAAATAATAATGATTATTGCATATTCTATCACACCCCCGTAGTCGAAACACGAGGGTCACGAACACTGAGACTGATTCGAAAATCCTAAAAACGTATGAGAGGTAGTCCCTTAGTGAAGATGGGAGCTATTTGATAACAAGAAGGGACATTGTTGGAGCGGTAAAGAGGCAAGCAACAAAAGTTTTGGAAGTATTTATCTGGGAATTATCGTGTCCACAAGGATCGGTGCTACCGAACTGCCGTTCGACGGATTCTTAGTTCTTGAGTTTGGGTTAAAATGGGTTTTGAGCAAACAAGAAAAAATATAACATTTGAACATAAACTAAATTCATTCTTGATAGAGAATAGCTTATCAGGTTTGAATCTAAACTACTCCTCACAAACTTAGATTTATCACTCCGCCGTACTCAATCTACAATACTCATCAGAATCACCACATATCCCTCACATCAATGTCCATGTCTGCAACATCGACGAAAATTCAACTATATTGCTCTCTCGACGATGTCTCAACCGATCGAACAACACAGAAGCATTAAACTCGAATATTATGTGGATGTTAACCCCAATCCTATGTCTAGAATCAAAAGCTAATAGATATCCCCCTAATCAAGATTTGTGATGTCTATTTCTACAACAACACAAATCCATAGCATTCAAGCAAAAAGATCAAGAAAATACCCATTAAGATTTGTAAAGCAAATATATTATACAACTAGTACAAAGAGTAACAAACATCCATGGGTTTAGAGTATTTACATACAAACTCAACAAAAGAGAAATACAAAGAGAAGAGAAGAAGAGGAACCAAACATTTCTTGGTTTGTCAACTCCAATCAATGAGAAATTCGACCTCCGATCATCCGATTGCAAGCTCCAATGGTGTTTCCAAGCCAAATCTACCCAAAAATGACCTAGGATGAGTTGGGGTTCAAAAAAACCCAAAACATAACCTAAGAAATCTGATTTTCGCCTATTTATGCAATTCTGGATCGGGTACAGCGCGCGTCGCGCGCAGGAGCGCCCAACACGCAGATTTGAAAAAACAACTTTTAGTAAAAAAGGCGTAACTTGAGAACCGTAACTCCGATTTGCGCCCGGTTCGAAGCGTTAGAAAGCTTATTCAATTTCCTATCTAACAGTGACAACATATCAACCAAATTTGTGATTTATTATTCTTTGGTTTTGAGCTTTATTCGCCGAATGAATTGATTCCGCCGCTCAAAATCGCGCGTTTGAAGCCGTGTCTTCGCCACATTATTGCTCATGCTCCAAATACGCAAGAATACCTACAAAAAGAGTATAAAACTATCAAAAAGTATAAAAGTGTATGAAAATATATCTATTCACAAAGTATACGTATTTATACACAAAACGGGGTATTATTCGAACGGTATTAACAAAAAGTATCGATAAGTGCCACTATTTACAAACACAAAATAACTACATTTTGGCACTTAACAGACATGACGAACACAAACCTCTCCACGTGGAACTTTTTCCCTGACAAAATGAATATCCATTTCAATATGCTTTGTGCGTTGGTGTTGAACATGGTTCCCAGATAGATAAATAGCACTCACATTGTCACAATATACCAATGTAGCCTTTCTAACTGAACAATGCAATTCTAAGAGAAGATTGTGAATCCAACAGGACTCAGAAACAACATTAGCCACCTGTATGTATTCGGCCTCCGCACTAGAACGAGATAGAGTAAGTTGACGTTTGGATGACCACGAAACCAAATTGTCACCTAAGAACACATAATATCCTGATGTGGATCATCTAGTATTGGGACATCCTCCCCAATCAACATCAGTATAGGAGGCAAGATCTAACACTGATAAAGGAATGAATATGCAATAAAATATGGATATGTTCTACTCCAAGAAAAGCAGTAACGATGATGAATCAAATTTGTAAAAAAATTGTACTTTTTGATTGAAAATTTATATTTTCATTTAAGTTTAAATGCACTTTTAGTCTGTCTATTATGATGATTTTTCACTTTTAGTCCTCTATTTTATAAACTAACTTTTTGGTCCCTAAACTTTACATCACTTGGGATTTGGTTAGTCTCCCTCCAACTTTACATATGTGGCATTAATTGATTGGGGAAAAAATATTTATTTTTAGTGAGTTTGCAATATTGAATAGGATAATTTTTTTATGAAATTTTTTTAATTTATTAAATTATTTATTTAATTATGTTTTTTATAAATATATTTTAAACATTATTTAAGACAAACATTATTTACAAATTTATTTGAAAATTATTTAAGAAAAATTTTAAAAAATAATATTAGCCCTTTAGCCCAATCAATTGCAAAATCTCTCCATAATACTCCAGCCCAAAAGTGTTTTGATTGTTGAGTCTGTTTAGTCTATATAAACACTAAAGTTCTCTCCACCTTTAATAATGTAGGACTATTTAAAAGATTATAATTCCTTGATCTTTGTATTCCATGATCAATCAGTATATATATAAGAATTCCTAGTTGTCACAATGAATGTCTAACATAATGCTCATCTTAAGGCTATATCTAAGGTAACTAATAATATATGGTCAACACCAAATAATAATAATAATTAATATACAATAATATTCAATCAATAGTACATCCAAAATAATAATGATTATTGCATATTCTATCACACCCACGCAGTCGAAACACGAGGGTCACGAACACTGAGACTGATTCGAAAATCCTAAAAAAGTATGAGAGGTAGTCCCTTAGTGAAGATGGCAGCTATTTGATAACAAGAAGGGACATTGTTGCAGCGGTAAAGAGGCAAGCAACAAAAGTTTTGGAAGTATTTATCCGGGAATTATCGTGTCCACAGGGATCGGTGCTACCGAACTGCCGTTCGACGGATTCTTAGTTCTTGAGTTTGGGTTAAAATGGGTTTTGAGCAAACAAGAAAAAATATAACATTTGAACATAAACTAAATTCATTCTTGATAGAGAATAGCTTATCTGGTTTGAATCTAAACTACTCCTCACAAACTTAGATTTATCACTCCGCCGTACTCAATCTACAATACTCATCAGAATCACCACATATCCCTCACATCAATGTCCATGTCTGCAACATCGACGAAAATTCAACTATATTGCTCTCTCGACGATGTCTCAACCGATCGAACAACACAGAAGCATTAAACTCGAATATTATGTGGATGTTAACCCCAATCCTATGTCTAGAATCAAAAGCTAATAGATATCCCCCTAATCAAGATTTGTGATGTCTATTTCTACAACAACACAAATCCATAGCATTCAAGCAAAAAGATCAAGAAAATACCCATTAAGATTTGTAAAGCAAATATATTATACAACTAGTACAAAGAGTAACAAACATCCATGGGTTTAGAGTATTTACATACAAACTCAACAAAAGAGAAATACAAAGAGAAGAGAAGAAGAGGAACCAAACATTTCTTGGTTTGTCAACTCCGATCAATGAGAAATTCGACCTCCGATCATCCGATTGCAAGCTCCAATGGTGTTTCCAAGCCAAATCTACCCAAAAATGACCTAGGATGAGTTGGGGTTCAAAAAAACCCAAAACATAACCTAAGAAATCTGATTTTCGCCTATTTATGCAATTCTGGATCTGGTACAGCGCGCGTCGCGCGCAGGAGCGCCCAACACGCAGATTTGAAAAAACAACTTTTAGTAAAAAAGGCGTAACTTGAGATCCGTAACTCCGATTTGCGCCCGGTTCGAAGCGTTAGAAAGCTTATTCAATTTCCTATCTAACAATGACAACATATCAACCAAATTTGTGATTTATTATTCTTTGGTTTTGAGCTTTATTCGCCGAATGAATTGATTCCGCCGCTCAAAATCGCGCGTTTGAAGCCGTGTCTTCGCCATATTATTGCTCATGCTCCAAATACGCAAGAATACCTACAAAAAGAGTATAAAACTATCAAAAAGTATAAAAGTGTATGAAAATATATCTATTCACAAAGTATACGTATTTATACACAAAACGGGGTATTATTCGAACGGTATTAACAAAAAGTATCGATAAGTGCCACTATTTACAAACACAAAATAACTACATTTTGGCACTTAACAGACATGACGAACACAAACCTCTCCACGTGGAACTTTTTCCCTGACAAAATGAATATCCATTTCAATATGCTTTGTGCGTTGGTGTTGAACATGGTTCCCAGATAGATAAATAGCACTCACATTGTCACAATATACCAATGTAGCCTTTCTAACTGAACAATGCAATTCTAAGAGAAGATTGTGAATCCAACAGGACTCAGAAACAACATTAGCCACCTGTATGTATTCGGCCTCCGCACTAGAACGAGATAGAGTAAGTTGACGTTTGGATGACCACGAAACCAAATTGTCACCTAAGAACACATAATATCCTGATGTGGATCATCTAGTATTGGGACATCCTCCCCAATCAACATCAGTATAGGAGGCAAGATCTAACACTGATAAAGGAATGAATATGCAATAAAATATGGATATGTTCTACTCCAAGAAAAGCAGTAACGATGATGAATCAAATTTGTAAAAAAATTGTACTTTTTGATTGAAAATTTATATTTTCATTTAAGTTTAAATGCACTTTTAGTCTGTCTATTATGATGATTTTTCACTTTTAGTCCTCTATTTTATAAGCTAACTTTTTGGTCCCTAAACTTTACATCACTTGGGATTTGGTTAGTCTCCCTCCAACTTTACATATGTGGCATTAATTGATTGGGGAAAAAATATTTATTTTTAGTGAGTTTGCAATATTGAATAGGATAATTTTTTTATGAAATTTTTTTAATTTATCAAATTATTTATTTAATTATGTTTTTTATAAATATATTTTAAACATTATTTAAGACAAACATTATTTACAAATTTATTTGAAAATTATTTAAGAAAAATTTTAAAAAATAATATTAGCCCTTTAGCCCAATCAATTGCAAAATCTCTCCATAATACTCCAGCCCAAAAGTGTTTTGATTGTTGAGTCTGTTTAGTCTATATAAACACTAAAGTTCTCTCCACCTTTAATAATGTAGGACTATTTAAAAGATTATAATTCCTTGATCTTTGTATTCCATGATCAATCAGTATATATATAAGAATTCCTAGTTGTCACAATGAATGTCTAACATAATGCTCATCTTAAGGCTATATCTAAGGTAACTAATAATATATGGTCAACACCAAATAATAATAATAATTAATATACAATAATATTCAATCAATAGTACATCCAAAATAATAATGATTATTGCATATTCTATCACACCCCCGCAGTCGAAACACGAGGGTCACGAACACTGAGACTGATTCGAAAATCCTAAAAAAGTATGAGAGGTAGTCCCTTAGTGAAGATGGCAGCTATTTGATAACAAGAAGGGACATTGTTGGAGCGGTAAAGAGGCAAGCAACAAAAGTTTTGGAAGTATTTATCCGGGAATTATCGTGTCCACAGGGATCGGTGCTACCGAACTACCGTTCGACGGATTCTTAGTTCTTGAGTTTGGGTTAAAATGGGTTTTGAGCAAACAAGAAAAAATATAACATTTGAACATAAACTAAATTCATTCTTGATAGAGAATAGCTTATCTGGTTTGAATCTAAACTACTCCTCACAAACTTAGATTTATCACTCCGCCGTACTCAATCTACAATACTCATCAGAATCACCACATATCCCTCACATCAATGTCCATGTCTGCAACATCGACGAAAATTCAACTATATTGCTCTCTCGACGATGTCTCAACCGATCGAACAACACAGAAGCATTAAACTCGAATATTATGTGGATGTTAACCCCAATCCTATGTCTAGAATCAAAAGCTAATAGATATCCCCCTAATCAAGATTTGTGATGTCTATTTCTACAACAACACAAATCCATAGCATTCAAGCAAAAAGATCAAGAAAATACCCATTAAGATTTGTAAAGCAAATATATTATACAACTAGTACAAAGAGTAACAAACATCCATGGGTTTAGAGTATTTACATACAAACTCAACAAAAGAGAAATACAAAGAGAAGAGAAGAAGAGGAACCAAACATTTCTTGGTTTGTCAACTCCGATCAATGAGAAATTCGACCTCCGATCATCCGATTGCAAGCTCCAATGGTGTTTCCAAGCCAAATCTACCCAAAAATGACCTAGGATGAGTTGGGGTTCAAAAAAACCCAAAACATAACCTAAGAAATCTGATTTTCGCCTATTTATGCAATTCTGGATCTGGTACAGCGCGCGTCGCGCGCAGGAGCGCCCAACACGCAGATTTGAAAAAACAACTTTTAGTAAAAAAGGCGTAACTTGAGAACCGTAACTCCGATTTGCGCCCGGTTCGAAGCGTTAGAAAGCTTATTCAATTTCCTATCTAACAATGACAACATATCAACCAAATTTGTGATTTATTATTCTTTGGTTTTGAGCTTTATTCTCCGAATGAATTGATTCCGCCGCTCAAAATCGCGCGTTTGAAGCCGTGTCTTCGCCATATTATTGCTCATGCTCCAAATACGCAAGAATACCTACAAAAAGAGTATAAAACTATCAAAAAGTATAAAAGTGTATGAAAATATATCTATTCACAAAGTATACGTATTTATACACAAAACGGGGTATTATTCGAACGGTATTAACAAAAAGTATCGATAAGTGCCACTATTTACAAACACAAAATAACTACATTTTGGCACTTAACAGACATGACGAACACAAACCTCTCCACGTGGAACTTTTTCCCTGACAAAATGAATATCCATTTCAATATGCTTTGTGCGTTGGTGTTGAACATGGTTCCCAGATAGATAAATAGCACTCACATTGTCACAATATACCAATGTAGCCTTTCTAACTGAACAATGCAATTCTAAGAGAAGATTGTGAATCCAACAGGACTCAGAAACAACATTAGCCACCTGTATGTATTCGGCCTCCGCACTAGAACGAGATAGAGTAAGTTGACGTTTGGATGACCACGAAACCAAATTGTCACCTAAGAACACATAATATCCTGATGTGGATCATCTAGTATTGGGACATCCTCCCCAATCAACATCAGTATAGGAGGCAAGATCTAACACTGATAAAGGAATGAATATGCAATAAAATATGGATATGTTCTACTCCAAGAAAAGCAGTAACGATGATGAATCAAATTTGTAAAAAAATTGTACTTTTTGATTGAAAATTTATATTTTCATTTAAGTTTAAATGCACTTTTAGTCTGTCTATTATGATGATTTTTCACTTTTAGTCCTCTATTTTATAAACTAACTTTTTGGTCCCTAAACTTTACATCACTTGGGATTTGGTTAGTCTCCCTCCAACTTTACATATGTGGCATTAATTGATTGGGGAAAAAATATTTATTTTTAGTGAGTTTGCAATATTGAATAGGATAATTTTTTTATGAAATTTTTTTAATTTATCAAATTATTTATTTAATTATGTTTTTTATAAATATATTTTAAACATTATTTAAGACAAACATTATTTACAAATTTATTTGAAAATTATTTAAGAAAAATTTTAAAAAATAATATTAGCCCTTTAGCCCAATCAATTGCAAAATCTCTCCATAATACTCCAGCCCAAAAGTGTTTTGATTGTTGAGTCTGTTTAGTCTATATAAACACTAAAGTTCTCTCCACCTTTAATAATGTAGGACTATTTAAAAGATTATAATTCCTTGATCTTTGTATTCCATGATCAATCAGTATATATATAAGAATTCCTAGTTGTCACAATGAATGTCTAACATAATGCTCATCTTAAGGCTATATCTAAGGTAACTAATAATATATGGTCAACACCAAATAATAATAATAATTAATATACAATAATATTCAATCAATAGTACATCCAAAATAATAATGATTATTGCATATTCTATCACACCCCCGCAGTCGAAACACGAGGGTCACGAACACTGAGACTGATTCGAAAATCCTAAAAAAGTATGAGAGGTAGTCCCTTAGTGAAGATGGCAGCTATTTGATAACAAGAAGGGACATTGTTGGAGCGGTAAAGAGGCAAGCAACAAAAGTTTTGGAAGTATTTATCCGGGAATTATCGTGTCCACAGGGATCGGTGCTACCGAACTGCCGTTCGACGGATTCTTAGTTCTTGAGTTTGGGTTAAAATGGGTTTTGAGCAAACAAGAAAAAATATAACATTTGAACATAAACTAAATTCATTCTTGATAGAGAATAGCTTATCTGGTTTGAATCTAAACTACTCCTCACAAACTTAGATTTATCACTCCGTCGTACTCAATCTACAATACTCATCAGAATCACCACATATCCCTCACATCAATTTCCATGTCTGCAACATCGACGAAAATTCAACTATATTGCTCTCTCGACGATGTCTCAACCGATCGAACAACACAGAAGCATTAAACTCGAATATTATGTGGATGTTAACCCCAATCCTATGTCTAGAATCAAAAGCTAATAGATATCCCCCTAATCAAGATTTGTGATGTCTATTTCTACAACAACACAAATCCATAGCATTCAAGCAAAAAGATCAAGAAAATACCCATTAAGATTTGTAAAGCAAATATATTATACAACTAGTACAAAGAGTAACAAACATCCATGGGTTTAGAGTATTTACATACAAACTCAACAAAAGAGAAATACAAAGAGAAGAGAAGAAGAGGAACCAAACATTTCTTGGTTTGTCAACTCCGATCAATGAGAAATTCGACCTCCGATCATCCGATTGCAAGCTCCAATGGTGTTTCCAAGCCAAATCTACCCAAAAATGACCTAGGATGAGTTGGGGTTCAAAAAAACCCAAAACATAACCTAAGAAATCTGATTTTCGCCTATTTATGCAATTCTGGATCTGGTACAGCGCGCGTCGCGCGTAGGAGCGCCTAACACGCAGATTTGAAAAAACAACTTTTAGTAAAAAAGGCGTAACTTGAGAACCGTAACTCCGATTTGCGCCCGGTTCGAAGCGTTAGAAAGCTTATTCAATTTCCTATCTAACAATGACAACATATCAACCAAATTTGTGATTTATTATTCTTTGGTTTTGAGCTTTATTCGCCGAATGAATTGATTCCGCCGCTCAAAATCGCGCGTTTGAAGCCGTGTCTTCGCCACATTATTGCTCATGCTCCAAATACGCAAGAATACCTACAAAAAGAGTATAAAACTATCAAAAAGTATAAAAGTGTATGAAAATATATCTATTCACAAAGTATACGTATTTATACACAAAACGGGGTATTATTCGAACGGTATTAACAAAAAGTATCGATAAGTGCCACTATTTACAAACACAAAATAACTACATTTTGGCACTTAACAGACATGACGAACACAAACCTCTCCACGTGGAACTTTTTCCCTGACAAAATGAATATCCATTTCAATATGCTTTGTGCGTTGGTGTTGAACATGGTTCCCAGATAGATAAATAGCACTCACATTGTCACAATATACCAATGTAGCCTTTCTAACTGAACAATGCAATTCTAAGAGAAGATTGTGAATCCAACAGGACTCAGAAACAACATTAGCCACCTGTATGTATTCGGCCTCCGCACTAGAACGAGATAGAGTAAGTTGACGTTTGGATGACCACGAAACCAAATTGTCACCTAAGAACACATAATATCCTGATGTGGATCATCTAGTATTGGGACATCCTCCCCAATCAACATCAGTATAGGAGGCAAGATCTAACACTGATGAAGGATTGAGATATAAACCAAGATGATGAGTGCCTTGAACATAGTGTATGATACACTTTAAAGCGTTCATTTGCTCATCCTTGGGTCATGCATATGTAGGCAAATTTGTTAAACAACATAAGAAATATCAGGCCTCGTAAATGTGAGATATTGTAGTTCTCCTGTAAGACTGCGATACTGCTTCAGATCCTCGTACAAGTTACTTAATTTAGTACTGACTTTCAGTTTAGTGTTAACCAAATTTTGAGTTGGTTTACAGGCGGACGTACCAGCACGGTTAATTTTTTCTGCAGTATACTTCTGTTGTGACAAAAACAAACTGCTCTCATAGAGAGTCACAGTGATGCCTAAAAAATAATTCAGAGAGCCCAAGTCCTTCATAGAAAATTCCAAGCTGAGAATAGCCATTATAGATTGGCGAATATCATCTGTACACGCAGTCAAAATAATATCATCAACATATAATAATAAGTATGCCAAATTAGAGCTATTCTGATACATGAAAAGAGAATTATCTAACTTACTATTAGTGAAACCAATGATAGAAATGAAATTTGAAAATCTCTTGTACCAAGCACGAGGAGCATGCTTAAGCGCGTATAAAGATTTTCTAAAAAAACAAACATAATATGGATGCACAGAGTCCCCAAAACCCATAAGTTGATGCATATAAAATGTTTCCTTAAGCTCACCATGGAAAAAAGAATTTTTGACCTCTAATTCATGAATTTTCCAATTTTTCAATAGAGCAAGAGTGAACACAGTTTGAATTGTTGCTGGTTTCACCATCGGATTAAAGGTTTCACCACAATCAATGTCGACCTGTTGAGTTTTTCCATCACCTATAAGACAGGCTTTATGCCTCTTAAAACAACCATCAGACTTTTCTTTATGAGTAAAAATCCACATTGACTGAATAACATTCACACCAAGTGGACGGGGTACTAAATCCCACGTCTTATTTTTAATAAGAGCATCAAATTCATCATCTATAGCCAATTTCCAATTCGAGTCACGGAGGGCAGAAAGAGGGTTATGGGGAATTGGTGATCTTGTACTGGTTGTATAATGAGCTTGGTTTGAGGTGAATCTTGTATCGGGCTTATAAATACCATGTCAGCTTTGGGTTACCAGACATGGTTCAGTAGGGGTGATGTGAAATCAATGTGGACTGAATTGGTGTGGGTTGTATTTGGGTTTGTGATGTGGGCTGATGTGTATGGATCGTGGGCGTGGGAGATAGTGGGGAAGTTGGCTGGGTTCTATCATCTGGTGAGGCCGTGGGAGAAGGGATAAATTCAGGTGGTGGTTTGGATTTGTAGTGGGTTGGGTGAAAGATTAGGACTGATTTTGAGATAGTGGACTGTGTATGGAGTGAATCCACTATCTAAAAAATCATAATCATTAGGTTGTGGTTCATGCACCTTACCAAATGGAAATTTGCTTTCATCAAAATAAACATGCCTACAAGTGATAATTTTATTACTTGATAAATCCAAATACTTATAACCCCAGTGATTCAAAGGATATCCTAAAAATACACTAGGAGTTGAATGAGCTTGCAGTTTGTTTATTGTAGTAGACAGAAAAAGAGGATAACATAAACATCCAAAAATCCTAATGTGAGAGTATAATGGATCTTTTTGGTATAGAACCTTTAGTAGAGACTCGTTGACTAATAATTTACTCGAAAGTATATTATGTCAATATGTTGCCATTTGCAATGCATGATGCCAAAATGAAGGTGGTACGTAAGCATGAACTACAAGAGTTCTCATGATATTGTTAACGGATTGAATTTTTCTTTCAGCCTTCCCATTTTGTGAGGAAGTATGTGGACAAGAAAAACTAAATGCAATGCTAATCAAATCACAAAATTTCCAAAACAAATTGTTATCAAGTTCTCTCCGATTATCATATTGTACATTTTTAATGTCACGTTCAAATTGAGTTCGAATAAGTGATTGGAGTTTTGCAAACATAGAAAAAACTTGTGATTTTTATGCAATGGAAAATGTCCATAAATATTTAGATAATCATCCAAAAAAACACATAATAACGATGTCCTGAAGAACTCAATACGGGAGATGTCCAAATATCACTATGAATAATATCAAACGACATAAATGCCATAGATGTAGATACAACAAAAGGAAACTTAATATGTTTTCCGAATACACAAGATTGACAAACATGAGACCTAGAGGTACGAGTACAATCAATCATTTTATTTTGTCGAAGTGACTCAAAAACTAAGGCCCCTGGGTGACCCAAACGATCATGCCAAAGAGACGACGCTAAACAAATAGAATTGAGAGAAATTTGATTTTGACTTGTGAAGGTTATGGGATAAAGCTCACTTGTGCTATCACATCGCATTAGGCGCGCCCCCATCTGGAAGTTATTTACAGAAAAACCAAACGGGTCAAAGATTACAGAGACATTATTATCAGTAGTAAATTTCCTTACCGACACTAAATTTTTAATGATTTTAGGTGAATGAAGGACATTTTTTAAGGATGATGGTGGGTTTGGTGGAGGTAAGGATGTATGACTATAACCGTGAATTGGAATTGAGTTACTGCTACCAATAAGAAGTCCATTATTTTTTATCAAATTAAAATAAGACAAATATTACCTTCTGTGGATGTCATATGAGACGTTGCCCCGGTGTCCATGTACTAGTCTGAATCAAGCAACTAAAGGAACATCATATGCGTTGTCGATTCGATGTCTGTTGGAGCTGTTGTTGCATAGGCCTGCTGCTGTTGTGGTCTCGGGCCCAATACATCAAGCTATCTTGACTTAGGTTGATGATGAAGGTGGAGAAAAACACAAGAATGGGGGGGGGGGATTGAATTGTGTTCTTTACAAAATAAAATTTCCCTTTCTATACTTTCCTTTTTCTTATTTTATATCTCATTCAGTTGGATATGCTTTTTGGAAATATAGCGGAAGCTCTGTGATGCATAACCAAAGAGATAAATATTCAATTTAAATTCTTAACTCCATCAAAACTTCTGATTACGTCAAGGACAATTCAGAAGATGATCAGTGTAAATGTTCTGAGTTAAATGAAAGATGCAGAAGATAAAAGACACATTCATTTTTATCCTGGTTCACCTTCTCAATAAGGCTACCTCTAGTCCACCCTCCTCAGGTGATTTTGCCTCTCTCAATCGAGGACTTAATCCACTATAACCAAACTTGTATACAACTGAACAACAAACTGTTGTGACTGACTGATCAGTGCATTTTGATGCACGTTCTTCCATGTTTGTACTCAAGCATTTCTTCGATTTGTTTTAATTATTTTTATGTTTTAATATGTTTTTATATTTTATTTTATTTTTAGCTTTATTTGATTTTCGCACTTTATTTTTCAGCTTTAACAGTCTGCACGGAAACAATCATAACTGGAGTTCCAGGAGTCCGATTGAGGCGTTCTAATAATTTCCGGAAAGCTAAGAGAGAGAGCTACAACTTTCATGTTGGAGTCAAATATATATTCGGAGCCTATAATTCCCATATTTGCGTTTGAAGCTGCAGCACTTTATATTTTCAGTTTCGGGTCGCTAGTAATGGGCCTGGGTTTTGTTTTTGATCCACTTGGGTTGTGAAACGGGTTTGGGTGTTTTTGACTTAGGTTAGGCAGCCACAATAATACGGTTCATCACCATACACTATTCACGAAAAAAAGCTTTGACGAATGGCTATGGAGAACTAATCGCTTTTGGTTAATCTTCCGTATTCAGGTTCCTAAACTATGAGATTAATATAATTTTGCATTATAATTCCAATTCCTTCAATTCTACTTTGTGTTTATCATTTGCTTAAGCTGATTATTCATAGAGTAGATTGTTTGGTTCGATTGATTTATGTTTTCCAATTTATTTGCGTTTTATCGTTGCTTAATCGTTAATCCGCTGTATGCTTAATCGAATGCTTAATTCGGAAAACGGGAAATATAATTCTGATAATGTTGTTGCGCTTGTTGATTGATGTTATAATCGAACAGGAATGGAATCCACTTAGGATAGTGAAATTATAATAATCGATGATTGGTAGGAACTGAATCGGTAGATTGGCTTATCCCATAATCACTTATTTTTACAACAGCTTATTCTTAGAATCACTTATTTTAAGCACTTTTTCTAATTCGACCACCAAACCAAACCCCCTCAATTCGATTTCAGTTAGTAATAACTAAGAGTCCTTGAGAGACGATATTCGAGTCACTTGTCGCTATCTACAGTTTTATTCAAAATAACTCGTTTTTGATCCGCGCGCTACAGCGGATCACTGACTTCCTGCACAAGCTACCCGCGAGTGACTAACCCTAGATGATGAATCGTTCAGTGATCTCAGCAAGAAATAACGTTCATCAACCTAGTAACACCTGCACAAGCCAACTGCTCGTGACTAACCCTGCACAAGCCAACTGCTCGTGACTAACCCTGCACAAGCCAACTGCTTGTGACTAACCCTAGATAATAAACCATTAAGTGATCTCCACAAGATATAACATTTATAGACCTAGATCCCTCTAAGAGTCTAACCTGATATCAAGGACTTCTCAAGTATCCAAGTCAGAAGATACCCAAGGCACAACAGTTCTATAAGAAATTGTTCTTTTGGAGATTACAAGTGTGCTTCTTGTAACACCCTTCTAAACCTCGTGGCAATTAAATAAATAATTCAGAGTAACATGAAACAAGGGTGCCACAATTCAAATTTAAAAAAAAACAACATACATCATTGGTCATGCATTCACTGAGTAAATTCATCATAAATTGTAACATCTCATGTTAGCACAACGAAAACTCAAATCATACGGATAAGCTTAATATTATTGAAACTATATCCCTCAAAACTCAAATTAAAACATATAGAGTCATAAAATTATAAATTCAAAACTCGTGTTCCCCAATGTTACAATATCAGAGCATGAAACCTGACGCTATACTAAAGACACTGACATATGAGCTAATCCTCACCAAGTCGAAACCGCTATCCTCAATCTAAAAATGACAACATGTAAGGGTGAGTTTCATTCACAATTAACAAATATTATTGCATCATAAATAATAACATATCATAGTTATATTATTCACCCATTTGCATTATATTTCAGACAAAACACCATCACACAAATAACACATCATCAAACCATAACACTGAAACACATTCAATCATGTTATGAATATCATGCATAAGAATGAACTGACACTATGCATGTGGTAACAACATCATCAATGGGAATAACCCACCGACCGATCCAACATCATCAAGATACGGCCCTGCCAGCACAAATTCCACACAATGGGAATTAAGCCCTTCTCCGATCCACAACACTCATCTAGATACAACCCTCAACAAATGATTATGAATGAATGCAAACATATATATAACATACTTATACCATCGTTGAATCAATGAGCAACATCATCTCTTACTCAAACCATCGTCATCATCCTCATCATCATCAAAGCATGTTTATATATATATATATTAACATCATTCAAATACGATCAGACCATCAACCAACACAAAGATTATTTCATAAGGTTCATCATACTCGAAACGAAACTCAAAACAAGCCAACGGTTCAAAAGTTACGCATCATCAAACTTTCAAAAATCACAAAGCGATAAAATTCTGCACAACTCCTGGCCGTACGCGTATCAGCAGAGGCTGATTTCCACTAAAAAACGCCTCATATGCGTATCACACCACTCATACGCGTATCACCCCCTTCTCATACACGTATCATACGCGTAATGGTAGAAGAGTGCGTTTTGGACAGGACTGGGCAGCGTACCATACGCGTACAACCCCTGGGATGCCCCTCATACGCAAACCACCAGTGATTCACAAAACCTGCAATCTTACTAGTTCATCTTCCACTCGTTATTCACCATTACAGCTTGTGATTTTGGATATAAAACAGAACTTTTACACATTTTAACTTATAGGATTCATTCCACTTCAACAATCTATCATCCTATATTAGTTTTAGCCATTAAAAACCTAATTTCTACTCGGGATTCATATTCATAGATTCAATTTCATGCATGAACACAGCAACACATCAACAAAACACCATATTCATACCATAACCTCAATTCACACACAATTTTGCGCAGAATTTAACATAGGTAACATCAATTATATGATCTTATTCAAAATCATCCTAAACCTCAATCTAACATATAATCCAATTGACCTAAATAATACCTCTAATCAACATTATCATCTATAATACAATAAGAGATGTTAACCGGAAGAATCCCCCCTTACCTTAGTCAAGAATTCTTGATTGGTCCTCTTTCTCTTTTGTTTCTCTTTCACGTTTTTCGAGTTCTCAACTTACAGCTCTTTTCATGTTCTATCCTTTCTTTTCCAATTTCCTTATTTTTATGAAAAATAACTTTTAATTAGTAGATGGCTTTACTAACATAACGCCCCCCCTTCCTTCCTTACTAATGTCACACATAGCCCAATGCCATAAGCCAATCTTTTCCAAATAAGTTCACAAAATCAAACATAATTCTAATTATTAATTTAAATTCAAATTAAATTAAAAATTAAAATATACGGGTGTTACAACTCTCCCCCACTAAAATAGTTTTCGTCCTCGAAAACATACCTCAAGTAAAGAGTTCCGGATAGGAGTCTTTCATCTGAATTTTTAACTCCCAGGTAACATTCCCATCAGTCGGTCCTCCCCAAACTACTCTGACCAAATCTATCTTCTTGCCACGTAATTGCTTCAACTTCCGATCCTCAATACTCACAGGTAAAGCCTCAACTGTCAAGTTGTCTTTCACCTGTACATCATCTACTTGGATCACATGGGACGGATCCGCATTGTATTTCCTCAACTAGGACACATGAAATATATCATGCAAATTTGCAAGCATCGACGACAATGCAATACGGTAGGCCACTTCTCCTACTCTTTCAGAAATCTGAAATGGACCAATAAAATGTGGTGTCAACTTCTTTGACTTCAAGGCTCGACCAATACCCGTCATAGGAGTAACTCTCATAAACACATGATCTCCTTCTTGAAACTCAAGTGTCTTCCTCCTCTTGTCGTGATAACTTTTCTGAAGACTCTGAGAAGCTTTCATTTTCTCCTGAATCATCTTAATCTTTTCTGTAGTCTGTTGCACAATTTCTGGCCCGATCACAGTACTCTCACCAGATCCGTACCAACACAACGGCGTTCTACATCTCCTACCATAAAAAGCCTCAAACGGAGCCATTCCAATTCTCGAATGATAACTATTGTTGTAGGTAAACTCAATCAAAGGCAGATAGTTATCCCAAGCACCTCATTTTTCTAACACCCAAGCACACAACAAATATTCTAACGATTGAATCGTCCTCTCAGTCTGTCCATCAGTCTGCGGATGATAAGCAGAACTAAATCTTTGTTTAGTACCTAAAGCCCTCTGCAAGCCTTCCCAGAACTTAGACGTAAATCTCAGATCTCTGTCGGACACAATACTCGAAGGAATACCATGCAAACTAACTATCTTTTCAATGTACAATTGAGCCAACTTCTCCATCGAATAATCCATTCTTACTGGTATAAAATGAGCAGACTTCATCAACTTGTCCACCACAACCCAGATAGCCTCACAATTCTTAACAGTTCTCGGCAAACCAGAAACAAAATCCATTGATATGCTATCCCACTTCCACTCAGGAATAAATATCGGTTGCATAAACCCGGATGGCTTCTGATGCTCAATTTTTGACTTCTGACATGCAAACAAGAATAAACAAACTCTGCAATTTCTTTCTTCATTCCCGGCCACCAAAACATCCTTTTCAAATCATGATACATCTTGGTAGCACCAGGATGAATGCTCAATCCGCTACGGTGTCCTTCTTCCAGAATATTCTTTCGAAGCTCAGCAACATCAGGAACACAAACTCTATCACCAAACATCATTACACCATTCTCGTCAATTCTTAATTCACCGCCTTTACCTTGGTTAATCAAATTCAACTTATCAACCAACTCAACATCAGTTTTCTGACCCTCTCTAATCTCTTAAAGAATACCAATAGTCAGCTTTAGCATACCCAATCTAACACTATTACGAGTACCTTCACATACCAAACTCAAATCTCTAAACTGTTCAATTAAATCTAATTCTTTCCCCATCAGCATAGACATATGTAAAGACTTCCTACTCAACGCATCCGCAACCACGTTTTCCATACCAGGATGGTAATTTCAAACCAAAATCGTAATCTTTAACGAATTCTAACCACCTCCTCTGTCTCATATTAAGCTCCTTCTGATCAAAGAGATACTTCAAACTCTTATGATCACTAAACGCTTCGAATCTTGAACCATACAAATAATGTCGCCATAGTTTCAAAACAAAAACCACAGCTGCCAACTCTAAATCATGAGTCAGGTAATTCCTTTCATGCACTTTGAGTTGTCTCGACGCATAAGCGACTACTTGCTGATTCTGCATCAAAACACCACCTAAACCCATCAGTGACGCATCACAATATACCATAAACGATTGTGTCGGATTCGGTAAAATTAAGATAGGAGCACTAGTCAACCTCTTCTTTAACTCTTGGAATCCTTCTTCACATTTCGAATCCCAAATAAACACTTGAACCTTCCTGGTCAATTTCTTCAACGGCAATGCTAAATTTGAAAATCCTTCTATAAACTTCCTGTAGTATCCTGCAAGACCAAGGAAACTACGAATTTATGATACTGATTTTGGAGCCTCCCACTGAGATACCGCTTCTATCTTCGTAGGATCAACAGCAATACCATTTTTAGAAATCACGTGTCCAAGAAAACTAACTTCATCCAACCAAAATTCACACTTTGATAATTTTGCAAAAAGTTTCTTCTCTTTTAACAGCTCTAACACAATTTTGAGATGTTCTGCATGTTCTTCCTCGTTCTTAGAATATATCAGAATAGCGTCTATAAATACCACCAAGAATTTATCAAGATAAGGATGGAAGATCCTATTCATATTTTCATACCCCAAAATTTTCCCATCTCATTTTACTTCCCAAGCTCATACCAAGGTGCAATGCTCAAAGACACATCCTCCTAAACAATGGCTCAAGAAGTTAGGGTTTTGACTTCTATGAAGAAAATCAATGAATCAAGGTCTCCAATGGAATTCATATGGCCTATGATGTTTCAAATTATATCTATGGCAAAGTACAAACCTCAATTCTAAGGATTGCCTAGTCAAATGATCAAAAAGTCAACAGTCGACTAACTTGACCTAAAAGTCAACTGCGGTCAAAGTACAGTCAAAACTCCTGATTTTTGGTCAACATTCTTATTTTGAAGTACCATTCATCATTTGATCAAGGATTGATCATGATTCATCAAGAAAAGTTCAGAAATCAACAAAATCCAAAGTTTATAAATTAGGGTTTTTTGGACTAAAAGTCAACTGAACTTTGAGCAGCCAAAACATTCACATGGAACATCAGAAATTTCCCATCCAAAGCTCATTTTGAAGGAAATTGAATTCTCCACAATTTTGTCTCTCACAAGCCAAGTCTAAAAATACTTCATTTGAGAGATATGGATCAAAAGATTATAAGTCCTTTTTGAAAGTCAACCAAAAGCAGTTTTTTATCAAAGCCAATATCATCAAGATAAAATCCTAAAATGGAAAAAATCTTCCAAAGTGGCTTGTAGAGGACATCTTGAGGTTTCCAAAAAGTCTTAGAACTCCTCCATATCTTAAAAAGTGAGGGAGATATGCCTTGTCAAGGTTGGGCGATTTCAAGGGGAAAAATGTGAAGTAAAAGGCTTCAAAATGGATTTCTTTGCAAAGAGGCCCAATGTTTTATGATCCAATCTTGCTATACAAGTCATCTAGAAGCTCCAATCTCTATTCCACGAATTATTGATGATTAATTGATTTTATATGAATTTTTATTCATTAAAAAAATCAATTTAACCAAATATTTTGAAAGAAAATAGAAAAAGATTGGATTTGTTTTGGTTCTAATAAAATTAAATCACCATTTAAGTCACATATTTGATTCAAATTTGTGTTCATGTGGATTGGTTGAAAAAGGTTGAGATTTGGCCAAATTTAGAAATATTCATTCAAAGATTTAAATCAAATTCCAATCAATTATAATTTTTGATTTACCAAGATTCAATCCAAAGTCTCTAACCTAAATCCATCACACCTATATATGCCAAGGATCCAGACCTAAAAAGGGACAAAAAAATTAGAAGGATTGCTGCCTCCAAGATCTTCACAAAAACTTCAAAGAAACTCAAGAAAATTTCAATTTCTGTTCTGGGATTGCAGCCGTTTTCGAGCCAATTTAAAGATCAAATTACATTCCTGAGACTCTTCTGGAGCAGTTTCAACCATCATTGGCGTCTCAAGCATCAAGAATCGCGGCCAGCATAAGCACGGTTTGCATTATTCTTGTTTAATTTCGATCTCTATGGTTCACGCATCATAAACATATTCTGGTTTCATATTTATGTGTAGAATCATGTTTGAAAGGTTTCTGGATTGTCAATTTTAAGTTTGAGTGCAGATTCGATGTTCCTCCATAGCTAGGGTTCATAGTTTTCGAATTGGGGTTTTTTTCATAGAGACTTTTTCAGGCTAAATTGATGGTTCCGTTGGGTTCACAAGAGTGGTTATAACCGATATGGATTCCTTTTGCATGTCTGTAGCGTGATTCTGCAGGTTTCGCCATGGCTAAGCATACAAGGAGCAAACGAAAGAGACAGTGAACAGGGTTCGCGCGTCTTGTATTTTTTTAAAATTTTCGATTTGTTATTATATTGATTGGGAACGTAATGGCTAACAGCGAAATACAAGTGATGAAGTGGTTGAAACGTGTGGCCAAAGTTCTATGCGCGAGGAGACGGGTTCGATACCGGCCTCGTGCGTTCATTCTATTTCTTTTGCTTGTTTCATCATTTGCAGATTTGGTACTATACTCAAAAGCGAGATCATCGTAAGTCCTCACGCAAGAGCCATGAGATTACCCCAGCGTCAGATCAGACGTCCCTGGGAATACGCTCCACCGTACACCATCAAGATGCATCCACACCTGATCAGAGCTGAGTCTTTTTTTTATTTTTTTATTACTTTTAATTGCATAGATCTTTTTTTATTATTATTTCTTTTTCTTGTTTTCTTTTGTTTTTTATTACTTAAACTATTTAAAACCTTTTATTTTTATTTAATAAATGTATAGCCATTTGTTTTATTTTATCGAAGGTTCGACTTTTCCTCGTGACATTAAAATATTTGTTTTTATAATAAAAAAGGAATATTACTCCTTGTAAATGGATTAATTAATTAAAATAAATTCAATAACTATTTAATTAGTATGTGTTAGATCGAACTTTCGAATCTTTGTTAACCTTTAATGATATTAAGGTTATTTTACATTTTGTATTTTGAGGGTTTGTATTTTTGTGGAATTATAATGCACTAACATTTTTCTTCTTCGTGCCTGACTTTCAGGGTTGATCAAGATCCTTCAGACACGCGCCGTACCAGATCAAAAAGCTAAGTTTCTGAATCCTTATTTAATTTAATATCATTTTACTTTGCCCAAAATAGGGTTTATTTCAAATAGTCAATGAATCCCTCCTACACTCACCCTCGTATTTTTCCTTCATTGATTTTCAGGGTTAACCAACCGATTAAAGCTCAAACCTTCGGTAACCCTAAACTCATTCTTCCGATATTATTACTTGTGTTTAACCTATTGTTTTATTTGGGTTATATTATTGCTTCTTCCCCGTCCCCATGGCTATATATTTTTGTAACTGCTCCTGGTTTGTATTGCTTGGCCTTGAAGGCACTTAAACTATTATGCATTATGTTATAACTACGTGGTTAGTAATTTAGGGCGTGAAAACCTCAAACTGAAATTAGAATAATTAATTACAAGATAATTATCTGAATTGAATCACGTGATTGTGCACCCATACACCTTTTATGGTAACCCCTTCTATTGCCTGTTTCCTGTTGCCTTGTTGCCTTTTCAGTGCAGAATAGTCAAGTCCCTCGGATATGAGGACGCCTCAGCAATTGTTGCCCTCAGTTCATTCTCATCACAAAAAGATCATAAGTCCCTTCGATGCTGCCTTCGATCATATGATCTCGTCCCTCGAAGTTGCCTACAATATGATGTGATAGTCCTTTTCGATTGCTGACGCGTCCTCTTTGGTTGCCTAATAATGACTATTCTTATCCTTCCCTTAGACTACCTGCCCTCTCTATGGTAGGGACAGTCTTATGGCGAACGATAACTACGACGACCCTTCAACCTCCAAATAAAAGGACTTCCTACCCTCTTATGGTATGGATAGACCTGAAAGGCTAAAAGAACTCTTTTACAATGTTAAGGTAATTACCTCCTAATTTCTAGCTCTAGTTTAAATCCTTTTCTACTCTTTTCTCAAAAACCTTCAAAAAGGCTACGCTTACTGTAATACGGTGAACTGACTTTATCGAAATGTCGCGGTTAAGCATGAGTCGCCACCGACTTTTATTTTATCCAATTGGGAAGGGCTAAAAGAACAGGAAAAGACCTTTTTAAAAGAGATTGAGTTCGGGGGTAAGTTATACAAAGGGAAGGTGTAAGGCACCCTTTGCATCCATGGTTTTCCATGGGCTCTTAATTGCTTTGCTCGTTTTTTGTTTTTAGAAATATAGAAGAAAAGAATGGGGACTTTAGCTCGTAAATGAGCGTAGCCCTTTTGAAGGATTATGAGAAAGAATATGAAAAACATTTTAGAGCAAGGCAAAGCAATTAAGGGCAATTACCTTATAGTTTTTGAAAAAGGGTTCTTTTAGCCTTTCAGAGTGAAATGGTCTATCCTTTCCATAAGAGGGCAGGAAGCTTTTCATTTGGAGGTTGAAGGGTCATCGCTTTATCGTTCACCATAAGACTGATCCATGCCATAGAGAGGCAGGTAGTCTAAGGGAAGGATCAGAATAGCCTTTCGTTTAGGCAACTAGAGGATACCTCAGCCTTTTCGTAGGCAACTTCCGAGGGTCGAGATCATGTGTATCGAAGGCAGCATCATTAGGGACCATGATCTTAATCGAGGCAACATGGCTGAGGTATCCTCGTATTCGAGGGACTGGCTATTCTGCAAAAGAAACACAAGGCAACAAGGCAAGAGGCAACAGGCAACAGAGAGGTTTACCCAAAAGTGTGCGTGTGTGCACCAATCACGTGATCATATTTAATTATATTATCTTATAATTAGGTGATTCTAGATTCGATTCAAAGTTATCACTCCCTAGAATTACTAACCACGCAGTTTATTATAAACAGTAATAATGGGGGAAGGGAAATTGCAACCAGCGGAGGAGAGGGGAATTGAAACCAGCGGGATAAAATAAAACAAACAGGTTTGAAACAAGTAATAATTTAATTGAGATTAGGGTTTAGGGTTACCGATACTCGACGCTTTGGCAATTGACAAACCCTGAAAGGCGGGAAAAAATGGCGAGCAAAAAACAGGGTGAGTGTATAATCGATTCGGAGGCGAACATTGTTAACCCTAATAAAAACAAAAGATAAAGAAATTAAGAATAAATACATAAAAGTGCACTTAGCTTTGCATTTTGAATTTGATCTGACATGGTTGGCGGTCGGAGGAAAGCCTCATGGTTAACCCTGAAAATAGCAAGGCAGAAAAGGTGAATGTATGCACAGTTCAAAAGAGGTCTAAAAGGTAAACCCTAAAAATAAAGGAAACAAAATAGGCTTTGAAATTTAAATAAATACTTAGCTTTGGATTTTGAAGGCGCGTAGTCGGAAGGCATCTGGAAAATCAACCCTGAAAGGCACGGAAAAAGAAATATTCAGTGTAGGGTTAATTCTCACAAACCCTAATTAGGATTCAAACTGAGTATAATGGTAAGTTGATTTAATTAATTATTGGTCTCGCGACCTAATTAATTAAATCGGAGTAAGAAGATTAAATCGAGTATAAAAATAATTCTTAGGAATTTTTTTGGAATTAAAATATAATAAATATGGATTTTTAAAGATTTTAATAATTAAATTAATCTAAATAACTATTTTATTTATTTTAAGGAAAATATTATAAATAATACATATAGTAAATATTATATATATATATATATATATATATATAAACAAAATAATAAATATTAGTATGTTTATATAAAAATTTTATATAGTCTATATGTAAAAAACAATTTTTATTTGAAAAAAAACAACATATATATATATATTAAAACAAAATAAAGAGGCTGTGTAATAAAAAATTAAAAAAAATTAGAAAATACTTATCTTTTGATTCAGTATGGTGCGCGTGTGCAGTCCACCATGCGCCTGGAGGCTGAGATTCGTTGGATTGACTGGCGAAACGGATGAACGACAAGGATGATGAGGGAACACCATAACGTGTGTTTCATAACGCATTGGATCCATCTGGAAACCAAGACACGCGCGCGTAAAGAGGATTCGAATGGGCCAATCATTCGACGACACGTCGTCGTCTTCTCCTTTCAAAATCTGCAACAGGCTCTTTTACACCGCTTTTTGCAGGAAAGCTGTAAAAGAGCAAACTTTCTACACCTGCGAAAATAACGAACAGGCCCAAACATGCAAAGAAATTTTCGCGAGAGTCTCATTGTGTTCGTATGATTCTCGCGAACCTGGTTATGGCATCAATTTGGTCAAAAAAACACCTGTATCCAAAAGCCCTAAAAAGCTTTGAAAAACCCTATTATGGCATCTCATTCAGAACAGCATAATAACACGAATAACTTTCCAGAATCCATTAACACATCACATAAAACACATATATGCGAACAAAAACAGTTAATGATGCATGAATGAGAGTAATCGAGCAGTTTTAAGATTGTACAAATCGTGATGAATTGGGACTGATTCTGGTCGTTTGGCTCGCGTGTAACGATTGGAAAAGCTTCAATGAACACTATTGGATCTATTGGGATGCGCAAGAACCTCTGAATCGGCCTTCAATTCAGAATTGGAGTTTGAGTTTTCTTTGACTTTTGCAATTCGGTTTTAGGGTTCTTCAGAGCAAAAAATCGTGAACCCTTGCATCTACCCTTGCTCACTACTTATATTGGTGTGAAATAGGTCAACAAATTTGGGATGAATCTCTTTAAATCTTTACTTGAGGTTTTTGAGAAATTTGATTTGTAAAACCTTCTAAAATAGGCCAATTTCAATCCAATCTCTTTCAATTCTATTTTGCACGAAAATATATAGTTTAGGAGATATTATTGATAATTGATTATGATTGAAATCAAAAAGAAATCCAATCTTTTCAATTTTCTTCAAATATTTATTAAATATATGTTTTTAAATGAATAAAAATTCAAATAAAAACAAATATTCAATATATTTTCGTGGCTTTAAGATTTTGGGCTCTAGGAGACTTGAGGATCAAGATTGGATAAAAAGAACTTGGGCCCATTTGCAAGAATATTCATTTTGAAGCCTTTTTAGTTCACATTTTCTCTTCAAATTTGTCCAACTTTGACAAGGTCTTTCTCTCACAATTTTTGAGTTATGGAAGTGTTCTAGGACTTTTTAGAAACCTTAGAGAGTCCTCTAACCATTGTCCTTGATCTCATATCAAAATAATTTCCCATGCTCCTTGTGTGTCCCTTTAAAAAAAGTGACTTTTTGTTGACTTTTGAAAAGGACCTATAATGTTTTGGTCCATATCTCTCAAATGAAGCTTTTCTAGACTTGGCATGTGAGAGACAAATTTGTAGAGAATTCAATTTCCTTCAAAATGAGCTTTGGATGGGAAATTTATGATGTTCCATGTGAGAGTTATGGCTGGTCAAAGTTCAGTTGACTTTCTCCTATACAAACCCTAATTTAGAAACTTTTTGATTTGTTGATTTTTGATCTTTCCTTGATGAACCATGATCAATTCTTGATCAAATGGTGAATGATACTTCAATATGAGTGACAAAAAATCAAGAGTTTTCACTTTACTTTAACTACAGTTGACCTTTAGGTTAACTTAGTCGACAGTTGACTTTCTGAACAATTGAGTGACCAATTCTTTGAGCTGAGACTTGATACTTGTCATAGAGGTAATGTGAGATATATCGAGCCATATGAGATGCCTTGGAGCCATTGATTCTCTGACTTTCCTTTGAATAAGCCAAACCCTAATTCTCTGATCTTTGCTTAGGAGATTGTATCTTGAAGCTTTGTATTTTGATTTGAATTTGAATAGGAGAAAATGTATGGGGAAATTTCGGGGTATGACACTTACTTACAAGCTAAAGTCTTATTTCATTTCTAAACATTTTCAAACATTTCAAAGTGAGCTAAGTAATTAAGAGCCCATGGAAAACCATGGATGCAAAGGGGGTGCCTTACACCCTCCCTTTGTATAAATTACCCTCCGAACTCAAATTTTCTTTAAAGGTTTTTTTCTGTTCTTTTAGCCTTTCTTTAATTTGGATAAAATAAAAGTCAGTGGCGACTCTTGCTTACCGCGACATTTCAAAAAAGTCAGTTCACCGTATTACACATATATTCCATAAAAACACCAGGTGCATTAGTAACTCCAAACGACATTAGCGAATACTCGTAATGACCATACCTTGTTCTAAATGTTGTCTTCTAAACATCGTCCTCCTTCACCCCAATTTGATGATATCCTGACCTCAAACCAATCTTACTAAATACACATGCTCCAAGCAGCTGATCCATCAAATCATCAATCCTCGACAATGGATACTGATTCTTGATAGTAACCTTGTTTAATTATCGGTAATCTGCACACAGTCTCATAGAACCCTCTTTCTTCTTTACCAACAACACAGGCGCACCCCATGGAGAAACACTCGGACGAATGAATTTACTTTCAAGCAATTTCTCCAATTGTTTCTTTAGTTCAGCTAACTCAGACAAGACATACGATATGGTGCCATCGACACAGGACTAGTTCCCGGAACCAATTCAATAGCAAACTCTATCTCTCTTTCCGGCGGTAACTCGTTCACATCCTTTGGAAAAACTTCTAGATAGTCACATACTACTGGTAGTTCACTACTCACTGCCTTCCCATTAAGTTCATCAACGCAAACAACATAAACATTGTTGCACCATCTTCAACGGCCTCATTCACTTGTCTAGCAGTCATAGTCATATCGTCAGCATTAATACCCTCAAGAAACAACACCGTCTTAGAAAAACAGTTGATATGAACGCGGTTGAATTCCAACCAGTTCATTCCTATGATTATATCAAGTCGTTTCAATGGAAGACACACTAAGTCCATTCTAAATTCCCTACCAAAAATATCGACCGGACAATTCAAGCAAGTAGATGAAGTAGTTATTGAACCCGACGCAGGAGTGTCAATAACCATACTTCCATCAGTCTCTTAGCACATTCCAAAGAAATAAAAGAGTGAGTCGCTCCAGTATCTATAATTGCAACTAAAGGTGTGCCATGAATGTAACACGTACCTTTAATCAATCGATCTTCCGGAGTGGTTTCTGATCCAGTCAAAGCAAAAACCTTTCCTCCAGATTGGTTCTTCTTTGGCTTTGTACACTGTGGGCTAATGTGACCTTCTTCACCACAGTTGTAGTAAGTCACAACCTTCTTCTTACAATCAGCAGCAATATGGCCCACTTTATCACAATTGAAACATTTCTTCTGATCAAGCTTGCATTCATGCTTACAGTGTCCAATCTTGCCACAGTTGTAGCATCTGACAAAAGGACTGGAGTCTCTCCCACTAGGCTTCTTCCAATCAACAGCTTTACCTCTACCATATGGCTTACATCTATCCATATGCTTCTTACCCTTTCTGTCAACCAACTTGTGAGAGTGAGATGACTTCATCTTGATATTATCTTCCTCAAATATCCTGCTACAATCAACCAAATCAGCAAACCGTCGAATCCTCTAATATCTGATACCTTGCTTGATTTCATTATGAAGGCCATTCTCGAATTTGATGCATTTTGAAAATTCACCAGCCTCATCATTGTTGTAATGAGTGTAGTATTTGGCCAGTTCAACGAACTTGGAAGCATATTTTGGAACTGTCATATTGCATTGCTTCAGCTCCATGAACTCAATCTCTTTCCTTCCCTGAACATCCTCAGGAAAGTATTTCCTCAGAAGTTCCCTCTTGAACACAACCCAAGTGATTGATATTCCATCAGTATCCAGCTCAGTCTTGGTAGCAATCAACCAGTCGTCAGCTTCCTCAAATAACATGTGAGTACCATACCTCACCTTCAAATTCTCAGCACAATCAATCACTCTGAAAATCTTCTCGATTTCCTTCAGCCACTTCTGAGCACCTTCAGGGTCGTGAGTGCCTTTGAACAACGGAGGATTGTTCCTTTGAAATTCTGCCAACTGTCGGTTCGCACCAATTCCAACACCAATGACATTTCCTCCCAGCACGCCAGCAATCATCCCCTAAGCCTCAGCAATTGCATCATCGTTTCTTCCACCTCTTCCAGCCATTGCTCTGCTTAAATCACAAACAATTTAGTCAGAACAAAAGTATCGATAAGGTAACTCGTACTAGTCGTATACACAGGGAAGACTGACACTAAGACTCTAGTCACAACGACCGACTATGCTCTTATACCATTATTGTAACACCTTTCTAAACCCCGCGGAAATTAAATAAATAATTCAGAGTAACATGAAACAAGAGTGCCACAATTAAAATTTAAAAACAAACAACATACGTCATTGGTCATGCATTCACTGAGGAAATTCATCATAAATCGTAACATCTCATGTTAACACAACGGAAAATCAAATCATACGGATAAGCTTAACATTATTGAAACTATATCCCGTAAAACTCAAATTAAAACAAATAGAGTCATAAAATTATAAATTCAAAACTCGCATTCCCCAGTGTTACAATATCAGAGCATGACACCTGACGCTATACTAAACACACTGACTTATGAGCTAATCCTCACCAAGTCGAAGCCGCTATCCTCAATCTGAAAATGACAACATGTAAGGGTGAGTTTCATTCACAATTAAAAAATATTATCTCATCATAAACAATAACATATCATAGTTATATTATTCACCCACTTGTATTATATTTCAGATAAAACACCATCACACAAACAACACATCATCAAACCATAACACTGAAACACATTCAATCATGTTATGAAAATCATGCATATGAACGAGCTGACGTTATGCATGTGGTACCAATATCATCGATGGGAATAACCCACTGATCGATGCAACATCATCAAGATACGGCCCTGCCAGCACAAATTCCACACAATGGGAATTATGCCCTTCACTGATCCACAACACTCATCTGGATACAGCCTTCAGCAAATGATTAAGAATGAATGCAAACATATATAACATACTTATACCATCGTCAAATCAACGAGCAACATCATCTCTTACTCAAACCATCATCATCATCCTTATCATCATCAAAGCATGTTGATATATATATATATATATTAAAATCATTCAAATACGATTAGACCGTCAACCAAAACAAAGATTATTTCATAAGGTTCACCATACTCGAAACGACACTCAAAACAGGCCAACGGTTCAAAAGTTACGCATCATCAAACTTTCAAAAATCACAAAGCGGGAAAATTTTGCACAACGCCGTATCGTGCGCGTATAACCAGAGGCTGATTTCCATTGAAAAACCCCTCATACGCGTGTCACACCACTCATACGCGTACCACCCCCTTCTCATACGCGTATCATACGCGTATTAGCAGAAGAGTGTGTTTTGGACGGGACCTGGCAGCGTACCATTCGCGTACGGCCCCTAGGATGCCCCTCATACGCGTATCATATGCAAACCACCAGTGATTACAAAAACCTACAATCGTACCAGTTCGTCTTCCACTCGTTCTTCACCATTACAACCTGCAATTTTAGATCTAAAATAGAACTTTTACTAATTTTAACTTATAGGATTCATTCCACTTCAACAATCTATCATCCTATATTAGCTTTACCCATTAAAAACCTAATTTCTACTCAATTAGTTAGGGATTCATATTCATAGATTCAATTTCATGGATGAACACAACAACACATCAACAAAACACCATATTCATACCATAACCTAAATTCGCACACAATTTTGCACAGAATTCAACATAGGTAACATCAATTATATGATCCTATTCAAAATCATCCTAAACCTCAATCTAACATATAATCCAATAGACCTAAATAATACCTCTAATCAACATTATCATCTTTAATACGATAAGAGATACTAACCAGAAGAATCCCCCCTTACCTTAGTCAAGAATTCTTGATTGGTCCACTTCCTCTTCTGTTCCTCTTTCACGTTCTTCGAGTTCTCAACTTTCAGCTCTTTTCACGTTCTATCGTTTCATTTCCAAGTTACTTATTTTTATGAAAAATAACTTTTAATTAGAAGGAGGCTTTACTAACATAACACCCCCTTCCTTACAAATGTCACACATAGCCCAATGCCATAAACCAATATTTTCCAAATTAATTCACAAAATAGAACATAATTCTAATTATTAATTTAAATTCCAATTAAATTAAAAATTAAAATATACGGGTGTTACACTTCTTAATAAAGCAGATGTTCTCCTATTCTAAGTACATATGTTTACGACACACTGACTAGAAGTCACTTCTGGTGCCTAAACAATCTATCAGAAGTCTCCTAAGATATAACACAATACGAGCAACAACTTTATGTGTTTTACAAATAATTACAAGACATAATAAATATTCTTGTAGTCTTCTTTTCTTCAACTTCTGGATGAGATCTTCTTCTTTTGAAAGCAGATTAAGAGCAATAGCTCTTGTATTGATTGCTTCTTTCAGTTTGGTCTTTTCTTGTCTGAGTAAGGAGATTTGAGCTTCAGCTCTTTGAAAGTAATTGCTTCTTGCAAGACCATCTTCTTTTCTTCTTCATAAGCAGATATGGAGCAACAGCTCTCATGTTGATTGCTTCTTGTGGGTAGATCTTCATCTTCTTCTTGAATACTGATCATGAAGCTTGTTATAGCTGATAACACATTTAATGATCATAAATAAACATGAAACACTATCGAGCAACAACTCAGTGTATTCAGTTTATCTAGTCATTCAATATGATCAATATGATGATAGATCAAGTATTTGTGGATTTTTTATAACTCCTTTGGAGTGTACTGTAGAGTATGCAGAATCTTCTTTTTCAATCTTTTTGATTTTCTTCTCATAGGCTTATGATGTGTATTTCAACATAACTGTTTCTTTATACACTATGTGTGTGTTTTCTCTAATGGAGCAGCTTAATTGATCTTATGCTTATATTCTTGCTCATGTTGTTTCACTCTCATTTTCTCTTCACTTGTACTCTGACGCACACCTTCAAGTTTGAAGTTTGCTCTTTATATATAGCTTTGATGTACTACCGTTGGAACACAGCCGTTGAAATTTGTTTGAAGATTGCGTTGAATATTTGTCTCGATTGGATCAGGAATTGCATGTGTTCACGGCCGAATCTTATCTGTCGCATGATGATGACAGTTGGTAGCGTGTTTCCTTGGTTAAAGTTGTTTTTCTAACACGCTGCATGTGGGTTGCTTCTTCAATCAACCTTGGGAGTTGTTACTTTTAATTGTTGCAACCGTTTTGCTAATGATGATGTTTTTAACGGCTTTCCTCTTGATTCTGAACTTTTGCTTTTTGTAAGTTGAGATTGTATTTTCTTTACTGGTTCACATATGACTTTTTTTGCTTTTTGTATGTCACTGTGTTACACCTTTAGAACTTCTGATCATCTATTCATGTGATCTTATTATTGTAACGAGACTTCATGTATCTTGATATTTTTGTTTAGTTCCTTGAAGCTTGTTTGAGTTTCTTTCTGATGATGTGGTTGTCTGATGCTGTGCTTGTCTGAGCTTCTTTCTGATGCTGTCGTATAAGACTTATAGCATAATATCTGCACAATTAATGAAAGAATTAGTAGTAAAATTGTTACTAACAAAATATATGCTTGTTATTATCAAAACCAGATTCTGAACACAGATTCTCATTCTTGTTCTAACAGATGAGCCCATGGTTGAGTTGGGTAAGGACATAGAGGCATGGCCTAAGGAGCTTGCATCAACGCCCACCAAGGAGGTTGATTCCACTGCTGCTGACTCCACTATTATCCACCACCGGTCTTACTACCACAGCAGTGGTTGCTTCGTCCTCCACTAGCTTGGTAGTTATCACCGTTGGCGTTATTTTTATTACGATATTTGGTATTATTGTTTTGATATGGTGTTTGGAAAGAGGAACCAACATCAGAAGAATAATTATTAGCAACAAGGGAAGTTGAACCAGAATCTTGCTTTGCTCGCTCCAAAAGTGTAGTCTCTTCCAATGCGAGTTTGGATCGAGCAATAGCAAAGGTAGGTAAGGTCTTCTTGTTCTGCATCACGGTGAAAAATTTTGAATATTGTTTTGTCAAGCCTTGAAGCATTTTCAGAACCATACTATGATCAGTGACTGGAGTCCCGACAATGGCTAGTTGATCGGCAAGACTTTTAAGACGATTACAATAAGCATTTTTCGTTGAAAAGTCAATAAGGTTTGTGTTGGTAAATTCCTTATTAAGGTAAATAGCCCTTGAATTTTTATTGTCTTGAAAAGTATCAGCAACAGTTTTCCAAGCATGTTCAGCCGATTCATCGTCAATGAGAATGGAGGTGAGGATGTCGGTAGAGATCGTGGCGTAAATCCACTACAAGACCACTACATCAAGCCGCTTCCAAAGAGCGAGATCGTCGGCTTTGGTCTTCTCATATGCAGCTTTCTCATCTGCATCCGTAGGAAGGATGATATGTTCAATCATGTCATGGACTCACGCTTGAACTTTGAATAATGCCAACCAAGAGTGGTACTGCCCAGATTCTAAATCCAATGTAATTGGAAAAAGAGATTTAACATTGCTTATAGATAAGGCAAGATGGAATTTTTTTAGTTTCAGACATAGTTTTTACATTAGATGATGGTGTTGGAGACATGGTTAAGTAGAAGAGCATTGCGGAAGCAAGAGAAAGGAAAGAGTGAGGACTCATGATACCATAAAAGAGTATAATTCCTTGATCTTTATATTCCATGATCAATCAGTATATATACAAGAATTCCTAGTTGTCACAATGAATGTCTAACAGAATGCTCATCTCAAGGCTATATCTAAGGTAACTAATAATATATGGTCAATACCAAATAATAATCATTAATATATAATCAATAGTAAATCAAAAGTAATAATGATTATTGCATATTCTATCATTATTCTATGTACAAAAGCATGGACTGTTCAAATTGTCTATTACTACACCTGCAACTGTTTCCATCTTCATTGCAAACAAAAGTAACACAAAATGCACTTTGAGACACCATCATATCACTACTAGCATTCCATCTCAATTAAGATTCAATCACCTACATGGACTGACTTCAGTAAACTCTTTTCTTTGGCGATTTACGTATGGTGCTCGAATTGCCACACATACTCCTCTACATGCAATTGCCACAACAAATATATACATAACTAAAGAACTAATTTGTCTAGGTTCCCAATTCTTAACATTCTGGTACAAGAATAAACTTTAATTTTTTTTAGTTCACATTCAAAAAAATGCATAACAATAACAAAACTAACTGAAGTCGGTTATATGAATAAGCAAACAACCCACTTCTGCCAAACATTCAATCATTTATATAACATAGCACATCTTTCGATCTAAAATTTTTGCAAGACACAAACGGTTCTAAGATAGAAAATACATAAATTCCAACATAGTCAATTCCATTCATCAAACAATTGCAATGATATCCTATATATCCTATCAAGTATGTAAGGAAATAGGAGAGACTATGATCCGGTTTGGATTAAATTTTGTTGTTGATTTTTTTACAAGAAATACCTTTCATCATCACCTTGTCTCCATGGAAACACATTTAATTATAGTAGATTGAAAAACTGAGATATGAGAGGAAGCAAATTAGTGATTGTAACTGAGATATGAGCAAAAGGTAGAAGTGTATGGAAGTGAACAATAAAAATACAGAAAGGCCCAATCTTGATTCTCCAAATCTAAGACCATTTCTTGCCAGTTGTCAAGTTTAGTGTTTATATTGCAAATTCTTGTCAAATGTCGCTCATTACCTCGCCTCTGTAACTGAGATTAAATCTTCACCGCGTCTGAGGTTAAATGTGTTTTTTGTAGTAGTTTAAGAAGGCATCGACTCAATGTGAATGAACATATTTTATATATTTTTGTTTGAATGGTGATTGGTCGTTAAACACGTATATTTTGAATAAATTTTAAATAAGGATAATACAATAAAAACAATAAACATTCAGCATTCACAACAATAAAAACATAAATCTTTTACTATCTAACAACAATATTAACTTATCAACTAACATAAATAAATTACATACACACATGAATAAAATAGTTACCTTAACGAATGAACCACTAATGCCTCCAGAGAAAATATCCAACATATCTTTCATAACATAATATCCACACTCGTATCTATTTGATTGACGTCGTGTCTATAAATAATTATTATATAGTGATTAATACACACCAAGCAAAACTAATACATTAGAAAAAAATTAAAAGAATGTCACAAATAATACCACTTATTTTTGGAAAAAAAACTATTCAAAATACGACACATAAGACTATTCAAAACACTATTAAAAAAACTATTCAAAACACGACACATAAGATAGTATTCCTCCACAATTCTACATGTTGAAAAAAGTTAAACATAAATAAAAACTATTCAAAACACGGCACTTAAGATAGTATGCCTCCACAATGACCACTGCATAAACATCTAGAATAATTAATAATGGGTAAAATATTAAATATTATATAAGAGAAAAAAATTCATATATACTTAAGAATTGATAAATAGTCCCCAAAAAAATATATTTTCTCTTGAATTAACTTATTTTGATTATAATTTTAGATGTCATTTGTGGAACGTTGGAAATATTGATATTGAAGCAATCCATTAAACCATACTTTTATAAATTTCTTTCTCTAAAAATCTGATGTATGTACTTAAATGTTAACACAAAAGTAAAATTTTTATGTGAGTCTTGACATTAAAATTAATTGAGAAAAATTAATGTAAATTTAAATCACCATAAATGATATACTTATGTGTACCATAATTGTAGTATGGTTATATCAAGCCAATTATTACCCCACGCAAGATCCATAATACCAATATTTTCAATTATATAAAGTTTATATGGCTCATGTTATAATTGTATCTCGAAGAAGTCTCTAATCTCTTCTATCACGCTTGCAAATCTTTGAAATGGACTTGGTTGAGGTACTAGAGTATCAATCTAGTGCTCTGGGGGATGAACCTTTCATGCTTGAACTACCCAATATAACTTTCTCATATAGGTCAAAATGATTTAAATTTGGATGGGCGAGTACACCCATCAATTTCAGTTGATGTATCACAAAAAAAAAAACAACTACATAGAACACAAAAAACAACAACACATAAAACACGCCCAACATGCTCCTTATTTCAATCGCTTCTACCAATACGTCATAGTGTTGTTGTGGAACAAAGTCACGATCATTATATTTTGCAACCAGCGAATCCTATAACACAAATAAAAGTTCATCACTACATTGAATTAACTAAAATTAACAATGTTGAAAAAATAATTTGCTTACAATCTTATCACTAACTATGCATGTAGCCTCGGATGTGTACTTGCCTCCTGGTCTTTGATGTGCTCTCTTCTATTCCTCAAGGCGTGATGGTGGAGATGGGTTGTGATTCAAGCTTAGTGAAGGATCTCTAGCTCTTTTTCTCTTGGTTTTTTCTTTGATCATTATCTTCTCCAATTTACCATATCCTCCACGAGAAAATCTATTTGAATAAATATCGTTTTGCCCTATATTCCTTATCTTTATGACTCTTCCAAGAATTCAGGAATGTTGTGAGACACGAAAAACTTATCCCAAGTCTTTCGATCAATAAGACTATACATCTCAAGTGGAGACTTCAGGTCACACTTTGGCTTTTTAGTATAATATTTCGTGTGTTGTGTCTTAAACCCCTCTAATGATCACTAGCATATGAAGTCCATTTAATTTCTAGTTTACCGTCATCTTTTGGAACGATAAAAACATCTTACATTTACATAATAAAGTTGGTATTAGTATTTAAAAATGGTCATATATACTTGTAAAATAAATCATGAAAGTTAAAAAAATACCCTAACTTTGCACCATATACTTGTTTTCACTTTATTATCAACATGGCTTCAATCGTCTAACAAAATACCTGTTTTGCTTCTTCAAAGTAAGGTTTTGAAACTCTTAAAATTCGTAGCATGCTCACCATAACACTTACCACTTTCAAAACAAAAATCAATTGACACCGTAACACCGATGTTGCGGACTTTTACAACTTGGCCATCATAATGACACCTATAGAATTTTCGTACTTTTAGTCTTAGTAGAATGGTAATAGGAGAGGTGGTGGTTGAATCTCTCATCTCTATTTAGACAACAACAACAAAAACAATAAACATTTTACTTAACACAAATAAATAAAGCAATCTAATGTGAGATTTATATGGTACATTTTACTTAACACAACATCAACACTTCCTAACAACATTTTATAAGTATAGCCCCATAATCATTATACTTAACACAACATTAATAGAGAAATCTAAGAGCACTTCCTAAGAATAGCCTAAATAAAGGCACCTAATGTGAAATTTATGGTACATATAATATGTTTTACTTGACACATTCCTATGAGAACTTCATAAGAATAGAATCATAAACATTTTTCTTAACATAACCATCAACAAAATAAACACTAAAAAGAAAAAATGTATTTTACTAACTCACGATACATATGGACTTTTGTCAACATCAACACTAAAAAAGAAAAACATATTTCCATTTTTATAAACATTATCATAGTAACATAATATGCAATAAACAATAAATTCCCTCAACATAATACATAAGCAATGAAGAATCTACACAATAAAATACTAACATTTCTAAGTTACGTGATGGATAAAGTGAGTTACATACTGAAAATGTGATGAAGAAGATATGACAATGGTGGAGAAGATTCATTGATGTTTGTTTATCTTTCCTTCATTTCAAGTTTCGTTGGTACTTAAATGGAATTATGGCGTTCGAAGGAAGAAAATGTATGTGTGTTGTGACACTTAATGTTCAAACACTTACATGTGTTGGAAGAGACGAAGTTTCGAAAACGATGATGGAATATGAGTTTAGATGCTAGGGAGTTTAGATGGAGAAGATGAAGATGAAAATTTCATAGGGTATGTTTTTTTAAAAGACCGTTCGATTTCGCAAGAGAGTGAAGATGAAATATGTATTGAAAATTAAATGAATAGTTATATTATAGTCTTGGAAAAATACTTGCAAAATATATTTTCTACTATCTCTTAGTTTCTTAATCCAACTAAGGGAATAGAAAAATTTAAAATAAAAAGAGAAAGGTGGCATGTGAAATAGATAGCTGATATTTCCTATCAATTAGAAGTTCCTACCGAGGAAATAGATAAATTATAAATAAATAAATAAATAAAATAAGAAAGCCGCCGATTTCATAAGGGCGTATATGGAACCATTTTAGCTAAATCACACACACATTAGAAACCTTTGAGAAGTATCTCATGTTTTTTTTAATATAATCCCTAAAAACAAAAATTAAGGCCTACCTAGTTGATTATGGGACTATTTGCGTGATTACCAAACTTTTTCTAAATTTTCTAATCGATTATATTATTAGCCTAATTAATTAGATGATGCCTAATAGAGTCTATAGTATATTATTACAATCTCTTAATAATTGGTAATAATTCTCCATCTAAATCTTTCATTTTAAGCATTAACAATCAATTATTTACATTTCCTATTTGATAATGTTATTAAATTGGCCCATGGATTATTTCCTTCTTTGCACCATGTATTGGCCTTTAAATAGAGAGATTATTAGGGGTGATCGTATCCGAACCAATCCAAAAGCAAAACCGCAAATCGAACCAATCCAAACCGAAACCGCAAAAAACCGCGTTTGATTTGGATGATTTTGGATGGTTTTTGGACTGAACCGCACGGTTTGGTTTGGTTTGCGGTTTTTATTTCACGAAACCGAACGGAACCAAACCAAACCGCATATTTAACTTAAGTTTTAAATTTTTATAATTAATTTATTATCTTTCCAAATTCAATTGCACACAGCCACATCTAACGTTTTGAATTTTAATAATTAATTTATTAACTTAACTTTTGGCATAATCCACTTAGTTTTTGTATTTTATATATATATATATATATATATATATATATATATATATATATATATATAATTCTCTACTGTCTAATATATGTATTTCATTTATAATGTATTTTTAGTTCTCTACTGTTCTTGTAATATAATTTCTTTTGTATGGTATAATATCATATATTATATTGACATTGAATTACTTTCCTTTTTCCTTTTATTTCAGTACATTTCTATTTTATAGTGTAAACCGCAGTCAACCGAACCGATCCTAACCGCATTGGTTTGGTTTGGTTTGGTTTGGATGACTTTTTAAAAATCAACCGAACCAAACCGAACCGCATGCATTTTTATCTCGCGGTTAGGATGGCTTTTATGCTCAAAACCGAACCAAACCGCACCGCGAACACCCCTAGAGATTATTTATCCCTTTTCAACATCCAATAAATCTTAAGAATCACACTTTTCATTTCTCTCATCACCTTATTCAATCACTCACTTTTTTCTCACATATTTTATCCATAGTGCTTTCGGAGTTTTCTTAAGTCTAGTGAGGAATATTGTTTTGGGTGAGGCTATAATTTTCAATTTACCCAAAAGTAAATTTTTCTCTTGTGTAAATAACTCTTCTTTAGGAAGTTATCATTTTGATTGGGAGTTAAACCATTGGAAAAGCTCTTGTTTGTATTTGGGGGACTTGTTTATGTCTCCATTCAGTTCCTGAGCTCCGCCATTGAAAAAAATCTTGTTTGGTTCTAGAAGATCAGCCAGTAATACTATGGTTCTCGAGTTCATACCAGTTAAAATCTCTATTGGTTCGAGATTAGCATGGTGTAAAATCTCACTTGGTTTCTTAGTTCAGTCTGGTGTTAAAACTCAGTTAGTTCAAGATCATCCCGATATGAATCTCGATTTTATTCATGGTTAACCCATTTATAACCCTACTTTGGAGAAAAGCTAACACAAAACTCGACTTTGGTTCAAGATAAACATGTGGAAAATCTCTATTTGGTGTGAAGAATAACCATTTCAAGCAGTGATTATTGTTTAGTTTTCAGACTAACCGCTTCAAGCTTTTTTTTGTTGGATATTAGCATGAAACTTCATTTCCTTGTATAAGGGGGGGTTCATGGGCATAACCATGTAAAAGCGCTCAACCATAATGGATACTCTCAAGATTAACTCTTGAGCACATGATTATAAGTCTTCTTAACTGAACTTATATAATTTTCCCGTATCATTTATCTTCCCTTGTTTCTCTTATTTTCCACTTATTTGCATTACTTTGATTTTCTGCTACATTTTATTCAAACATTTTTATAAAATGTTTTCAAACTCCGATTTATTAAATGATTTTACTCTAAATCAATGTTTTTCAAACCTCCACAATGTACCCTATTATTTTTTATGGATTCATGTGTCCAACAAATGGCGTCTGAGTCTAAGTCATGTTTAAAGACTAATCATCTTAGGAGGGAGATGACTTCTAACACGGCTTTTAACAAGAGGAGTTTCCTAAACACACTTTCGTTGTTTGATGGTGATTAGTTTGAATTTTGGAAAGATAGATTTAAAATGTTCATTCAAAGTTTTGATCTTGAATTGTGGCAAACAATAATTAATGGTATGTTTCTCCCTACTCACTATGTAAATGGTGAAGTAGTAGATATACATCATTTTCTTTGGACCAAAGAAGAAAAGATAAAGTTTGAAATTGTTTTTATTTTATTTTAAAATTAGTTATGTGTTTAAATAAAAATCAATTTCTCGGTATCCTTAACTATAATTCTTCAAAGAAATTATGGGACACTTTTGAAATGATCTATGGAGTTTCTCCAAGTATCGAACAAGAGAGAATAAACACATGAGGCGAAGAAGATGAATGTGAATGCTTCTTTCACAAATATTTTCAACCTTTATTAGTTTTTAGAAACAATGTTAGAAACTTAACCTCTAACAAATATCTAAGAATTAAGAATTGAAATAAAAAATTTGATTTAGTTTTTAAATCAAAGATGAAAATGCTTACCATTTTCAAAAAAAAAACCAGGAAGAAAGAAATCATCGAGAAACTAATGAGTTGATTTGACTTTTAAAATATGAAGGGATTAGAAGAATATCTATCAAATTTATTAAAAACAACTAGTTCAAAAAGATGCATAAAAATCAACTCCAGTAATCTCCTTTGAAAGAACAATATCAGTGATTGAACGATCCTCAGAAGATTTAGCGTCAAATGAAGAAACTTCATCAAAAATATGAATAAGAAAAAGTTTCATCCAATGGGATCTTCAAAAGAAGAAATGAGAAATAAGTCTCAACGAGCCATATCTTCAGAGACTCAACATCGAGGAGAAATCTCGAAGAATTAACCTCTTGAAGAATCTTTTTCCTACGAAGAAGATGAACAAATTTGCTTGAAATCTTCTCATGAAAAAGTTGACTGTGAGATAACAAAGTTATCATACAAGAAACAATTTAAATTAAATTTAAAGCTAATAAAGGAATATTTTAATATTGAAAAGTGTAATGTACATTTTAAATACTACATTGAATTTCTATAAAATAGTAATGTAACGCTTAAGTAATGAATGACTAATATAGTAAACCAAGTTGGAATATGTAAGACTTGTGTCTCAATGAATAAGAAATTGAAATATCTTAATGAAACGATAAGTAAATTTAATAAGGGAAAATAAAATCTAAATTTGATTTTATCAAATCAATTCTATCAAATCAAAGGCCATCATTGAATAAAATTGGATTAGGTTTTAAACCTAGTAAATCACATATAGTAAAGACTTTAATAGGAAGAAAGTAAATCTCTTTTTTTATAAAGGTTCCTTTTGAGATAGATTTGGTCACTTAAAGCCATTTTGTTTTGATAATTTAGTAAGGTCTAAAGGTAGTAACCTTAGACCTCTCAAAACTAGAAACATACCATGACAAAAAAAAAATATTCGGATACAAAAGGTGAAAACCTAGTTTATTTTGCAAGATGCTTTACAACTTTAATGAAGCCTTAGTGAATATTAAAATAAGCTATACAAATAAATATGAATAGTTTTAATTATACATAATGTTTAATGATACTGAAGCTTGTGATCCAAGGATACTCATTGATGGTATAAATTAACTGACGTGATAAAAGCAATTTTCACTGAGGATGGTCTCAATGTATGATATGCGATGTTCAATTAACCTGTTAGTAGTTTGAGATGATAAATCAGTAATCAGTTTATCGTTCTGATTAATTTTAACCAAGTCACATATCCAACAATTCCCATAAAATGATGTAAGACAGTATGTTGTCGTTCCCTCAAAAGAGGGAGTATGTATCAAGGTTTCTTGATGTTAAAGGTAGTACACTTTTATAAGTCGAGTAATTAGAAAAATTTTATCAGCCTTTTAAATAAGTGGTTATTTATTTGAATTATTATTACTAATAAAATGGTTGAGCTTTTAGCATTTTTGATAAAATGGTGCAGTTTAAATGAAAAAGGGGTGCCAATAGTAATCGACAAAAGCAAAAATTCAAATCATGTCCCAAAAGCACCAAAGATGTTGGAAATATACTAACTAAATGATTAGACTCTTCATCATCATCATCATTAGTGGTAACTGAAAGAGAATGCACCACCAAATTCTCATCTTCCTACCACTCTTAAATCTTCTCATCCCATGCGCAAAAGAATAACTCAATTGTCACCATGCTCAAAGAAAAATTCTTCAATCTCACTATTTAGATGAAAAAGTCTTTAAAGATTGTGACTTTATCCGTCTTTTTGATTATGACAAAGGAGGAGAAGTATACTCTTAAGGAGAATATAGTACACTCTCTACTCATGTGAGAGGAAGTCTAACCACTGTAAATTCTATCCACATGTTTTCCCTTTTACTACCTCCCTAAGAGAAATATATTATCATCATAAAATATGGGGATGATGTGGATCTATGTGCTTGAAGATTTAGAAAACAAGTGATCCAGGATGGTTAAGCTTATGATTGCAAATATGAAGCCAACCGATAGCGCTTGTTTTGATAATGACAATATTTGAAGTCAAGTAACTACTAATTATATCAACCGGACAAAGAGGCACAAGATGGTTGATCAAGATATCCTCTCTAATCAATCTAGAAGTCAACATTATGGTGCAGCGACTCACAAGTGAAGACTTAGGCTTCAAGGAACACTAGTGGTTTAACCTTTCAAGCTCTTAGAGAATGGTAATTAATATGAAGACATATCATGCCACATCAAGAAGATTCAAAGTTCTTGTTTAATGCTAAAGTCAAATATAATGATGGCAAGATTTGAAGTTTCGGAGTATGAAAGAGAGGAAGTGGGAAAGTTTACTAGATCATGTATGTTTGAGTGGTTGTTATCTTGTAAAGACACAAAGAAATTTATGGAAAGATTGTGACTAAATCACATAAGCACGCTAAAAACCCTTAAGTAGCCTCTAAGTCTTACTTAGTTATTTAGGGTACTATCAACTTGATTAAGAAACTTTTTTAAAATGAGTTTAATATGTTTTGGTCCCTCTAAATATAGTGGTTTTCAACTTTAGTCCTTCTAAATATTTTCTTCAAATAATGGTCCTCTTAAAAATTTTAATTTTAACTTTTGGTCCCTCATGGAAAAATCGTAGCTAAAACGGTATCTAATTTCGTCGCTAACTAAAAAAACGTCGCTAAAACCACCGCTAATTTGTAAAAACCGTCGCTAAATTGCAAGAGGGACCAAAAGTTAAAATTAAAAGTTGTAGGAGGATCATTCTTTGAAGAAAATGTTTAGAGGGACTAAAGTTGAAAACCATTATATTTAGAGGGATCAAAAGCTTATTTAACCCTTTCAAAATTGTCTAATCAATTATATTTATAGCCTAATCGATTAGATGAAGCCTAATCGTGCCTATTATGGATCATGATATTCTCTTAATGATTGGTAACACCTCTCTATCTAAACCTTTTATTTTAGGCATCAAGAAACGATTATTTAATGGTTTTAGGGGATTCGCTGGACAACACCAATTTTACTTCGGTCATATTTAGGGGATTCGTTGGACATCACCGGTTTACTTTGGTCATATCTAGCAGGATTGGTGATGGTGTGTTTACTTCGTTTTGGAATATTCAATGGCTAGGGCATGGAGCATTTAGAGACATTTTTCCAATTTTATATCAGTATGTTACTGATGTTAACAGCAGTGTTAGCAATATGGGTTGTTAGGTTGGTAATGCTTGGGAATGGCAATTTGATAATTGCTTCTCGGTTCTTTGCGCAGAGGCTGCTTCTGAGTTAGCTGATCTAAGGTGGTATTGGTTCAAGTTGCTCCTTCTGAACAGAATAAGGATCTGTTGAGTTGGCCGTTTCAAGGCTCGCAGTGCTTTTCGGTGCAGTCTTATTATGCAAAAGTATTACAAGACTCTGTGATGGAAGGTGGTGATAATAGGGTGAAGGTCGCTTTGTCTATGATATGGAAAGCAAAGGTTCCATCAAAGATTCAAATTTTTGGTATGGCGTTTGGTGCAGGATAGGCTGCCTAGGAAATTCCAATTGGCTAAAAGGGGTATTATTTAGGTAGATGCAGAATCTTTATGTGTGTTTGGTTGTAACCAGGCGGAGGAGGCTAATCATTTTTTCATTGGCTGTTACTACGCAAGGCGAGTTTGGAGGAAAATTTTCAGTTGGCTAGGGTTGGATTATTTGGAAGAATCCACTTGCTGTGATCATTTTCTCCAAATGGTGAATGTTAAAGCGTTTTGTGCTAACAATTGCGTCGGGGAAATATGGCTGGCTGTTTGTTGGTGTTTGTGGCGACATCGTAACGAGATTATTTTCAATAACGGGGTGGCTGATCCGGATGAGGTTGTTCACAATATAATGATGTTTTCTTGGTGGTGGTTAGCGATAGGGGATAGGAAGAAGATTCATTGTAATTTCTATGAATGGTTCAAGAATCCTATAGCATTTTTGTAGGTTTATGGTAGCTTGGGTGGATTGTTTTCTATTTTTCTTTTTGTATTTGGGATTAAAGTACCCCTTAGTACTTTTCTGAAATACATTGTTGCTTATAAAAAAAATGATTATTTACATTGCCTAATAGACTAGGCCATTAATTTGGCCATGGATTTTTTTCCAAATTTACACCATGTCTTGGTCTATAAATAAAGATCTTCTCTATCATTTTTCAACATAAGAAATATGAAAACCTCACTTTTCATTTCTCTCATTACCTCTCTAAACAATTCATATTTTCTCACACATTTTAGCCGTAGTACTTTGAGAGTGTTCTTGAGTCTAATGAAAAATATTGTTGTCGGTGAAAGCATAATTATAAATTTCCCAAGAGTAAATTTTTCACTTGTGTAAACAATTCTTCCTTAAGAAGTTATCATTTTGATTGGGAGTTAAAGCCACTTCTACAGAACCTCACTTTTCAATTCACTCATTAATTACCTCTCTAAATAATTCAATACTAATAATAAAACTATGTATAATAAATTTAGGGTTAAATATGTTTTTAACCCCTATAAATATGTGACCCTGCATTTTTATTCCCTATAAAATTTTTCTTCAATGAATGGTCCTTATAAAATTATTATGCACCTAGTTTCAGTCTCTACTGTCAAACCAATGTGTATTTTAGAATGATTATTTTGCAGACATGTTCATAATGTTATAAAAAGTTCCTGGAAAAAAAAGAAACTCAAAATTTAATTTCTAGGTTGAGATTTTCATTGCTTTTATCATTATTTTTTTAAATTTAAAAAATTCATATTTAATTCTTCTGGTTTTAAAAAATTCTAAAACTTGGTAAATAAATATTTTACAGTATTCTAAACATATATAAAAAGAATTATTCAAAAATTTAAAAATTAAAGGATAATTAAACAGTTTTTAAATTTTAGAAAATAGCAGGAACTGAAATTGCATGCATAAAAAATTTAGAAGGACCATTCATTGAAGAAAAATTTTATAAGGTCTAAAAATGCAGGGTCACATATTTATAGGGGCTAAAAATAGATTTAACCCATAAATTTAAAATGTACAATACTATTAATAAATTTGGTTTTTATATAGTAAGGAGGATGACTAAAAAAATTTAAAATACTCTTTACCGGAAATAGATAAGCAACAAATAAGTGTTGGATAATTAATCTAGTATTTATCTACATATATATTTTGAACCACACATATGTTACGTGAACTTTGTATATATCAGATTTTTTGTCCCAATGCTTGTCCACATTTCTCTTGTCCATATATTTATTTCCTATTATTTCTTTCAAATTCACGTCCAAAACATATTGATAAGTTTACAAGTAACTAACAAGAAAAATGGCAGAAACAAAGTTGAGCAGCTTCAAAGATAAAAGATGGTCACTCCAAGGAATGACAGCCCTAGTGACTGGTGGAACCCGAGGGATAGGGTCAGTTTCAGTTCTAATTCAAATTTTATCCCTTATGGCAACATGCAATTCATCATGCTATTTTTTTTTTTTTTCTCTTTTGTATTATTATGAATTAGGTACGCTATTGTTGAAGAGTTAGCAGAATTTGGAGCAACGGTGCATATATGTTCACGTAATGAAGATGATATTAACAAATGTTTGGAAGAGTGGAAAAGCAAAGGGTTTAATGTAACAGGATCAGTATGCGATTTACTATTCCGCGACCAACGTGAAAAATTAATGGAAACTGTTGCATCAGTCTTTAATGGAAAACTCAATATTCTAGTAAGAACTTAATCATTCAAATTAAAATATTCATGTTGATTAACATGTTTGATGAGTGAATTTCTCAACTTGTTAGGTGAACAATGCTGGAAAATTTACTCCTAAACCTATCCTAGATTATACCGATGAAGACGTAGAAACTATAATGAGTACCAATTTTGTGTCTGGTTACCATTTGTGTCAACTTGCACATCCACTTCTAAAAGAATCTGGATATGGAAGTATAGTATTCATATCCTCAATTTCAGGTTTAAAAGCTTTGGATATTTCTTCTGCCTATGCAGCTTCTAAAGGTGTGTTTGCTCATATTCATATATAGAATTTTGAATATCTATACAGAATTTTTAGTATTTTGAATATCTATGTAGGAGCCATGAATCAGTTTGCTAAGAACGTAGCATTAGAATGGGCAAAGGATAATATTCGTGCAAATGTTGTGGCACCTGGACCTGTCAAGACCTTACTTTTAGAGAGTACTATGGTATATATATCCTCTGAAATTATTTTGATATAATGTTTATAATTTCATTTTTTTAGGCTGATAGAATATCTATTGCAATTTTTCTTTTTATAGAAATTAATTGCCGGAGTGGATAATGCCATTGAAGATATAGTGTCTAAATCGCCGGTTGGTAGGATGGGAGAATCTAAGGACATATCTGGATTGGTGGCTTTTCTTTGTCTTCCAGCATCTTCACACGTAACCGGACAAATTATAGCTGCAGATGGAGGTTTCACTATGTAAACTTTAAAATTTAATACTATTAGTAATTGTATCAATTGAACTGAACTTCAAGGGGTTATTGTCTTTGTTGTATTATTATTGAACTATTTCAAAACCTAATTACTATTAAAAAAAACACATTTTATCTCGAACGTAAAATGTATTTAATTTCAGCTAAAGAAACAAGATAACGAAGAACGTTGTAAAAAGCTGTCATTTTATTTCTCGATTTTTAAAATACTGAAGGTAAAGTTATCCACACATGGATTCGAACTTCAAGATCTGTACTTTTATTATTTTCAAAACAATCACATCATATCTCTCGCTTTATAAATAAAATCGAGGGGTAAAATAGATTTTTTTTATAAAAAAACTCGTTACATTATTTACACTGAATATTAATAAAATAATTTGTTTACAAATTACATTGTTTACTAAAAATATTATATTATTTACAAAGAATATTAAAGTAAAAATAAATTTTTCAGATAAACAATAGCTTAAATACGTTCGTATCGCTGGAAAAGCGAAAGGGTCAACCAGTTAAGTTCTACTACAATTACTTGAAATGCGTTTGGATAACATACTATTTCGATTGGGTATGGCTACGACTATTTCTTAACGCGTCAATTAGTTAACCACATACATGTTTTAGTTAATGGTCGTATAGTAGATATACCAAGTTATCTACTTAATATAAATGTAAAGAAGTCATGATGGCAACCCTAGCCACATGTCATCTTTACACTAATCTAAACCACATGTCATCATAAGAATAAAATCTCAATTATACAATCCTAATATTAATAATAATAATAATACTAATAATAATAATAATAATAATAATAATAATAACAATAATATTAATAAAATAATAACAATAATAATATATAAAATTAATGAAATCAATTAAAAAACCGTTTATATTAATACATGAAATCAATTAAAAAAATATGACTACAATATTATGATAAAATATGAGAACATCTACTTAATATAAATCTAAGGTTGTCATGATGGCAACCCTAGACAAAACCTTAGCCTCAGGCTTATGTGACAATCTCACAAAGCTTCTCAAACTAAACCAAATTTCCAAAATTTGTATATTTTATAAAATTCTATATTTATTCTAAATATAAATCTCTAATAAATTTTACATTAAAAATTGTCAAATAAATATGTTATTAATTTTTTAGAATTAATATCCCAATTAAGAATAAAGTATTTTACAACTTTTATAACTCTTATTACCATTATATATTATTAACTCTTACATTATTTTTTTCTATTTTATAAATTAGTAGTCACTTTGATTGATTAAAATTAAATATTTAACTAAATAATTTTAATTATACATTAAGATAAATATTTTCTCATAAAGTTTTTCTTATATTTTCTCATAATTGTTTTTTAAATTATATTTAATTGATTGCATTATATCTTATATTTTTTAAAAGAAAGTATTTAATTGATTACAACTTAAAATATATAAAATAATAATTTTTAATTGAAAATAATTAAAAAATAGACTCTAAAAATTTTATTTACAATGTTAAAAATACACAATTTTTGTAACTTTTAAAAATACACAACTTTTACTTATTTTAATGTTACAAATACTACATATATAACTTAAAATATTATAAATAATATAAAAAACCCCTACAATGTTAAAAAATAATTTTCTTATTATTTTATGTTTAGTTGACGCAAATAATATATAGGAATACCAAAGAACCAAGATATTGAAAAAAATATATATTTGATTGCATTGAAACAAATAATTAATTTAGATTAAATATATTTTTACCACTCACTTAGTTACAACCAATCTATTAAAGTTGAATAATTCTTCACACAAGAGAGTAATAATCAAACTCTTTAATTCCTTTTACGTTATTTCTCAAAGTAGTCGTAATAGTAATAATAATAATAATAATAATAATAATAATAATAATAATAATAATAATAATAATAATAATAATAATAATAATAATAATAATAATAATAATAATAATAATAATAATAATAATAATAATAATAATAATAATAATAATAATAATATTTTTAAAATTTAAAATATAATTTATATGTTAAAGTTAATATAATTCAAGTACTTATATTTTTATACTCATAAAACTATATGTTAAAGCCATTTATATAAAATTTATTCTATTTATATAAATAACATAATAATATACTGAATAAATATTTGAACTACATTTTTTTCTATTTTGTAACTTCTATTATATAATAATAATGAATAGAATTAATATTGAATTTATTTTTTTAACTCCTATAATATAGTAATAATGGATATAATTAATATTGAACTTATTTTGTAACTCCTATTATATAGTAATGATGAATAGAATTAATATGCAATAATATATAAATAATATATTTTTAAATTTTTTAAATTTAAATTATAATTAAATATTAAAGTTAATATAATTCAAGTAGTCATATTTTTATACTCATAAACTTATATGGTAAAACCATTTATATAAAATTTAATATATTTATATAAATAATATAATAATGTACCAAATAAATATTTGAACTCCTATTATATAGTAATGATGAATAGAATTAAGGGTTAATGAACTTTTTGATCCCTCTAAATATTGCAAATTTCGTTTTTAGTCCCTCCAAAATTTTCCTTTAAGAAATCGTCCCTTCAAAATTTTTCGTCTAAACTATTGGTCCCTAACGTCAAATTTGCTAGAGATTAGCTACGAATTTAGCCACCGATTAGCTACGAAATTTGACGTTAGGGACCAATAGTTCGGAAAAAAATTTTTGAAGGGACGATTTCTTGAAGGAAAATTTTAGAGGGACTAAAAACAAAATTTCAAATATTTAAAGGGACGAAAAAGTTCATTAACCCTAGAATTAATATTGAAGTAATTTTTGTAACTCCTATTATATAGTAATGATGAATAGAATTAATATTGAACTTATTTTGTAACTCCTATTATATAGTAATGATCGATAGAATTAATATTCAACTTATTTTGTAACTCCATGATTGATTATAATTTTAATTATTTATTATTGTTTTATTTTATATTCACATGTATATATATGTCATATTGAGTTAACATTGTTTTACGCAAACAAATCATTGGAGGTATTTGACGGTGTTTATTGCATTTTTTTATAACTGTTTTTGTTTCACTTTACATATGTCTTACCATTTGTTTTGTGTCATAATATAAACTCGAATTATTTTATTTCAAATAGTTAAATTTTTGTTTATATTGATATAACTTTTGTTAGTGTCATGTTATAATTATTTTTATAATTTTTTATTGGTTGATGTGAATATGACTTCTTTTTTTCATGTGAATCAGAAAAAGAAGAAGATCGTGATAAAATTGTATTACCACTACAAGAAAAAGTTTGTTTCGCCAGGGGTTAAGCCCCTCACAAATGCCAAAAACCCCTCACAAAACAAAAATTTGCGAGGGGATATGTCCCCTAGCTAAACAGGTCATCGCAAATTATTTGTGAGGGGCCTGTCACCTCGCTAATTTGCTTGGGGCATATTCCCTCGCAAAATGTAATTCCTATATTTCTTATTCAAACCACGCAGGCGTAGGCACAGACTAGGTGGCGCAGTGTGTCAGTATTTTGCTAGGGGTTAATCCCCTGGCAAATGTAACTAAGTTCTGATATTTGTGAAGGGCTAAACCCCTCGCAAAGTGTCAAATTATTATTTTTAATAGGTTGTCCCAAACTAATATTTATAATATTATATAAAAATTGAATATTTTATGATTCAATAACATATATTTAAAAATTTATTTCTAATTTATTTTTCTAAAACTTTTTCATACTAACATATTAAATTACTAACATACTAATATTTGAAATTTTTTAATATAAAATATTTTATTTAAGAAATTTTTTATTAATTTGGGTGAACGTGAATAATTATTTAAAATATTCTGTTTAAGAAATTATTTATTAAATAATTCTATTAACATATTAAATTGTTTATCCACTTCAACTATTTATATTTATTTTAATTGTTATGTGAATAAAAAATAATTGAAAAATGAAATGTGAACAAGAATGAAGTTTGGTTTTGCCGTATACACTCAGGAGATGAGAAATAGTCTTTGACTAACTAGACTAAAAATCATAAAACTACCTATACAAACACGAACTATTGAGGACAACACTATTTCACAAACAATTATTTTAAAAAAATGAGTTTGAAAGGTCTGAAAGAAACAATATACTAACAGCTTGCCACCGTAGATATGTGAGAGTATTGTAATAATCTTGATACCAAATCAACTGCTTCTAGAGGCATGCGCTTATGGAAGATCTAGTAAAAGAAAATCATCAAATATTTATTAGTATAGTAAATAATAAAAAATGAAAACTTTAGAAGAAACTACACAATCCATAAGATTCAAGCTTGTAAAGAGTAAATAATAAGAAAGATGTGATTATGAAAGTTGAAGGTGCAGAGTTGAAATAATGTTTCCTGGAGAAATGAAAGGGAAAGAGAAATTGGGAAAGAAATAAATTGAAAAGGGAAAGTAGAAAGATAAAAGTATATATTACATTTTGCTAGGGGGCACCCCATGCATAACACTGCCACGCCAGTCTGTCATTGGGTTTGATTTGACTCAACAGTCACATTTTGTTAGGGGGTACCCTTCGCAAGTTGAACGGTAATATTTTGCCAAGGGCTGCCCCTAGCAAAATATTATTTACCTGTCAGTTTTGTCTTCCCAAAAAAAAAAGAAAATGATGCCATTGGGCATTGCGACGGGACTCCCCTCACAATGTTTTTTTTTCAAAATTTAAAATTCCCACCATAAATTTTTTTTCAAAATTTAAAATTCCCACCATAAATTTAGCGACGGGGAGCTCCAAGTAATTTAGTTTTTTAATTTTAATTTTTGATTTCTGCATTGCGAGGGGTTTAACCCCAAGCAACGTAATTAATTTTGTGAGGGGCTTAACCCCTAGCATATACCCCTGGCAAGGATTGGTTTTTCTTGTAGTGTACGTTACTACTGTTTGGAAAATCTAATATTCATTTAGGTAAGTACATGTCTATAGTCCTATTATTTGCATGATTTAAAACTCTCATTTTTATTGATATAACTTTTTTTCCTGTGTGTAATTCTACCTTTCTTTCTAATTTTTGTATTGGTTAACATAAATATAACTATTTTTTCATGTGAATCAGGATCACAAGATATATGAGACAAGATATATGAGACAAGATATATGAGACTTTTGTTTGTAGATTCAAAATTAATTTATAATAAATATGGTGTTAACGGATAAAAATGTATTTTAAAATATTTTTATTCTATTGGTATTCATTTAAAGAATTACCTTTGATAAAAAATACTTTTAAATTAAATTATTAATTAAAGTTTAACATTAGATAATTCGAAAATAAATAAAATAGTAATGCTAAAATTGTTGTGATAAAAATTATAAATTTAAGTTATTTTCTTTATTTTTTTAAAATTATAGTACAAACAATATATAAATAGTTGAAGTGCATATCTATGCTTATTAGTATTATACACCAAAAACTACAAGTTTTAATAAATAATAAATTAAATAATTAAAATTTTACACAATAAGTAAAATGTATTTAAGTTTTTAATATGTGCAAAATTTTATTCAATTATAATATATCACATAAATTTCTTGGTTGTTTTCTAATTGATAAAAAATACTAATTATCTTTAAATTATTTATCAAACTTATAATCTAAATTCATATGAGTTATCACATTTTAAATATTTTATTAATTTTTTGTTAAAATTAATATTAAATTATATTACAGTAATTTAAAACTTTGTTTAATCATTAACTATTGTTATCTAATTTTTTTTGGTAATATACCCGTGCAGCGCACGGGTAGCTTAACAAGTTGTTGTAAACTTGAAGATATTAATGCAGCCTAGGATGAACAAAAATCTAGAACTCTGTTTCAAAATTCTCTTGAATCACCCCGCTAAAAATTGCCAACCTATTTAACTCTTCATCCATTCCAATATAAAGGATTAGTTAATCAAATAATAGATAGTAAATGGGTCACTTTGAAAATTAATAAATTGCTGGTTATAGAATATTATTCTCGTGAGACTTAAACCTAGTTAAAACAACTAAAATTTTGATGCGAGTATTTTGTCCCATTTGTGTAAAGAAGTGGTATAGAAAAAGAGAATTTTTTTACCCACCTCCCTATGGGGGTCACCCTCAGCGAAAACTCCATTTTACCCCGTTTTAGAAATGCATTTCCGAAAAAATCCCAAAAATTAGGATTTTGACTAATTTGGAGATGCATCTCCGAAACAACAAAAAAAATTTTAAAAAATCTCAAAAATTAATTTTAGGATATTAATTAATTCACATATCATAAATTTGATATTTATGAGTAATGAATAATAATAATTATATATTTTGATATAATTTATGACTTATGAATAATAGTTATTATATATTTCTATCCTGATTCATATTTTAAAATTTAAAATAATTTTAATTAAAAAAATTAAAATAATTTCACTTATAAAATAAGTTATAATTTTGTATTTATATATTTATAATAATTGTTATATATTTATAAAAAAATTAAAAAATGAGTGTTTTAATTTTATATTTATATAATAATTATAATAATTATTGTATATTTATAAAAATTATTATATATTTATATATTTATATAATAATTATAAAAATTTAAAAAATAAGTGTTTTAATTTATAATAATTATTATATATTTATATATTTATATAATAATTATTATATATTTATATATTATATATTTATATATTTCACTTACAAAATTAATAATTATGATTATATATTTATATATTTCTATTCTGATTCATAATTAAAATGAGTTATAATTTTTTATTTAGTTTAAAAAAATTAAAAAAAGATTTGGAAATTTCTTTGGCCACCTCCCAACCTTCTAGTTCACCTCTAGTGAAAAATCTAAACTACCCCTGACTTCAGAAATGCATTTCCGAAATGCAAGAAAAAGGTGTTTTCGGAGATGCATCTCCGAAAGCGCCTTTTTTTTTTCAAAATTGTCTTATTTCGGAAGTTCATTTCCGAAAACAGCATTTCGGAAGTTCATTTCCGAAATACTGCGCGTTTTGCAGATTTAGCAAAATACTCCCCCTCCCCCATTCATTTACCCTAATTCAACATCAAACACAACCAAAGGAGAAATTTTGTGCAAACACTTCCAAGGCTACATCAAAGGCTCCAATAAGCTTCATATACTACATTAAAAAGCACTCCAATCTCTTCAACCGGATAGCATTTTGAGTTTTAGATCTATGATTAAAATTCATATTAGGGTGTTTACAAATAGCAAAAAATGTATTAGGTTAGGTTGGTACTGATATTTAGGATGTTTAGAATGTGTAGACATAGGTTTGAAGTTTGATTTTGGGGTCTGTCATTGGAGGTTGCAGAGAAGTTCTGTGCAGGGGTGTTTCGGAAGTTCATTTCCGAAAACACCTCCATCCCAGTTTCGGAAATGAACTTCTGAATTGTATCAGAAGTGCAATTTTTTTAGTTTTTTCTTTTGTCTCGCATATTAAGCGATTTCAATTGTTTACAGGAACATGTCAGGCAACCAACCAGCACGCATCAGACAGGGTAGAGAGACCCAGACTGCGTCGGCTAGACGCGAGCGGGCGGCGGCGCAGCTGGCGTCGAAACAGGGACGGGGCAGGGCCAGGGACGACGTGTGCGAGTTTCCGTGGACGTGGGTACCTTTTCATCTGGATCTAGGAGTCGGCTGGCTCGGGTATCTTCTTCCCGCCAGCGAGAGGAGGAGGAGCAGGAGCAGGAGGAGGAGGTGGCAGTGCCATACCACGAGCCGGAGGGGGTACCGGAAGTTGACCCTCTGATAACACGATTTTATATCGTATATTTAGCTTAAAATCCATAGATATTTATAGCATTTTCCGTTTATTATGTTAATTTATTATGATATTACGCGAGTATTTGCTTTGTTTCAGGTTTTACACTTCAATTACGACTATTTGCGAAAAGAAAAGAAAATAGAGCTTAAATGACCGATATTTATGCCTAAAAGACGAAAAAGGAGTGCTGAAGCGAAAGAGGGGTGCAATTAGGACCCAAAAGGCCCAAAAGAGATATTCAGCCCACCATGGAACCAAAGGCGCGTGGCCCAAACCTGCCCAGCAAGTGGAGACGCACGTCTCCACGTCCTCTATGCCACGTCAGCAAAGGGAGACGCACGTCTCCATGTTCCTACATCTTCTCCACTTGAGACGCACGTCTCAAGTCAGTCAAGCTGCCTCCTGAAGAAACGGAGACGCACGTCTCCACGCCCAGTCTGCAAAAAGTTCCTCTTTTCACGCAACGTCACAGCAAAACCTCTCATATAAATAGGACCTGCTATCTCACTTCCAAAGGGTCTGATTTCCTGCCAACGAAGTGCTGCCGAAATTGTACCGCGAACCGCTTTTCTTTATTCTGCTTTCATTCAACCGTTTATTTTCTCACAACGATTTCTACACTGGAAATTGTTGTGAACTTTTCGTAGATCTAGCCTTACGTTAGATTTATCGCTTTTATTTCCTTGTTTTATTTACCGCCATTCGAAGAACGATCCAGCCAATCTGTGGTGGAAGTTCAGTACTCGAAGATTCAATTACCATTTATTTAATTCAGGTTTTTATTTACTGCTTTAATTTATATTATTATTGCATGATATATTATATGCCATTTAATATGCTTATTATTATGAACCGAACCGATTTATGCATGTTTAATCGTATTAATATGTCTGGCTAAATTACTAAAGGTGTCGGTATATAAAGTAAGTTAACCGTAGGGATCCGAAATAAATTGGCTTAATTATGTTTTATTAATTATCACTTATTTTTGGTTTATATGTCTAATTTAATTAGTAAGTCTTAAAACCAATAGAGCGAAAGTTTGAGGGGTTAGGACGGTCAAAGGTTAAAATCAATAGAGCGAAAGTTTGAGATCTTTAACCAGATAGTAGACATAGGACATTAGTTTTAAGGATGGCGAAAGCGTATTAAAACTAATTGGAACTTATTTATTTTCAAAAATTGTTTTTACACTCGAGCGGGATGGCGAAAGCGTACATTAGGGTTATTAGCTTGCTCCGAGTCAACAGAGCGAAAGTTTGAGATTAGGAGATTTAAATAGATAACAACCTCGTAAAATAGGCATTTTATTAATTACATTGTTTCCAAAAAGCTCTTCTAAAATCTAATGGGATGACGAAAGCGTACATTAGGATTAGGATAGTAGTCTGAATCAACAGAGCGAAAGTTTGAGACGAGGATTTTTAATCAATGGAATTAGTAAAGATTTTTAATTTAATTATGCAAAAGCCAATGGACCTTCGGATTACCTTTAGTTAAACGAAATACATACTGATACCTGTCTTTTATTATTATTCTTTATTTTCTCACAATCACTTTCCCTTAGGAACAATCGAAATTTTAGTACTCCTAGCTTTACATAGTAACCTTAGATAACGGTAGATTGATTCATAGTCCCTGTGGATTCGATATCTTTTAAAACTACACGACACGACTGTGCACTTGTAGTTACCAGATTTATAGACACGTAAAGTCGCGATCAAGTTTTTGGCGCCGTTGCCGGGGACTATTTAAGTCGATATCGTAACTCACTGTTACACCGTAGAGACTAGGACTATTCTTCCCTTTCTTTCTGAACGATTGTATGCCAAATACTCGTTCACAAGGAGGAGATTTAATACAACGAATTAACGAGATCGAACGTTTCATTAACGTCAAATGTCGAGCTCGCAATCTTCCCGAAGTAGCAGAAATTCCGATTAATCAGGAATTGATTTTTACTGATCAAATTAATCAAATCACCCCGAAGTTAGAGATGGCTGCTATTCGTCCTCTTAGAGACTATGCCGCTCCTTCGCGCGCTGAACCGCATTCAAGTATCGCACCACCTGCGATTGAGGCGAACAATTTCGAACTGAAACCTTCACTGGTCCAAGCTGTTCAACAGAATCAATTCTCTGGAAGCCCTGTAGACTACCCCAATCTCCATTTATCTGTGTTCGTGCAATACGCCGACACTATCAAAGCCAACAACGTTAGTTCCGAAGCTATTCGATTACGCCTTTTCCCTTTCTCCTTGAGAGATAGAGCGAGAGCGTGGCTTCAATCCCTGCCTTCCAATTCCATAACTACGTGGGACGAATTGAAGAGAGTATTCTTAGCGAGATACTTTCCGCCTAGCAAAACTGCTATGCTCAGAGGTCAAATCAACGGATTTACCCAGAAAGATAACGAATCGCTCTTCGAAGCTTGGGAACGTTACAAGGACATGCTTAGAATATGCCCTCATCATGGACTCGAACCATGGCTGATCATCCATACTTTCTATGGTGGTCTCTTATATAACACTAAAATGACTATAGATGCCGCTGCTGGCGGAGCATTAATGGACAAACCCCATGATGAAGCATACAAACTCATAGAGAACATGGCACAAAACCATTACTAATGGGGTGGAGAACGAGCCGCTCTAGAGAAAGCCCAAACCAAATGAGGAATGTACGAAATAAGTGGTATAGACCGCGTTAACGCTAAAGTAGACGCTTTAACTCAAAAGATTGAGAACTTAACCATCACTCCTTCAGCCACCGCTGCCGCTGTAACACCTAACTGCGAGATTTGTGGATTGACTGGACATGTAGTTGCTGAATGCCAACTCTTGACTGGAGTCCCATCTGATCAAGTAAATTACGCTCAAGGAAACCCTTATTCTAACACGTACAACCCTGGATGGAAAAACCATCCGAACTTTTCTTATAAGAACAACAATGCGTTGTACGCGCCTGGACAAGCACCTGCTGTACCACCTGGCTACCAAAAAGCGCCTGTAGCTGCTCAAAACACCCCTAGGAAGTCAAATCTAGAAATCATGATGGAGAACTTCATAGCTTCCCAACAACAAACCAATAAGGACTTCCTGAATCAAAACATCCACAATAGCGAGCAACTAAAACAACTATCGAACAAAGTAGATGCTTTAGCTACGCATAACAAAATGTTAGAAACTCAAATCTCACAAGTAGCTCAACAACAAGCACCTACTACTGCCCCTGCTGGCACGTTTCCTGCTCAACCTCAACCCAATCCTAAAGGACATGCGAACGCGATAACACTACGAAGTGGAACGAATTACGATGGACCCATAGATCCTAGAACTCAAAACGTACCCATGTCACAACAAGAGCCAAAGGAAACCCAAAAGAAAACAACTGACGAACAAACTGCTAAAACTGATGAGAACAATAACGAAGTGGAACCCGAAAAAGAGAAACCTTATGTTCCACCACCACCTTATAAGCCACCAATTCCTTACCCTCAGAGATTAGCTAAATCAAAAACCGAAGCGCAATTTAAAAGATTTGTAGAACTTCTGAAGCAATTAAACATAACCATACCGTTCACAGAAGCCATAACTGAGATGCCTTCGTACGCTAAGTTCTTAAAAGAAATCTTATCAAACAAAAAGAAACTAGAGGATAACGAAACTATAACGCTTACCGCTGAATGTAGCGCTATCATCCAAAATAACATGCCTCCAAAACTGAAAGACCCTGGTAGTTTCTCTATACCCTGCGTAATTGGAAAAACCATCATAGAGAAAGCCTTGTGCGATTTAGGAGCTAGTGTTAGTTTGATGCCTCTTTCGACCTGTAAGAAACTCAATCTAGGTGAGCTTAAAGCAACAAGAATGTCTCTTCAACTAGCAGACCGTTCAGTTAAATACCCTGTAGGAATGTTAAAGAATATCCCTGTTCGTGTAGGTCAATTCTACATCCCAACTGACTTCATCATTATGGATATCCAAGAAGATTCTAACATCCCGATCATATTGGGAAGACCAATTTTAGCAACCGCTGGTGCAATTATAGATGTAAAGCGAGGAAAGCTTACTTTCAAAGTAGGAGAAGAGAAAATAGAATTTATCCTTTCCCAATTCCTAAAAGCACCTTCTATAATTGACACATGCTGTTCTGCTGACATAATCGACGAGTGTGTCAAGGAAATAAAATCCGAACCAAATAAGGAAACCGAAATCCTAAGAATTCCTATGCCGCCAATTCTTGAAGATGACAACTGGCGTGAGGAATATCAAGATAACCACCTGAGTGAATGCTTAGCTTTAACTCCCGATCCTATACCTGGACCTAAGAAGCCTGCAATAGAGCTGAAAACACTTCCTACCGATCTTAGATACGAATTTCTAGACGAAGAACTAAACCGACCAGTTATAGTGAACGCCAACTTAGGACGAACAAAGACTGAAAAATTACTTAATGTCCTAAGAAAATACCCCACCGCTTTAGGATATAACATATCAGATCTGAAAGGTATAAGCCCTTCTCTGTGTATGCACCGCATTATGCTCGAAGACGATAGTAAAACCTCTAGGGAACATCAAAGGCGAATAAATCCTATTATGAGCGATGTGGTTAAAAAGGAAATCCAAAAACTGCTAGAAGCCGGAATAATATATCCTATATCCGATAGTAAATGGGTTAGTCCTGTTCACGTCGTACCAAAGAAAGGAGGAGTCACTGTAATCACTAATGCAAAAGGAGAATCTGTAGCACAACGTACCCAAACTGGATGGAGAATGTGCATTGACTATAGGAAGCTAAACAAAGCTACCCGGAAAGACCATTTCCCTTTACCTTTCATAGATCAAATGCTCGAACGCCTAGCTAAACACTCGCATTTTTGTTATCTGGATGGATACTCCGGATTTTTCCAAATTCCTATTCACCCTGACGACCAAGAGAAGACCATGTTTACCTGTCCTTATGGTACATTCGCTTATAGACGAATGCCTTTTGGGCTCTGCAATGCACCCGCGACCTTCCAAAGATGCATGATGGCAATATTTGCCGACTTCCTAGATGGAATAATGGAGGTCTTTATGGACGACTTCTCTGTCTGTGGAGGAAGTTTTGAAACATGTTTAGAAAACCTTGAAATGGTACTTAAACGATGCGTAAGCGTAAACCTAGTCCTTAATTGGGAAAAATGCCATTTCATGGTTCGACAAGGAATTGTATTGGGACACATCGTATCCGATAGAGGAATCGAAGTTGATAAAGCAAAAATCGAAATTATCGAAAACCTTCAACCTCCCAAAACCGTTAGAGAAATAAGAAGTTTTCTGGGACACGCTGGTTTTTACCGACGCTTCATTAAGGATTTCTCTAAAATAACCAAACCCTTAACTGAACTACTTATGAAAGACGCCGAATTTATTTTCACCGATAAATGCACTGAAGCATTTCAAACGCTTAAACGAGCATTAATCTCTGCGCCAATTATGCAACCTCCCGACTGGAATGAGCCTTTCGAAATAATGTGTGACGCAAGTGATTATGCTGTAGGAGCCGTTCTAGGACAAGGAAAGGATAAGAAACTACATGTCATATATTATGCGAGTAGAACCCTAGACGAAGCTCAGATGAATTATGCCACGACAGAAAAAGAATTATTAGCTGTCGTATTTGCATTAGACAAATTCCGTTCTTACCTGGTAGGAGCCAAAATAATCATATACACTGACCACGCCGCCATTAGGTACCTCCTAACCAAAAAGGACGCTAAACCAAGACTTTTGAGATGGATCTTGTTACTACAAGAGTTCGACCTGGAAATTAAAGATAAGAAGGGCACTGAAAATGTCGTAGCAGATCACCTCTCTCGATTGGAAAATCTGAAACCCGAACAAGTACCAATTGACGATGATTTCCCTTATGAAAGACTCATCGCCCAATTAGAAGCAAATGAATTCGAACCGTATCGTCCAAACTCTGAAACCAACAAATTAGCAGAAATAGCTTTAGCCTGATCTGACGCACCTTGGTATGCAGATTTCGTAAACTACCTAGCTGCTGGTGTGCTTCCTCCTGATCTAAGTTACCAACAGAAGAAGAAATTCTTCCATGACCTAAAACATTACTATTGGGACGACCCACTCCTGTTCAAAAGAGGCCCCGATGGAATCTTTAGACGTTGTGTACCCGAGGAAGAGATAAGAAGCATAATAACACACTGCCATTCTGCACCGTGTGGAGGACATCATAGCACATCAAGAACCTGCGCCAAAATCCTTCAATCTGGACTCTTCTGGCCCAACCTGTGGAAAGACGTTTATTTTGCTGTACTAAGCTGTGATAGATGCCAATGAACTGGAAACATTTCAAGACGCGATGAAATGCCTCAAAAAGGAATTCTAGAAGTAGAAATATTTGACGTCAGGGGAATAGACTTCATGGAACCGTTTCCGTCATCGTTTGGGAATCAATATATACTCGTAGCCGTCGATTACGTTTCAAAATGGATAGAAGCTATTGCTTCTCCTACAAACGATACACGAGTAGTTATCAAACTTTTCAAAAACGTCATCTTTCCTAGGTTCGGTGTGCCAAGATTGGTAATTAGCGATGGTGGTTCCCATTTCATTTCAAGAATACTTGAGAAACTCCTTCGAAAATATGGAGTGAATCATCGAATAGCCACACCATACCATCCACAAACAAGCGGACAAGTAGAAGTATCTAACCGCGAAATAAAACAAATATTGGAGAAAACTGTTGCTATATCTAGGAAAGATTGGTCAACCAAGCTAAATGAAGCTTTATGGGCTTATAGAACAGCTTTCAAAACTCCAATAGGAACTACCCCATTCAAACTCGTTTATGGAAAATCATGCCACCTACCGGTAGAGTTAGAACATAAAGCCTATTGGGCCATTAAGAACTTAAACCTAAACTACACTGCCGCTGGTGAGAAACGACTTCTAGACATAAACGAATTAGAAGAACTTAGACAAGACGCTTACGAAAACGCCAAAATCTATAAAGAACGAACGAAAAAATGGCACGACAAGCGTATATCTAGGAAAAATTTTAGCATAGGCGATAAAGTACTCTTATTTAATTCTAGACTAAAATTATTTCCTGGTAAGTTACGATCTAGATGGTCTGACCCTTTCGAAATAACTAACATATTTCCAAGTGGAGCGATAGAAATCAAAGGAGAAACCGTCAAACCTTTTGTCGTAAATGGGCAACGTCTTAAGTACTACCATCATCTCGAATACGATGAAAACATCGAAGTTTTTAAACTTGACGAACTGCCCGCTCTTTCGAAAAAATAGTTTTCTATTTTAAAATCGTCGAGCTTACGACATTAAACAAAGCGCTTGGTGGGAGACAACCCACATTTATTTGTTCTTTTTATTTTTATTTTATTTTATTTTTAATTTTTAACCTTTAATTTTCATTTAATTATTCTATTTTTAATTATTCTAAATTTTAATTTTCTTATTTTTTTTCATACATCTTATAATAATTATTATAATTATAGCTGCTATCTTAATTCGAGAAAATACTTCCTTTTTATAATTATAATTATTATTATAACTTGTTTTATTTTTTTTTATTTTTAAAATTAACACTAGCCTAGTTCTGACTTAATCTTAATATTTTCAACTTCTAGGTTTTTCATTTAACTACTAACTACGATGCAAGAAGTTGATAATATGGAAGTCGTGTTCCGTGGTAGAGGACAAGAAGCAAGATTTAATAAGCTGGCTGAAAGACACATGGATTTGACTTGCTATCCTCACCAACCAACTATGGTGAAACTTGGTATCGAAGAAAGCATCCTACACCTGCTTAACCAAATTGGTTGGACTGGTTCTCACTTGTTCCGCAAGTTTAGCACTTACCGGAAGCTCACTCTGGAATTCTTGAGCTCCCTGACCTATCTTCCAAACTGTGGACAAGGACTGAGAAAAGGAGTTATTCTCTTTAGACTCTTTGGTATGGAGTTTAATTTCTGCATCCGAGATTTTGCTGAAATGTTAGAACTACCTCATGGATCAGATGCATACACCAAAGTAGCTGAAGACAATCTTGCTTACTGGGAGTTGGAAAAATACTGGGGCAAGATCACTGGAAACGACAACCCTGAAGAGAATGAATTTCAATCTGAGAACATCCATAACCCAGCCTTCAGATACTTCCATAAGATCCTTGCTCACTACATTTTTGGTAAACCCGATAATGTCACTGAAGTCTCTAGAGAAGAGTTGTTCATCATGTTTTGTACCTCTCAGAATCGCCGGGTCAATGCCATCGCATTCATGCTAACAAACTTCGAGCGCATCACGCATGACGAAGTTTCACCTATTAGGATCGGCGAATTTGTCACTATGATTGCTAATGCTATAGGAATGAGAGTACCTTTGCTTAGATTGACACCTCTTGGCTCCCACAATTCTATGGACATTCACTTCTGCTTTAATCGAGGTATCATCGGTAACCTTGGACCTAATCGGTTTGAATTCCTCATTGATAACAAAGTTCTGGATCAGTTCACTTTACCGAGTCCTAGGACAAGTGTGCACAACCCTGCCAACTGGCTTTTCTATGATCAGATTCCTGAAAGAGAACCCTCACCTGAAACCCCTCAAGCCTATGAACATTTTGATGAGGAAATGCCTGCATCTGAATCTGAACCTGAAACACCTCCTGGTTACTATGAACCTAATCCTGAAGATGAACCCATTCCTGATTACGAACCTCTTCCTGTTGATGAACCTATATCTGAGTATGAGCCTGAAACTCGTTCTGAAGATTCTGTTGATGACTACACTGTTGATATGACTGATGTCGAGCTCGATCAACAACAACCCGCTACATCTACCGCATCGGTGAATCAAAGAATGCCTAATCTGAACACGCACGAGCAAGCCATCACTGCACTACAACAAGATGTCCAACACGTGCGCAACGAGCTACACACTTTGCAAATGCAGTTCTTCGATTTTATCGACACCGTAAATGCTCAGTTCGACGAAGTTTTCAAACACATTCAGTCTAATGAGCACAACAATAGACGTGGCTAGATGTTACCGTATTAGACTATTAGATTTTATTTCTAGTTTTAGTAATTTCTATTCCTAGTTTAGATTTTCATTCTTCTGCACTTTTACTTTCTGCTTCTGTTAACACTCAGTACTGGTTTAATATTAAATGCAAAATTCTTTTGATTACTGCTACTGTGTTATATTACACTGCTATTGACTGCTATATATACTTGCCTGGTTATCATTTTTTGCTGTTAATAGTATTAAAATTCGACACTGTTCTGAACTGATGGGCAATTTATGGTATCTGTCAGCACTGTCTGGTCACTTGCATGCGTGACCCACTTGCCTGCAACAGGAGACGCCCGTCTCCATCTGTGTGGGACCAGCTGACAAGAATCAGGGGACAGGAGACGCACGTCTCCATGCTCTGCCCCAGCAGACTGACTGCCTGAGACGCACGTCTCCCAAGGCCAGCAGTCTGCATTTGACCACGCAGACCATTTTTCTTTCCCTCTTGAATTTTGAATTTGAATTTCAAAATTCACTCTTCATCATTCTTCCCCTATTTATTCCATTTAAACTCCATAAACCTCATTCATCCTCCATCATTCACCTCTTAAACTCCATTCATTTCCCACTTCTCTATTCTATTCAAACTTCAAACACCACCATTAATCCATTTTAATTTTCCATTAACCACACCATTTTCAAACCTCACTATAAAACCACACCACCACCACTCTTCTTCTTCACAACTTTCATACCATTCTCTATTCTCCTACACTCCATTTCTATTTTTCATTTCCATACTCACCATGCCTCCACGTTCATTCATCCGTAGTGAGCGTCCCGAGAGACCACCTCCCGACCTTTCAAACATTATCTTCCGAGATGATGACAATGATGCTCAACGAACAAAATATGTCGCCTTCTACGAACGTTCGGTTGTTCCCACAAAATTTGTGAACACCGAGTGTCTAGAAACTCTGGGTCTCATTGATGGTGTTACCCGTCTGCTCACTAAATCTAGCCTCCACCATCTTTGTACCGAACCCGTACCTACTTATGAGCCGCTCGTCTTAGAATTTTTGAGTTCTTTCAACTACGACACTCCCTCTAATCAACCACTCTCAACCGGTAGCATCCAATTTCGGATGTTCAACCGTGAATATGCTCTAGATCAAGATGTCGTAGTTTCATATTTGCATTTTAATCATGCACCTATTGCTCACCGCTCAATCTTTCAAGAACTCAATGGTCGATCTTGGGAGGATCTCGCTTTTGAATTTTGGTTCAATCTCACTGGAGAAAATCCTACCGGTTGGAGAGCTCTCCATGCTTCTCACATTCAAAACCCCGCTATACGTTATTTTCAACGTGTTTTGGGGCATACTATTTTTGCGAGATCTAACAACCACAAGGTAAACCAAAATGAATTATTTTTCCTCTACTGTGCGCTTAATAATATCCGTTTCAATGTCGCACCGTTTATGTTCCAACACATCCAAGGTTTAGTCAACGCCCCCGCTACAAATCCATTCTTGCTTAGCGGAATTATTACTTCCTTGGCCTGTGCTTTAGGTCTTGGTGACGAGCTCCTCTCACTCTCACATCTCATGAAGCCTGCTCAGTCACTCGATCTCACCTACTGCCGTGACTCCCACTTGGTTTCACCCCGCCATGATGACCGATACACTTTGGTCGTCAACAAAGTTCCTATTCCTTATGTCATCCTTCCATGCCCTGAAAGAATCAACATCCGTTATGTTCAACGTTGGAGGCTTATTGAAGACAACCCTCAAGATAACCAACAAGAACATCCTAATGAACCTATGGATGCAAATGAAGAAGAACTCAACCAAGGGCAAGCTGATGTCAACCAACCTCCTCCAAACAACCCTCCGCCTATCACTCTTGAAGCCATGTATGCTGCTATTCAACGCCAAGATCAACTCGTTCAAGCTATGCAGACAAACCAAACTGAAACAATTAGGCTCATCCGAGAGATGCAACAGGAGCACCGTGACTATGCTATTAGGAACGAAAGTCAATACACTGAAATTGCTACATATTTGCATGATCTTGACATTCGTGTGAATGACTCTCCTCCTGATAGACGTCGCCGTGTTCGTACAAGAGGCGCGAGCAGTTCTCGCAACCGCAACAATGAGGAGTAGTTCTTATGCACTGAGGACATTGCATCATCTAAGTCTGGGGGAGTCGTACCATTTCTATTTCCTTTAGTTTTATTTTTCCCTTCAGTTATTTCCCTTCCTTGTAATGTTTTTCAAATTCAATAAAGAATATTTATGGAATTTAAGTCTTATATGTATAATTCCGTAGTTATTTCAATTTCTTCCATTTTCTTGAGCCATAACAAAAATTTTGCTCCTAAACGATAAACGCAAACCCCACACGTTTGAGAAATACGAAGCTACTCAAACACTCAACGCATTGAAACTGAATATAGTCAATATCCTTATTGTCCCAACACTCTAAAACCCCCAAGTATGCGTAACCGATTTGAATACCCGTTATACCAAAACCATCGACTTTAAGTTTTGAAATAACCCTTAGTAGTTTATTCTAGCAGTCGGCACCGTCTTAGATACAAACTACGCAGAGAGTCGATGAATATAAGTGTATGATCCTCATACTAATAATTATGTGCTTAACCATAAGAAGAAATGTGCCTACTAAGTAAGGTGATCCTCACAAGATCATTTAACCTAACGGTCGCAAATCTCAAATACAAAGAATTTAAAAACTCACTGTCGATTGGTTCAGAAGTCATCTGGTACTGAACTTGGTAGGAAGGACTATTGTCCGATTCCCCACAATCTACAAGTGAATGCTAAGGAGTATACCACATATTGTGCCAGAACTCCATGAGAAGGATCATAGTCACTAACCGACTACTCTGCTATGTGCGTGTCAAGATAATGGGCTTAATGTGATTGCGCGCGAATGAAAAGGGTGAAACATGATGACGAGTCAAAAAGGTCGAGCTATAATGGCATGATTCGGATTGGTATGCATACTCGGAGTTGTTTAGTGTTGTTACTATAAGTTTATTGCTAGGATCATTATCATTATTTTCAAATAAGAACACTATGTAGCTGAGTATGACCAAACGACGTGGTGGAAGTGTGTTTCATTTATCTTTATCTTATTATTTTGCTTGAGGACAAGCAAAGGTTCAAGTCTGGGGGAATTTGATAACACGATTTTATATCGTATATTTAGCTTAAAATCCATAGATATTTATAGCATTTTCCGTTTATTATGTTAATTTATTATGATATTACGCGAGTATTTGCTTTGTTTCAGGTTTTACACTTCAATTACGACTATTTGCGAAAAGAAAAGAAAATAGAGCTTAAATGACCGATATTTATGCCTAAAAGACGAAAAAGGAGTGCTGAAGCGAAAGAGGGGTGCAATTAGGACCCAAAAGGCCCAAAAGAGATATTCAGCCCACCATGGAACCAAAGGCGCGTGGCCCAAACCTGCCCAGCAAGTGGAGACGCACGTCTCCACGTCCTCTATGCCACGTCAGCAAAGGGAGACGCACGTCTCCATGTTCCTACATCTTCTCCACTTGAGACGCACGTCTCAAGTCAGTCAAGCTGCCTCCTGAAGAAACGGAGACACACGTCTCCACGCCCAGTCTGCAAAAAGTTCCTCTTTTCACGCAACGTCACAGCAAAACCTCTCCTATAAATAGGACCTGCTATCTCACTTCCAAAGGGTCCAATTTCCTGCCAACGAAGTGCTGCCGAAATTGTACCGCGAACCGCTTTTCTTTATTCTGCTTTCATTCAACCGTTTATTTTCTCACAACGATTTCTACACTGGAAATTGTTGTGAACTTTTCGTAGATCTAGCCTTACGTTAGATTTATCGCTTTTATTTCCTTGTTTTATTTACCGCCATTCGAAGAACGATCCAGCCAATCTGTGGTGGAAGTTCAGTACTCGAAGATTCAATTACCATTTATTTAATTCAGGTTTTTATTTACTGCTTTAATTTATATTATTATTGCATGATATATTATATGCCATTTAATATGCTTATTATTATGAACCGAACCGATTTATGCATGTTTAATCGTATTAATATGTCTGGCTAAATTACTAAAGGTGTCGGTATGTAAAGTAAGTTAACCGTAGGGATCCGAAATAAATTGGCTTAATTATGTTTTATTAATTATCACTTATTTTTGGTTTATATGTCTAATTTAATTAGTAAGTCTTAAAACCAATAGAGCGAAAGTTTGAGGGGTTAGGACGGTCAAAGGTTAAAATCAATAGAGCGAAAGTTTGAGATCTTTAACCAGATAGTAGACATAGGACATTAGTTTTAAGGATGGCGAAAGCGTATTAAAACTAATTGGAACTTATTTATTTTCAAAAATTGTTTTTACACTCGAGCGGGATGGCGAAAGCGTACATTAGGGTTATTAGCTTGCTCCGAGTCAACAGAGCGAAAGTTTGAGATTAGGAGATTTAAATAGATAACAACCTCGTAAAATAGGCATTTTATTAATTACATTGTTTCCAAAAAGCTCTTCTAAAATCTAATGGGATGGCGAAAGCGTACATTAGGATTAGGATAGTAGTCTGAATCAACAGAGCGAAAGTTTGAGACGAGGATTTTTAATCAATGGAATTAGTAAAGATTTTTAATTTAATTATGCAAAAGCCAATGGACCTTCGGATTACCTTTAGTTAAACGAAATACATACTGATACCTGTCTTTTATTATTATTCTTTATTTTCTCACAATCACTTTCCCTTAGGAACAATCGAAATTTTAGTACTCCTAGCTTTACATAGTAACCTTAGATAACGGTAGATCGATTCATAGTCCCTGTGGATTCGATATCTTTTAAAACTACACGACACGACTGTGCACTTGCAGTTACCAGATTTATAGACACGTAAAGTCGCGATCACCCTCCACCGGGGGAGGAGGATGAGCAGGAGGACAGCTACCCGGAAGGGCCCTTTGACACTTCCGTGCTGATATCCTACCGCGATCACGTCGCTCGGCATATTTGGGAGGGAGAGGTATTTTTTTTAATTTAACCGTTTATAATTTAGACGTTTATTCGATATTTTCTTAACGGTCTATTTAACATATGCTTTTACTTGTTTTTTTTGTAACAGGAGAGAGGTCCTTTGAAAATGGTGAACCACGCCCGAAAGATTTTCAGTCTGTTTAAACCAGCAGCTGAGTGGTTTAACGACGCGGTGCGAGGTTCAGGGCTTAGCGGGCTCTGCATGACGGGGTACACCACCATCAGCCACGGCATGCAGGGGGCATTTGTGGAGCGCTGGCACAAGGAGACGTCTTCTTTCCACTTGCCGGTTGGGGAGATGACGATCACCTTGCATGATGTGCAGTGTCTTCTCCACCTGCCCATCAGGGGGTCGCTGTTGACCCACTCCCGGATCCAGAGGGTCGAGGCCAGTCAGTGGATGGCGCTCTATTTGGGCATGGAGCCCGATGTTGCTGACTTCGAGTGCATCACGACAAATGGGCCTCATATCCGGTTCACCACACTGAGCAGCTATTTCGAGCACCACCTGGACGCGGCGGCCGATACCGAGGAGGCGGGTGACGATCTATTCACACAGTATCACCGCGGTTGCGCTCTCCGGTGCTGGTACATGCATGTGGTAGGCGCTGCATACTGTGTGGACAAGAGTGCAAGGTACGTCGACGTGACCTACCTCCGCTACTTCATGGACCTGGATACCGTTCACCAGTGGAACTGGGGGGCAGCTACTCTGGCATACCTCTACCAGAAGCTGAATGAGGCCTCCAACTGGAGGACGAGGCAGTTGGTCGGATCCTGCACACTAGTTACAGTACGTTTCATTTTAATTGTTTCGTATTTATTTATGTTTCGTATTTATTTATAATACATTATCGTGTTTCTGTTTCAGAGCTGGATCATCTCCTAATTCTCCCGCATCCACGGCTTCCACATCGATCTTGTGTACGTTGACGCCATGCCCAGGTCCGCCAGATACGTTCCCCAGAGGGGGAACAATGCGGTGGGACCATACCGTGGATACCTGGTGTAGCGCTAAAAAATACTCGAGGTGTCTACACACTCGAAAAAGAACAGAGTCGCCACCGATCTTTATTTAATCCAATAGGAAAGGGAAAATATCGAATAAAACCCATGAATAAAAACAAATGGATAAGATGGTCATCGCAACCAAATTAGGGTTCGGGAGTCGGTTAAGCAAGGGGAAGGTATTAGCACCCCTCACCTCCATCGTACTCGATGGGACCCATTTAGCTAGTTTTATGAATGAGTGTTTGCGTAATGTTTGTGTTCTTTAGTTTATTAATCGATAAAAGAAAATGGGTTTTTTTTTTTTTATTATTGTGCTCGCCAAGACATTTGTATCTTGTGCCTACGTATTCCCTCGTGCAATGGGAAAGTCAGAGCGATCGTAGTTCGGTAAAAACTACGAGTTTGTTGGTTAATTTTAGCGAGAGGTACTCGATCGCTTTCAAATGGAAATACTACGCGCACATGGATATGAGATCACTACAAGAATGGATAACTAAATCAGGAGTGAGACAAGATTTTAGCCATTATCGCATTCGAGTGGAAGATATTCGATCTTCACATGTGGAAGTATGTTCGCATTTTAAAATTGAATAAGTGTCTCGTTTATGAAAAGAGTTTTAAAAGCCATAAGGCGAAAATGGTTGAATGAAATTGAAATTGTGTTTTAAACGGACATTTAGCAAAGGATTGAGCATAGGTGTTCACCTAGCGCGTCTTTACCCAAGGTATTGAACAGGAGCGAGCCCCATTGTCACTTGTTGTCCTTGTTAATTAATTTGTTTTAATTCAAAAGATCAAGGTATTCAAGAGGTGTGCACTTCTTGTCACAGGATCTTTCGGTTTGATTAAAGAAAGGTTCAAAAGATCAAGGTATTCAAGAGGTGTTCACCCCTTGTCACTTAACCTTTTGGTTTGATTAAGGTGTTTTGATTCAAAAGATCAAGGTATTCAAGAGGTGTTCACCCCTTGTCACTTGATCACTTTGATTTTATTAATGTGTTTTGATTCAAAGGATCGAAGGTATTCAAGAGGTGTGCACTTCTTGTCACTTGATCACTTTGGTATGGTTTAAAGTATTTTGAAAAGAAACTCGACATTGGATCGAGAAATTTATTGTAACGACTTGGCGTTGGACCAAGGTTTATTTATTTTTGAATTGAAGATTAATATAATTTTTTTTGGCATTTTATATATTAAAAAGAAAAATAAAAGTCTAATTAAAACATAATTTTTTTATTTTTTCGGTATGAGCAAAATATTTTTGTATTTTTTGTTATTATTAGAAATTAAAACAATCACTACAATAAGAATAATAAAATAAGAAAGACAAAAAAACAAAACATGGGGGTGCATTAGAACATAGGGCGCTGCTGGACTGAAACAAGGCCCAAAGGTGGTTTAGACAATTTAAACAAGGAAAATGGGGGTGTGCAGCAATGAATTCGGACTGGGCTATATCAATACTCAGGCCCGATTCAAAGAAAAAGGAACAATAACAAAAACCCTAAAATCTAACAGTATGTGGCTTTGCCACAAACGTGACTCTCTCGTTTTCGACTCTCTGCGTTTCATCAACAGCAAATCGATCTCTCCTCTCACTCACGTTGTTTCACGATGAAAAAGAAAACAACAACAACTCAACAAGAACTCTCCGCCTCTCTCGATTTCTCAACGCTCAGACACGAATAGAAACATACAACATCTCTCAATCTCGCATCTCTCTTGATCTCGAATCTCTCTCGATTCGCTTTCATTAACACTCAGACAAACAACAAATCAAGCTTCTCTCAACCTCGCATCTCTCTCGCGCGCTATTTCTCTCTTCACTCTCGTGATTCTCTCGCTTTCAATCTCACAATCTCGTTCAGTTTGCATAAAACATAGTGAAGACACAATCAATCATACTCAAGCAAGAAACCTAAGCCCCAAATTGATCCCTTCAGCCCCAATCGATTGATTCCATTCGATTACAAATTACAACATGTGTCTTGAAGCGTAAATCAAACGAAAACAACAAACCAGGTACCTGTTCTTCTTTGCTCTGCTTCGTTTCTATTCTCTGTGTTTCTTCTTCTTCTGAGTATGCTCGTTTTTCTTCTGGATTCGCTTCTGAAATTGTTCTGACTCTGTGCTCCTTGCGGTTCTTCTTCTGCTTGATGCTGTGTCCGAGTTTTGTGTATATGTTGTTCGGTTATGCTGTGTTGCCGTGATGTTATGTTGTGAGGTTAGGTTATGGAGGTGTCGAAGTTTGAGTGTATTCGGTTTTGCGGTTTGTGGTGAATGTGGTGGTAGGCTATGATTTGTGTGAACAGAGGTGAAGGTCTGTTGTATTTTGTTGTTGAATTGGTTAAGTGTGACTCTATGGAAATTTGTTTTTGAGGGAGTGAACCGAATAGGTTCATATGTGAGGAGAGTGAGATTTTTTTTGTCCTCCCTTTGAGGTGTTGCTGCTGTCTCTTTATAGAAGAATTAGCATTGGTTTTGGGGGGAAATTTGTGTTATTTTGAACAATTTCATCGAATGATTTCATTGTCTTTCTGCTGCAGGATTTTGCTTAGCCATTTTGGTGAATGCTTTGGACATATTATGCAGGGCAGCAGCATGGTGGAGCAGCTTTTGCAGGTTTTTGGACTATTGCCGCAGGTTAATGGCTTTGCGATGCAGGGCAATAAGCTTGGGATAGCTACAACAGCTTTCTTCTTTTGTCTTTTGTTACTTAGAAAATTGAAATATCCTTGCATAGGATCCCAAAAAATGTACTATTCTTTGTGAAAGTTAAAACTATCTAAAATAATGTATTATATTTTTTTTGATTTTTATAACAAGCTTATTATAATATTGAAAATGACTAAGATAAGAAAAAAAAAGCAATTACTATCTATAATGCTAATTTAAATAGTAATTAGTTTGATTATTAGAGAAATATTAATTTTAATAATAATTAACTTTAACTTATTAATTTAATTAACAAATGATAAAAAAAACTAAATATACAAGGTGCAAAAATCGGTCACAACGTGGATGCAACGTGATTAGCAAGATGACCGGGCTAATGGACTTAACAAACAATCAACTATTAATTTGTACACAAAAAATACAAATGATGCAAATGAATTGATCAATGCTAATGTGAATGAATCAGATGAAAAAACTTAGGTCAAAATTTAGGGTGCGACAGATGCCCCTATTTAATTATCTTTAGGTAGATAGCTCGAACGACTTTGGTCTTCGGGATATCAAATGCGAAAGGTAATTAAATACTAAGTGACCTGAATTTTGACCCTTAATGCGATGAAATGTCATGAATGCATGGATGCATGAATTCTTGTTGGGGATATGGAAATGGTGCAAAGAATTCGTTTTCAATCAGAGGATTGAGTTTGGTTAACGAAAGGGTTGATTCTCAAACAGTGGATTGAGCCTAAACAAAAGAGAGAGCTGACATCAACCTGTGAATCGATAAAACATCAACTAGTGAGTTGAGTCCAAAAAAAGGAAATTATTATCAGCCAGCGGACGGGTGAAAAGTAGACACGCCGTTCTCAACCAGTGGATTGATGAAGGTAAGTCAACTATTGAATTGATTTCAAAATACAAGATAGAACTAACATCAACCAGTGGATTGATGAAAAGTGACACGATGTCCTCAATCAGTGGATTGAGTTTGAACAATTAAGAAAGAAACACATCAACCAGTGGATTGATGGATGTAAACAAAATGTCATTAACTATTGAGTTGACTTTAAAACAAGACATGACTAACATTAACCAGTGGATTAATGAAGGTGAAACAAATTTGTTGTCAACTAGTGAGTTGACTGTATCAACCAGCGGATTGACAAAGAAAAACTGCTTTCAACCAGTGGGTTGCTTTGAAAAGTAAATGATTGACTGTGACCAGCAGGTTAACAAGATGAACGATAAATTTCAACCAGTGCAAGGCAAATGATGTTCAATCAGTGGATTGACACGAAAAATGATTAATTTCAACCTGTAGGTCGACAAAGCAAGTGATATTCAATCATTGGATTGACAACAAAAGATAAACTTCAACCAGTGGGTTGACAAAATGAGTGATATTCAATCAGTGGATTGACACGAAAAAGACAAACTTCAACCAGTGGGTTGACAAAATAAGTGATATTCAATCAGTGGATTGACACAAAAAGAAAAACTTCAACCAGTGGGTTGACAAAACAAGTGATATCCAATCAGTGGATTGACACAAAAAAGACAAATTTCAACCAGTGGGTTGACAAAATGAGTGATAGTCAATCAGTGGATTGACACAAAAAAAGACAAACTTCAACCAGTGGGTTGACAAAATAAGTGATCGTTAATCAGTGGATTGACACAAAAAGGATAAACTTCAACCAGGGGGTTGACAAAATGAGTGATAGTCAATCAGTGGATTGACACAGAAAAAGATAAACTTCAACCAGTGGGTTGACAAAACAATTGATATTCAATCAGTGGATTGACACAAAAAAAGATAAACTTCAACCAGTGGGTCGACAAAACAAGATAATATTCAATCATTGGATTGACATAACAAAAGACAAACTTCAACCAGTGGGTTGACAAAACAAGATAATATTCAATCAGTGGATTGACATAACAAAAGACAAACTTCAACCAGTGGGTTGACAAAACAAGATAATATTCAATCATTGGATTGACATAAAAAGACAAACTTCAACCAGTGGGTTGACAAGATGAGTGATATTCAATCAGTGGATTGTCACAAAAAAAGATAAACTTCAACCAGTGGGTTGACAAAACAAGTGATCTTCAATCAGTGGATTGACAATAATTGAAAAATACGATCCATGATTAAATTCAACCAGTGGGCTGACAAAAATGAACAGAACAGTTCTCAACCAGTAGGTTGATTCAGAAGACTAGAAGGTAAATGATCAATTTCAACCAGTGGGTTGGAAAATGTTAACAAGTATGTTCTCAACCAGTGGGTTGACAAGAAAATAATGATTGCAGTGGCATCGTTGAGGATTATGAATCCATGCATGCTTTTTGCTTATGTATGAGACATCTTTGTTTTTTTCTTTTGTGCAAATTGATGCACGTGTAATGATGTATGATGGTTGATCAATGCAAGTAACGAATTTACTGGATGTGTGCCAATGAGAAATGAATTTTTTTGGGTATCCTTTGTGGACCAGGCTTGGTTTTCAATGGAGAAGACCGAGCAAGATTGAAATTTTGATTTGTAAATGTTGTGGGAAGATGCCCCATGAATGATATGCATGATTTATGGATGCATGTTATGAATGAAATTTATGGTTTGGAATGTTTTGACATGTGCCCTAGTGGAGGGTAATGATTTTTTGTGAAGTTGAAGAAGGTCCCTTGGTAGAAGGTTTATGCAAGCATAATTCCTGATACCAATTCTGAATTTGAGGACTGCTTGATATGGCATAGTCTGCTTAGACTGCTTGATGGAAAGGTTTTGACCTTGATCTGCCCCAGGATGCTGAGTCTATGGAGAAACTTGCTTCAACCAATTTTGGATTCAAACTGATGATCCTGAGATAACATGCCCCAATGCTTGGGAACTTTGAAATGAAATGCCCCTGAATGATGGACTTCTGAAGAGGTGCAACCCTGATGGTTCCACTATAGGCTCTTCAAATAATTTTCATTATCGAAACTTCCTTGATGGAAAGTGCTTAATTACAAATGAAACTATTCAATTCAAAATGGTAATTTTAATGCGACGTGCATGCATGTTTTGGAAACAAATCAGTTATTGAAATGAAATTGTGGTATTCGATGAATAAATCCTGATGAAAATGAAAGTTTGAAATTCAGATGTGAAAGATGATGTGATAGCGTGGTATCAAAACAAATGATTAGCAAATATTCAGGAGTCAGGTTAACGCAACCTTGCTTTAGTATGCTTTCAAAAGAAACCTTGATTCAATTAGGACTTTTGAAGGTTGTAACGTGGCCAGGTTCACGGTTTGAGAAACAAATGATATAGGCTCAAATTTTGATTTTAACCCACCCATTCTTCATGATGTACTCCAGTCCTAAGTTCAGTTAACTGACTCATGTATTCAATTTCCAAGAAGGATTACGAATGACGCTTGAGAACCAATGGATTCTAAGGTGGCAGTCCCTTATTCTTCTTTGGAAGTCACACAAGTTTGTTTTTGCTTTTCTTCTTTTGATAATGATCTTCTGATCTCTTTTATTTTGACTTTTGTATCCCTAAAAATTTTTTTGCCTAAGTCTCCTTTTTAGGTCTTGACTTAGTGGGCTTTTCTTTAGAATGATTTTTTTTTTTGAACAACTTGTGTGACAATTGTTCAATGATTAGAGAGGAGTATGACTGCCCCACTGATGGTTCAGGAAAGACAACCGTTATGAGTTTTGAATATTCATTACTTCTTCGACATAGTGTACGAAGAGAGGATACGGTTGGACCTTTGGTCGAGAATGGTTCCCATGAAATGATTCTCTTGGAAATCATATGCATTAGTCATTTTAACTGAACAACTACCCTGCCCCAGGTTTTGATTAAGGGTTTCAATTGCGTGCAGAAAGAAAACACCTACTTCTAAGGCTCAAAGGGGTTAACAAGGGATTATCATCCTTATATCTCCAGTGTTTGGGGATTTGAAAGGATTCCTGTACATCATCAACAAAGTTTTATTTGAAAGCACACTGATGCAAATTGGGTATTTTGTTTATCGTCATCCTCCAATACTTGCTTAAACAAAAGTATGGTAGAGAAAAGGAAATAGGAGAAACATAAACATAATTTTTTTCATTTTTTTTTATTTTTAGGAAACAAAATAAAATAAAAGGAAGAAAGAGTGAATACGAATGGACCAATTCAAAACTTGCATGCTCATTTCATTAATATTACCATTAAAGTTAACAATGTTCAAAAGCAAATAAACACTTAGCAAACAAGCGAAGAAACGTAAATGCAAGTGATAAAAAATGGCTCAATGATCTGCTTTGACCCATTGGTTTTAGGAATGTTCTTGGTGTCTCAGCACTGATCATGGCATAGGACCAATATCCTTGAAAGAGAGTATCTTTTTGTCAACCAGATCTTGAACTTTTTCCTTTAGGACATTGCAATCTTCAATGGAGTGACCTGATATCCCATCGTGAAAATCACACTTGACATTTGGATTGTATTCCTTGGGAAATGGAAACTTTGCAGGTCGGGTTGGTCTGGGAGCTATTGCTTTACTCTCGATTAGATATGGCCATAGCTGAGCGTAGGTCATTGGAATTGGGTCAATGCGGCGATCCTCCTTCTGATGGTTCCTTTGAGGTTTATTCTGATTCCGTTGACGATTCTGATTCTGAGCTGCATTCTGAGGAGTATTTTGTGAAGAATTATGAGGAGGAGATGCCCAAGGCTGTCGGTATGGTTGCTTGAATTGTGCGGCCGCAACATATGGATACTGATCGTATGATATGAATGGCGCTTGCTGATAAGCTAAGGGTCGGTAGGAACGTGAGTTATGAGACTCTCCACCATCAATTGCAAAAGCAATAGTTTCATCTTCCCACTTCTTCTGAAAGTTGTTTCCATATTTCTTGGTTCCAATCGACGATCCAAATTCCATAATCAATCGTCCTTCTCGTACGCCTTCCTCTAGTCGCATTCCCATATTCACCATTTCAGTGAAGTCGGTTGGAGCACTTGCAACCATTTTTTCATAGTAAAATGAGCTTAGGGTCTTTAAAAACATTTTGGTCATCTCTTTTTCTTCCATAGGAGGAGAGATTTGGGCGGCAACCTCACGCCATCTTTGTGCATACTCTTTGAAAGACTCTTTCTCCTTTTGTACCATGGCTCGGAGTTGGTCTCTATCAGGAGCCATGTCGACATTATACTTGTATTGTCGAATGAACGCTTCTACAAGGTCATCAAAAGAACTGATATGAGTACTATCCAATCCCATGTACCATTTCAAAGCAGCACCAGTTAGACTATCTTGAAAATAGTGGATCAATAACTTATCATCATCAGTATGAGTGGCCATCTTTCTACAGTACATGGTCAAATGGCTCTGAGGACACGAACTCCCTTTATACTTTTCAAAATCAGGCACTTTAAACTTGGCAGGTATTTTCACATTTGGCACAAGACACATATCATAAGCATTCTTTCCAAATGAATTCTTCCCTTTGAGGGCCTTAATCTCCTTTCGCATCTCTTGGAATTGATCTTGGAAATCATCATAAACTTTACCTCTTTCATTGGGCTCAACTTGGTAAATGGGTTCCTCAGCTTGTGGCACGGTGTGTACCGGGGGTGGAATCACGGTCATTATAGGAGTAGTTTGAGCAGCTCCAGTAACAGGATGGTATCCCTCTGGCACAAAGTTGTAAGACATGCCCCCAGGGTAGCCATTAGGCATCTGATAGTGAGAGAGACCAGTGATAGGAGCCATAGAAACAGTAGCAGTAGAAACTTCGCAGATCGTAGTAGTCTGGACTTCAGTTTGTGTTTGAGTGGCACGAGGAGATGAAGGAGGTGATGGTTGATTCCGAGCAGCCACTAAGCTTTCCACCAAAGCAGTCAATCTTTCCACCCCAACTTGAAGAGTAGTTACTTCATCACGGAATTCATGATTCTCTTGTTCAAGGTCTTCCATCTTTATGTCGAGTAAGACTTCGCGTCTGATAAGGATGCCTGGGAATCAGCTTGACGATTGATGGTGACTGGATGAAAGAGACAGTTGGAATGAGGTACAAGGACAACATGGATGTATGCATGATGCAAATGATATGTCATGCAATGTTGGATGCAAAGCAAGGTAATAGAACAACCTATCGGAAGGCTCCTTAAGTTAGGATAGTTCTAAGTTCTTTACCCAAAAATCCCCTCACAAGGTTAGCTCTAGAGTTTTTGGATATAACGGTTCCTAGAGGCATCCGAGCATGATCAGAATTTCATCATGCGACAGGTGAACCATCTTATAACGAATTTCATGAGTATGCAACCTCTAGGCGAAGTTATTGTACCCATCATACAAGGAGTGCACCTTGGGGATCGATACATAACTTCTTCAGATGGAACGGGTTCTAAAGGTCCTTGGAGTTAACGGACAAATCAGATTTTCGTCATGCGACGGGCGAACCATCTTATGACAAATCTCATGAAAAGGCCTCCTCCAAGTGGGGTTTTCGTATTAGCCATTCAAGGTGTTCACCTTGGGGACTAGCACTACACAACCACCTCCTAACTTATGTTTTTCTCTTGTTTTTCAAAGCTCGGGTTGAGAGCTTCACTCAAATATCATTCCCATACCCACAATTGAGTATATACAGAAATAAAATAAAAGCGATAAAGCAATAGTAAAGAAACATAAATAGTACAGGAGTAAACATAAAGAACATAAGAATAAGCATAAAGAACACAAGAATGAACAAACAAAAGCAAACACTTAAACATAAAACAAACTAAACTAGGGTTGACTCTCTTAGGATAGTCCCCAGCAGAGTCGCCAATTCTGTAGCGCTAAAAAATACTCGAGGTGTCTACACACTCGAAAAAGAACAGAGTCGCCACCGATCTTTATTTAATCCAATAGGAAAGGGAAAATATCGAATAAAACCCATGAATAAAAACAAATGGATAAGATGGTCATCGCAACCAAATTAGGGTTCGGGAGTCGGTTAAGCAAGGGGAAGGTATTAGCACCCCTCACCTCCATCGTACTCGATGGGACCCATTTAGCTAGTTTTATGAATGAGTGTTTGCGTAATGTTTGTGTTCTTTAGTTTATTAATCGATAAAAGAAAATGGGTTTTTATTTTTTATTATTGTGCTCGCCAAGACATTTGTATCTTGTGCCTACGTATTCCCTCGTGCAATGGGAAAGTCAGAGCGATCGTAGTTCGGTAAAAACTACGAGTTTGTTGGTTAATTTTAGCGAGAGGTACTCGATCGCTTTCAAATGGAAATACTACGCGCACATGGATATGAGATCACTACAAGAATGGATAACTAAATCAGGAGTGAGACAAGATTTTAGCCATTATCGCATTCGAGTGGAAGATATTCGATCTTCACATGTGGAAGTATGTTCGCATTTTAAAATTGAATAAGTGTCTCGTTTATGAAAAGAGTTTTAAAAGCCATAAGGCGAAAATGGTTGAATGAAATTGAAATTGTGTTTTAAACGGACATTTAGCAAAGGATTGAGCATAGGTGTTCACCTAGCGCGTCTTTACCCAAGGTATTGAACATGAGCGAGCCCCATTGTCACTTGTTGTCCTTGTTAATTAATTTGTTTTAATTCAAAAGATCAAGGTATTCAAGAGGTGTGCACTTCTTGTCACAGGATCTTTCGGTTTGATTAAAGAAAGGTTCAAAAGATCAAGGTATTCAAGAGGTGTTCACCCCTTGTCACTTAACCTTTTGGTTTGATTAAGGTGTTTTGATTCAAAAGATCAAGGTATTCAAGAGGTGTTCACCCCTTGTCACTTGATCACTTTGATTTTATTAATGTGTTTTGATTCAAAGGATCGAAGGTATTCAAGAGGTGTGCACTTCTTGTCACTTGATCACTTTGGTATGGTTTAAAGTATTTTGAAAAGAAACTCGACATTGGATCGAGAAATTTATTGTAACGACTTGGCGTTGGACCAAGGTTTATTTATTTTTGAATTGAAGATTAATATAATTTTTTTTGGCATTTTATATATTAAAAAGAAAAATAAAAGTCTAATTAAAACATAATTTTTTTATTTTTTCGGTATGAGCAAAATATTTTTGTATTTTTTGTTATTATTAGAAATTAAAACAATCACTACAATAAGAATAATAAAATAAGAAAGACAAAAAAACAAAACATGGGGGTGCATTAGAACATAGGGCGCTGCTGGACTGAAACAAGGCCCAAAGGTGGTTTAGACAATTTAAACAAGGAAAATGGGGGTGTGCCGCAATGAATTCGGACTGGGCTATATCAATACTCAGGCCCGATTCAAAGAAAAAGGAACAATAACAAAAACCCTAAAATCTAACAGTATGTGGCTTTGCCACAAACGTGACTCTCTCGTTTTCGACTCTCTGCGTTTCATCAACAGCAAATCGATCTCTCCTCTCACTCACGTTGTTTCACGATGAAAAAGAAAACAACAACAACTCAACAAGAACTCTCCGCCTCTCTCGATTTCTCAACGCTCAGACACGAATAGAACCATACAACATCTCTCAATCTCGCATCTCTCTTGATCTCGAATCTCTCTCGATTCGCTTTCATTAACACTCAGACAAACAACAAATCAAGCTTCTCTCAACCTCGCATCTCTCTCGCGCGCTATTTCTCTCTTCACTCTCGTGATTCTCTCGCTTTCAATCTCACAATCTCGTTCAGTTTGCATAAAACATAGTGAAGACACAATCAATCATACTCAAGCAAGAAACCTAAGCCCCAAATTGATCCCTTCAGCCCCAATCGATTGATTCCATTCGATTACAAATTACAACATGTGTCTTGAAGCGTAAATCAAACGAAAACAACAAACCAGGTACCTGTTCTTCTTTGCTCTGCTTCGTTTCTATTCTCTGTGTTTCTTCTTCTTCTGAGTATGCTCGTTTTTCTTCTGGATTCGCTTCTGAAATTGTTCTGACTCTGTGCTCCTTGCGGTTCTTCTTCTGCTTGATGCTGTGTCCGAGTTTTGTGTATATGTTGTTCGGTTATGCTGTGTTGCCGTGATGTTATGTTGTGAGGTTAGGTTATGGAGGTGTCGAAGTTTGAGTGTATTCGGTTTTGCGGTTTGTGGTGAATGTGGTGGTAGGCTATGATTTGTGTGAACAGAGGTGAAGGTCTGTTGTATTTTGTTGTTGAATTGGTTAAGTGTGACTCTATGGAAATTTGTTTTTGAGGGAGTGAACCGAATAGGTTCATATGTGAGGAGAGTGAGATTTTTTTTGTCCTCCCTTTGAGGTGTTGCTGCTGTCTCTTTATAGAAGAATTAGCATTGGTTTTGGGGGGAAATTTGTGTTATTTTGAACAATTTCATCGAATGATTTCATTGTCTTTCTGCTGCAGGATTTTGCTTAGCCATTTTGGTGAATGCTTTGGACATATTATGCAGGGCAGCAGCATGGTGGAGCAGCTTTTGCAGGTTTTTGGACTATTGCCGCAGGTTAATGGCTTTGCAATGCAGGGCAATAAGCTTGGGATAGCTACAACAGCTTTCTTCTTTTGTCTTTTGTTACTTAGAAAATTGAAATATCCTTGCATAGGATCCCAAAAAATGTACTATTCTTTGTGAAAGTTAAAACTATCTAAAATAATGTATTATATTTTTTTTGATTTTTATAACAAGCTTATTATAATATTGAAAATGACTAAGATAAGAAAAAAAAAGCAATTACTATCTATAATGCTAATTTAAATAGTAATTAGTTTGATTATTAGAGAAATATTAATTTTAATAATAATTAACTTTAACTTATTAATTTAATTAACAAATGATAAAAAAAACTAAATATACAAGGTGCAAAAATCGGTCACAACGTGGATGCAACGTGATTAGCAAGATGACCGGGCTAATGGACTTAACAAACAATCAACTATTAATTTGTACACAAAAAATACAAATGATGCAAATGAATTGATCAATGCTAATGTGAATGAATCAGATGAAAAAACTTAGGTCAAAATTTAGGGTGCGACACCTGGACCGCACGATGCACGACGACGTCACCTGGAGGCCATTCAGCGACTACGCTCAGGTTGTCCCCTTTGACGACATTGCTTTATATTTAGGCCGGTTGGCATGCGGGACCGGCATCATGGTCTGGTATCTCCCTGAGCGGTGCATGCATCAGTTCGGATTCGTGCAGCAGATACCCAGGTCACCCTTTGAGGCTGCTCCCGACACAGTGACCCGAGTGCAGCTCACTGCCATATGGGAGGACTGGCAGCATCATGTGGTACCGCAGGAGTACCGTCGCACTCGGGTCACACAGGACTGGCACAGTGTGGAGGGATATGTCACATGGTTCTACCGGGTGTCACATCCTCTGCTGAGACCCGACGTTCCCGGCGTTCCTAGGCCAGCACACGAGGAGATCCTGGAGAACCAGCAGGCCGAGGATGACCACGCCATTGATCTCATGCCGATCTGCTAGCTGTTAGCTGAAGATTTCGTTTGAGAAGAATGTCCTTCGAAGATTTGGAATTCAAAGGAAGATGGTTACTGATGATCATCTTTGAAGATAAAAATGGCTACTGATGGCCATGCTTCGAGAATGATGTTTAAGTTGGAACAAAGATAGTGAGCGCCGAAGCTAAATTCGAAAAGAATTAATGGTCTCTGGAACTTAGACATTTTTGCGAAATATGCGAAGTACTGAAGCTTAGCGTGTTTTCGTGGCATTCTCGATTCTGATTACGTTGCCACGCGTCGAAAGAGGATTCAGGCGGGAGGATTTGAATTTCGAAGTAGTTTATATAACTGCACAAAGACAGATGGCATCCCAGGGATTCTCGAAGAATAACGTGGCATCAGATTAGTGTAGGACCGTTAGGGTCAAATTTAGTATAAATAAAGATGATTGCGAGTGCTCCTGTATACTTCACCGAAATGGTGGGTATGGGTGTTAGGTTGGAAGAAGCTGTGCGAGAAGGCCGTCTGGTTCGGAATGACAATTCGTCTGGTGGTGCGAAGAGGTATGGTTCTTCATTCCAGAAGAAGAAGGAATCAGATGCTAATGCTGTTTCTCATGGGAGGAATAGTCGATTCAGAAATCAATCTCAACAAGTGGCGTCAGTAACTCCTGTTATGAACTCAGTGCCTGTAGCTCCTGTTAATCAACAACCAGCAAGGCGGAATCCGTATCCTCGAGTTAATATTGATCCTATCCCCATGACGTACAGTGAACTGTATCCTGCACTAATTCATAAGAAGTTGGTTCAACCAAGGTCACCACCCCCTGTTCCAGAGAAACTCCCTTGGTGGTACAAGGCTGATGCCACTTGTGCTTTTCATCAGAATGCTCCTGGGCATGATTTGGAAAATTGTTGGCCTTTGAAGAATGAAGTTCAGAGATTGGTTCGTTCGGGTATGCTTTCCTTCCGTGATATTGGCCCAAATGTGCAGAACAATCCATTACCGACTCATGAAGCGTCTGTGGTGAACATGGTGTATGGATGTCTTGGGAATATTCCTCCAGAGGTAGACGCTATTATTGAAGACGAATCAGAGCCAGAAGTGCCAAGCTTTGTGACCCATGGAAAGATGATTAAGAATTGGATCACCATTGACATTCCTGAGTGTACTCATGCTTCAAAGTAATTTGCTTTTATGTTTTTCAAAATCCTTTCATTCTGCCCAAGATGAAAGAGAAGTTGTTGGGGCTTTTTCCTGTTTGTTTTAAACATTAAAATCATCAATAAAAGTCATTTTGTTTCTGCATATACATGCTTTTTACCTTTTTGCTTTTTCTGGAAAGTGGTAACACAAAAAACCTAATAAAAATGTTTTCATTTGCCATAATCTGCACGATTACATGTTTGCATATATCTTTCCTTTTCCTGAAATAATAATCATTTGTGCAGATTAATCAATAAAACTGTTGAAAGTAATGACCCTGCACCCTCTCCTAACTTCGAGTGTCCTGTGTATGAGGCGGAAGAAGAGAGTGATGAATGTATTCCTGATAAGATTTCCAGACTGCTTGAGCACGAGGAAGACACCATTCAGCCATATAAAGAGCCATTGGAGGTCATCAACTTGGGTTCTGAAGAGGATAAGAAGGAAGTCAAGATTGGGGCACTGCTTGGTCAAGATGTTAAGAAGAGGATGGTAGAACTTCTTAAAGAGTATGTTGACATTTTTGCGTGGTTCGACCAAGACATGCCTGGGTTGGACACAGATATTGTGGAGCATCGTTTGCCGTTGAAACCAGAATGTCCTCCTGTCAAGCAAAAGTTAAGAAGGAGTCATCCTGATATGGCGGAAAAGATTAAGAATGAGGTCTTGAAGCAGATTGACGCAGGTTTCCTTGTCACTTATGTATATCCTCAATGGATTGCCAATATTGTGCCTATTCCGAAGAAAGACGGAAAAGTTCGCATGTGTGTTGATTATAGATATTTGAATAAAGCCAGTCCTAAAGATGATTTTCCTCTACCTCATATTGATATGTTGGTAGATAGCACGGCAAAGTTTGAGGTTTTCTCCTTCATGGATGGTTTTTCAGAATACAACCAGATTAAGATGGCACCTGAAGACATGGAAAAGACAACCTTTATTACGCCATGGGGAACATTCTGCTACAAAGTAATGCCTTTTGGGCTGAAGAATACTGGCGCGACGTATCAGAGGGCCATGACCACTCTTTTCCTTGATATGATGCACAAAGAAATTGAGGTTTATGTGGACGACATGATTTCCAAGTCCCAGTCAGAGGAGGGGCACATGGAGGATCTTTTAAAGTTGTTTCAGCGTTTGAGAAAGTATCGTCTCCGCTTAAATCCAAACAAATGCACTTTTGGTGTCTGTTCCGGAAAATTATTGGGTTTCATTGTCAGTCAAAGAGGAATTGAAGTAGATCCTGATAAAGTTAAAGCAATTCAGGAAATGCCAGCACCAAAGACTGAGAAACAAGTGAGAGGTTTCCTCGGACGTTTGAATTATATTTCCAGGTTCATTTCCAATATGACTGCTACTTGTGAGCCAATCTTCAAGTTGTTAAAGAAAAATCAGGGATGTGTGTGGAATGAAGATTGTCAAAAAGCTTTTGACAACATCAAAGAATATTTGCTTGTACCTCCCATTTTGCTCCCTCAATGGGATGTGTGTTGGGTCAGCATGACGAGTCTGGTCGAAAAGAGTATGCAATATACTACCTTAGCAAAAAGTTTACCGAGTGCGAAACAAGATACTCGCTGCTTGAGAAAAATTGTTGTGCTTTAGTGTGGGCTGCTCGCCGACTAAGACAGTATATGTTGAACCACACCACCCTATTGATTTCCAAAATGGATCCAATTAAGTATATATTTGAAAAACTTGCGTTAACCGGAAGGATTGCTCGCTGGCAAATGTTGTTATCAGAATATGATATTGAATACCGAGCTCAAAAAGCTGTGAAAGGAAGTGTGTTGGCAAAGTACCTCGCTCACCAACCAATTGATGACCACCAATCTATCAGAATAGACTTCCCAGATGAAGATATAATGTATTTGAGAGCTCAAGATTGGGATGAACCGTTGCCAGAAGAAGGACCAGATCCTGAATCCAAATGGGGTTTAATTTTTGATGGAGCTTCTAATGTTCATGGCCATGGTATTGGTGCCATTATTATAACTCTGCAAGGATCGCATGTTCCTTTCACTGCAAGGATATGTTTTGATTGTACAAATAATATTGCTGAGTATGAAGCTTGCATCATGGGGCTTGAAGAAGCCATTAATCTGAGAACTAAGATTCTTGATGTTTATGGAGATTCTGCGCTTGTGATTAATCAGATTAAAGGAGAATGGGAAACTCGTCATCCTGGTTTAATCCCTTACAAAGATTACGCCAGAAGGCTATTGACATTCTTCAATAAAGTTGAATTCCACCACATCCCTCGAGATGAGAATCAGATGGCTGATGCTTTAGCCACATTGTCATCCATGTACAAAGTGAATTTCCATAATGAGGAACCTCAGATTACAATCAGACGTCTTGATAGACCTGCTCATGTGTTTGCAGTTGAGGAATCAACAGATGAAAAGCCTTGATATTTTGATATTAAGCATTTCCTTCAGACCCAAGAGTACCCACTTGGGGCATCAAATAAGGATAAGAAAACTTTGAGGAGATTGGCTGGTAGTTTCTTCATCAATGCAGATGTTTTGTATAAAAGAAATTATGACATGATTTTGCTCAGATGCGTGGATAGACACGAAGCAGACATGTTGATGCATGAAATTCATGAAGGTTCTTTTGGTACTCATGCCAATGGACATTCGATGGCTAAAAAGATGCTTAGAGCAGGTTACTATTGGCTGACAATGGAATCTGATTGCTACAAGTTTGTAAAGAAGTGTCACAAGTGTCAAGTGTATGCTGACAAGATTCATGTGCCTCCGACACTTCTCAATGTTATTTCTTCTCCATGGCCTTTCTCTATGTGGGGTATTGATATGATTGGTATGATTGAACCCAAGGCTTCGAATGGACATCGATTCATCCTGGTAGCAATTGATTATTTTACCAAGTGGGTAGAAGCTGCTTCATATGCTAATGTGACAAAGCAAGTTCTGGTTAGATTTATCAAGAACAACATCATCTGCAGATATGGTGTACCGAGCAAGATCATTACGGATAATGGCTCGAATCTAAATAACAGTATGATGAGAGAACTGTGTGAAAGTTTCAAAATTGAACATCACAACTCTTCGCCTTATAGGCCAAAGATGAACGGGGTTGTTGAAGCAGCAAATAAGAATATTAAAAAGATTGTGCAAAAGATGGTTGTTACGTACAAGAACTGGCATGAGATTCTCCCATTTTCTTTGCATGGGTACCGTACATCTGTTCGTACTTCAACCGGGGCAACTCCCTTTTCTTTGGTTTATGGTATGGAAGCAGTGCTCCTTATTGAGGTTGAGATTCCATCGTTGAGAATTTTAATGGAAACCAAGTTATCTGAGGCTGAGTGGTGTCAGAGCAGGTTTGATCAATTGAATTTGATAGAAGAAAAGAGAATGACAGCTTTATGCCATGGTCAGTTGTACCAGAAAAGAATGAAGAAAGCTTTTGATAAGAAGGTTCGACCTCGTGTATTCAGAGAAGGCGACCTCGTGCTCAAAAGGATCTTGTCTTTCACCTCTGATTCAAGGGGCAAGTGGACTCCTAATTTTGAAGGACCATATGTTGTTAAGAAAGCCTTCTCTGGCGGTGCATTAATTCTTGCAACTATGGATGGAGAGGAGCTCCCACGTCCCGTGAATGCTGATGTAGTCAAGAAATACTTCGCCTAAAAATAACAAAAGAACAGCTCGCTAAGTTGAAAACCCGAAAGGGCGGCTTAGGCAAAAAAGAGCGTCTCGGTGGATTGAAAACCCGAAAGGGCGATCCAGGAAAAAATTAGAGACATAAACAGAATAAAATACCCGGTGGACTGAAAACCCGAAAGGGCGGTCCAGGCAAAAGTTAGGGATTCATGGCAAGTAACTACATCAGACAAGACTTGATCATCAGCAGTCATCTGTTTATCATGAAGAAGTTCAACATATTTCAACGGAAGCCTTTGCTCAGGAACTCCAAGTTGAGAGAGAGGATGGGGTCATTACATTTCAATGTACCTTTTCCACAAAATTACCACTTTCCAAACTTTGTAATCATCTATGGGGTCTTGCCTTTTGCAAGCTACCATTCTATTAAAAAAGTTTGAGCCTTTGCCCGTTATTTGCAATCTTATTTCTTTCATATCTCTCAAAATGTCATTTATTGTTGATAGTAATTTTTGAAACAAAGAGAAAAATTGATTTCAACAAAATCTTTTTTGAAAAATATAAAAGAAGTTTTGTTTTGATTCATGAGTGCATTACAAGGAATGGATATGTTGATGTATTCATATACAAAAGGGGAAGAATATATTCCACTCAATGTACCTTTGGCCTGGTTCGAATATGATGAAGAATTCAGCTATTTTGTTCTCTCAGCTCCAATGTTTCCTCCGTGTTGGGTAGCATTTATTCTGAAGCCATCAAAAGTTTGTTATAGCAATTCCTGCTCATGTTTGTGGATGATACCTCTAGTGTTCAGCTTGAGACATGCTTGATTGTTATTTTTGTACTCTATCTCTTGAGTTACTCCTTGTGCTAAGTTTTGGCAGCATATGCATCATTAACATGCATCAAAAACAGTCATGCATTCATATTTGCTATCATGAAGTTTACTGTCAATCAGATTGCTCTTTCATTTAGAATGTCTTTAGGCAGAAAATACTTACTTTTTTGAAATCACCACTGAATTTGTTTCTAGGTGGATAATATGTTTCAGTTATTCTGTTCAAGATGACTATGAACAGAAATTCAGTGAGTTTTTTCCCTCACCTGATCTGGTCTTATTTGGTAGCTTCTTTCCATTTGGCCATGGATTGAATTTTGGTCGCTGGATGATGAATGTTGAGATTATGCATTTGTGTTCGCATCCTCAATCTTTGAAAAGAAAAGCAAAGTATTATTGATTGTCCTAATACCTTCAGAGGAACGTTGGTATGTGTTATCGTCAGTGGTACGGCGATACATCTCTTTCCTACCTTCAGTGGAACGTTGGTAGTTCACCTTCAGTGGAACGTTGGTGTATATTGATTATATCTTTATCGTCAGTGGTACGGCGGTACATCTCTTTCCTACCTTCAGTGGAACGTTGGTAGTTCACCTTCAGTGGAACGTTGGTGTATATTGATTATATCTTCATCGTCAGTGGGACGTCGATGTATTTCTCTTTAATACCTTCAGTGGAACGTTGGTATGTGTTATCATCAGTGGTACGACGGTATATCTCTTTTTCTACCTCCAGTGGAACGTTGGTAGCTCACCTTCAGTGGAATGTTGGTGTATCTTATTATCTTCATCGTCAGTGGTACGTCGATGTATTTCTCTTCTCACCTTCAGTGGAACATTGGTGTATGTTATATATGATCATCGTCAGTGGTACGACGATGCATTTCTATTCATATCATCAGTGGAATGATGGTGTGTTATTTGTTAACAAAAGATCGGTATTCTGATTTCTCAGTGAAAGAGGATGCATATTTTTCCATCCCCAGTGAAAGAGGATGTCCCCTTTTCTCATCCCCAGTGAAAGAGGATGCTATAACCTCTCTGGCGTGAAATGCTTTCCCCAGTGAATTTTCGATTCCCAACAGAGTTTCGTCTCTCCAACAGAGTCTTATCTTCCCCAGTGGAGTTCTTCCCGCAAAGACATTTTGTTTTCCCCAGCAGTTGTTAACATGGTCAATGTTAGACGGCCTTTGTCTGAAATTGACGAATTGGAAAAATGGTTGACAAGGCAAAAGGGAAATATTGAAATTCCGCCAAGAGGAGAAACCCTGAAAGATTATCTCTGGAATTGCCATGAAAAGACTGGCGGAAAACAATGGATGTGTCCAAGGTGTTCGATCATGCTGAATCGAAGGGTCCAGGCTAACTTCGAAAGGGCCCTGCGAGAAAGATTGGAACAACCATGGAGAGGAGGAAATCCTTTGCTAAAGGTATACCCAAAGATGGAAGAAAGATTGGTGGGCTTCCTGGTCAAATGCCACAGGGAAAACACTGAAATTGCACAATGTCCCAGATGTGGAGCAGTCTATGACGAAATACAAGCACGGTCATTCGAAAGGGTGTATTGCTATATGGGTAGAGAAACTCAGGGACTTTGTCCTAACCTGTATGGTTTCGATATATGGACTCCATCGAAGAGACCTGATAGCCCATATCCTAGAGCTCGAAGAGTCACATTCAAGGTCCCTGCGGACGTACCTAGGTGTCATACCCCAATTTTTTACCCTAAGATCATACATCATTTGCACTAATCAAGAGCACTATATTGTAGCTCTATCTTTGATACTGTGATCATCTCTGAGGGGAATCATCAAGCACCAATGATTGTTTTATACTAACCAAATACCAAAAATATTGTTTTGTTTCTTTGTACGCTTTTGTTTTGTAGGTACTAAACCAAGACATCCATAAACAAGGCATTTTCCACATTTTGACAGCATTGATCGCGACTTTACGTGTCTATTAATCTGATGACTGCAAGTGCACAGTCGTGTCGTGTAGTTTTAAAAGATATCGAATCCACAGGGACTATGAATCGATCTACCGTTATCTAAGGTTACTATGTAAAGCTAAGGCTACTAATATTTTGATTGTTCCTAAGGGAAAGTGATTGTGAATATTAAGAAATGTAATATTAGACGGATATCAGTATGTATTTCGTTTAACTTAAGGTGATCCGAAGGTCCATTATCTAATGCATAATTCGATTAAAAATCTTTATTAATTCAATTGATTAAAAGTCCTCCTCTCAAACTTTCGCTCTGTTGATTTAGATTACTATCCTAACTCGTAATGTACGCTTTCGCCATCCCATTAGATTTTAGAAAAGCTTTTTGGAAACAACGTAATTAATAAAATGCTCGTTTTATGAAGTCGTTATCTATTTAAATCCCCTAATCTCAAACTTTCGCTCTGTTGACTCGGAACATGCTAATATCCCTAACGTACGCTTTCGCCATCCCGCTCGGGTGTAAAAACATTTTTTGAAAATAAATAAGTTCTAATTAGTTTTAATACGCTTTCGCCATCCTTAAAACTAATGTCCTATGTCTACTATCCAGTTAAAGATCTCAAACTTTCGCTCTATTGATTTTAACCTTTGACCGTCTTAACCCCTCAAACTTTCGCTCTATTGGTTTTAAGACTTACTAATTAAATTAGACATACAAACCAAAAACAAGTGATATTTAATAAAATATAATTAAGCCAATTTATTTCGGATCCCACAGTTAACTTACTTTACATACCGATATCTTAGTTAATTAGCCAGACATATTAATACGGTTAAGCATGCATAAATTAATTTGGTTTATAATAAAAGGCATGTTAAATGGCATATAATATATCATGCAATAACGATAATAAATAAAGAAGTAAATGATAAACCTGAAGTATCGAACTTCCACCACTGGTTGGCTGGATCGTTCTTCGGAATTAAACGGACAGAAATTCAAAACAAGGAAATAAAACGATAAATCTAACGTAAGGCTAGATTTATAAAAGGTTCACAATAATTTCCGGTGTAGAAATTGTTATGAGAAAATAAGAGTGTTTAATTGAAAGCAGGAAGAAAATAACAATCGCGGAACAATTTCGGCAGCACTTCGTTAGCAGAAAATCGGACCGGTTGAAGTGAAGTATCTGCCTCTATTTATAGGCGAGCCTCTGCAGTTGGAATCCCTGAAATGAGGGACTTTCTCTGATCGGGACTTGGAGACGTGCGTTTCCACTTTTTTAGGGGCTCCTTTGAACGACTTGAGACGTGCGTCTCAAGTGGAGAAGATTTAGGAGGATTGGAGACGTGCGTCTCCACTTGGTGACGTGGCAGGGAGTTGCTGGAGACGTGCGTCTCCTCTTGCTTGTGTGATTTGGGCCACGTGCAGATTTGTATCTTCGTGGGCTGGACTTGAACTTTGCACATTTGGGCCTTATTTGCACCTCCTTTTCACTTCAGCACCCATTTTTCATCTTTTAGGCACAAATAGTAGTCATTTTAGCTCCTTTTCACAAATAGTCTCAATAAGAGAGTAAAACCTGAAACAAAGCAAATACTCGCATAATATCATAATAAAACAATATAATAAATGGAAAAATGCTATAAATATCTATGGATTTCAAGCTAAATATACGATATAAAATCGTGTTATCAAATTCCTCCAGACTTGAACCTTTGCTTGTCCTCAAGCAAAATAATAAGATAAAGATAGGAGGACAGCGAAATGAAATACGCTTCCACCACGTCGTTCGGTCATACTCAGCTACATAGTGTTCTTGTTTTGAAAATAATGTTGCAGATCCTAGCAATAAACTTATAGTAGCGACACTAGACAACTCCCAGCGTGCATACCAATCCGAATCATGCCATTATAGCTTGACCTTGACTCGTCATCATGTTTTACCCTTTTTATTCGCGCGCAATCACATTAAGCTCATTATCTTGACACGCACATAGCAGAGTAGTCGGTTAGTGACTATGATCCTTCTTATGGAGTTCTGGCACATTCATGTGGTATACTCCTTAGCGCTCATTTGTAGATTGTGGGGAATCGGAAAATAGTCCTTCCTACCAAGTTCAGTACCAGATAACTTCTGAACCAATCAACAATGAGTTTTGTAACCGTTAGGTTAAATGATCTTGTGAGGATCACCTTACTTAGTAGGCACATTTCTATTGGCGGTTAAGCACATAATTATTATTATAAGGATCATACACTTATATTCATCGACTCTCTGCGTAGTTGGTATCTAAGACGGTGCCGACTGCTAGAATAAACTACTAAGAGTTACTTCAAAAATTTAAGTCGATGGTTTCGGTATAAGGGGTATTCAAATCGGTTATGCACACTTGGGGGTTTTAGAGTGTCGGGACAATAAGGGTATTGTCTTGAATCTTTATTGTGATTTCTATGTGTTAAGTATTTGAGTAGCTTCGTACTTCTCGAACGTGTGGGGTTATGCGTTTATCGTTTTGGAGTAAAATTTTTGTTATGGCTCAAGAAAATGGAAGAAATTGTAATAGCCACGGAATTATACATATAAGACTTGAAATTCCATAAATATGCTTTATTGAATTAGAAAAGAAACATTACAAGGAAAGGAAATAAACTAAAAGGAAATAATAATAAAGCGAGTAATACGACTCCCCCAGACTTAAATGATGCAGTGTCCTCAATGCATGTGAACTACTCCTCAGTGTTGTGGTTGCGGGAACTGCTTGCGCCTCTTGTACGAACACGGCGACGTCTATCAGTAGGAGAGCCATTTACACGAATGTTAAGATCATGCAATTGTGTAGCAATTTCGGTGTATTGACCTTCGTTCCTAATAGCGTAGTCACGGTGCTCTTGTTGCATCTCTCGAATGAGCCTTAGTGTTTCGTTTTGATTTGTCTGCATAGTTTGAAAGAGTTGGTCTTGGCGTTGAATTGCAGCATACATGGCATCAAGAGTAATAGGTGGAGGGTTGTTTGGAGGAGGTTGGTTGACATCAGCTTGTGCTTGGTTGAATTCTTCTTCCATTGCATCCACAGGCTCATTATGATGTTCAGGTTGATTATCTTGAGGATTATCATTAATAAGCCTCCAACGCTGAACATAACGGATGTTGATTTGCTCTGGGCATGGCAAGATTACATAAGGAATTTGAACTTTGTTGACGACCAGAGTGTAGTGGCCATCATGACGGGGTGAAACCAAGTGAGAGTCACGACAGTAAGTGAGATCAAGGGATTGAGCAGGCATCATAAGATGAGAGAGGGAGATGAGGTCATCACCGAGACCTAAGGCACAGGCCAAGGAGGTAATAATACCGCCAAACAGGAAGGGGTTTGTAGCGGGGGCGTTGATGCAGCCTTGGATGTGTTGGAGCATAAAAGGTGCGGCATTGAAACGGATATTATTTAGCGCACAATATAAGAAAAATAATTCATTTTGGTTTACCTTGTGGTTGTTGGATCTTGCAAAAATAGTGTGCCCCAAAACACGTTGAAAATAACGTATAGCGGGGTTTTGAATATGAGAAGCATGTAGAGTCCTCCAACCGGTAGGAATTTCGCCAGTGAGATTAAACCAAAATTCGAAAGCGAGTTCCTCCCAAGATCGACCATTGAGTTCTTGAAAGATTGTGCGGTGAGCATTTGGTGCATTATTAAAATGCAAATATGTAGCGACCGCTTCTTGGTTCAGAGTAAATTCACGATTAAACATCCGAAAGTGGATGCTACCGGTTAAAAGTGGTTGATCAGAAGGAGTGTCATAATTAAAAGAGCTTAAGAACTCTAAGACGAGCGGCTCATAAGTTGGTACGGGTTCGGTACAGAGATGATGTAGGCTAGATTTTGTGAGCAAACGGGTGACACCATCTATGAGACCCAGAGTTTCTAGACATTCGATGTTCACGAATTTCGTGGGAACAACCGAACGTTCATAGAATGCGGGGTATTTGGTTCTTTGAGCATCGTTGTCTTCCTCTCGAAAGATAATATGTGAAAGGTCGGGAGGTGGCCTCTCAGGACGCACACTACGGATGATTGAACGTTGAGGCATGATGTGTTTTGAAGAAGATAGTATGGAGAGTAGAAGAATAGAAAATGGTTTGGAGGTTGTGAAGAAAAAGAGTGGTGGTGGTGTGGTTTTATAGTGAGGTTTGAAAATGGTGGAGTTAATATAGAATTAAAATGAAGTTATGGTGGTGTTTGAAGTTTGAATGGAATGGAGAAATGGGAAATGATGTGGAGTTAAAGAGGTGAATGATGGAGGATGAATGAGGTTTATGGTGTTTAAATGGAAGAAATAATGGGGAGAATGAAGAATATTGAATGATGAATTTTGAAATTCAAAATTCAAAATTCAAAATTCAAAGAGGGAGAAAAGATGCTTCTGCGTGGTCAAACGAAATGCAACCTGCTGCCCTTGGGAGACGCGCGTCTCAGGCAGTCAGTCTGCTGGGGGACAGGGCATGGAGACGTGCGTCTCCTGTCCTTTGCATGCAGAGTTCTGGTCCCACAGAGGTGGAGACGTGCGTCTCCTAGCTTAGGGAGGTGGTTTCTCGCATGCACAGTTTTGGACAAGTTCTGACAGATACCATGAAGTAGTGAATAATAGTTCAGAACAGTGTCATTGTTTAATACTATAAACAGCAAAAATAATGGTAATCAGGAATATATAGCAGTTAATAGCAATGCAGTATAACACAGTAGCAGTAATGAATAAAATAATGCATTTGGAATTAAAACTGGTACTGAGTGTTGATAGAAATAGAATGTAAAAGTGCAGAAAATGAAATTCTAAACTAGAAATTGGAAATTGCAAAAACTAGAAATAAAATCTAATAATCTAAGCGTTAACATCTAGCCACGTCTATTGTTGTGCACATTAGAATAAATGTGTTTGAAAACTTCGTCGAATTGAGCATTGACGGTGTCGATGAAATCGAAGAAGTGCATTTGCAGAGTGTGTAGCTCGTTGCGCACATGTTGTACTTTGTGTTGTAGTGCATCAATGGCTTTCCCATGTGTGTTCTGATTAGGAGCAGGCTCGATCCTCGGAGGAGCATTTCTTGGGGCCACTGATTCAGCAGATGCAGCAGGTTGTTGTTGTTCGACCTCGACGTCAGTCATGTCTTCAGATTGAATTTCTTATGAACCAGTAGGAGTTTTAGGCTCATACTCAGTAATGGGTTCTTCTTCAGGAAGAGGTTCATATTCAGGCATGGGCTCATATTCAGGCACATGATCATCCTCAGGCATAGGTTCGTATTCAGGTTCAAGGTAATCTACGGGTATATTTCCATTTTCATAGTATCCAAGAGGAGTGTCGGGGTCAGAATATTGTTCTGCTACATACATGTCATCATCCAAATGTTCATAAGCTTGTGGTATCTCTAGAGATGACTCTCTTTCAGGGATTTGACCATAGTAAAGCCAGTTAGCAGGGTTGTGTACACTCGTCATTGGACTCGGTAAGGTGAACTGGTCCAATACTTTATTATCAATGAGTAGATCAAACTGATCAGGTCCAAGGTTACCAATGATACATCGATTAAAACAGAAACGAATTTCCATAGAGTTGTAGGAACCAAAAGGTGTCAATCTAAGTAGTGGTGTTCTCAGACCTATGGCATTTGCAATCATAGTGACAAATCCGCCGATCAGAATAGGTGAAACTTCGTCTTGCGTGATGCGCTCGAAGTTTGTTAGCATAAATGCGATGGCGTTGACCGGACAATTCTGAGAGGTGCAGAGCATGATGAATAACTCTTCTCTAGAAACTTCAGTAATATTATCGGGTTTACCGAAGATGTAGTGAGCGATGATCTTATGCAAGTATCTGAAAGCAGGGTTATGGATGTTCTCGGATTGAAACTCGTTCTCTTCAGGGTTATCGTTTCTAGTGATCTTACCCCAAAATCTTTCCAACTCCCGGTATGCAAGACTGTCTTCAGCTACTGTGGTGTATGCATCTGATCCATGAGGTAGTTCTAACATTTCAGCAAAATCTCGGATGCAAAACTGATATTCTAAACCAAAGAGTCGAAAGAGGATAACTCCTTTCCTCAGCCCTTGTCCACAGTTAGGAAGATAAGTCAAAGAGCTCAAGAATTCCAGAGTGAGCTTTCGATAAGTACTAAACTTGCGGAACAGGTGAGAACCGGTCCAACCGATTTGGTTTAGCAAGTGCATGACGCTTTCTTCGATACTTAGCCTTTCCATAGTTGGATGGTGAGGATAGCGAGTCAAATCCATTTGCCTCTCAGCCAGCTTAGCATATCTCGCCTCTTGCCCTCTACCACGGAACACAACTTCCATATTGTCAACTTCTTGCATCTTGATGAGTTAGTAGTTAAGAAAGCCTATAAGTTGAAAATATTAAGATTAAGTTAGAACTAGGCTAGTGTTGTTTAAAAAGGAAAAATAAAGAGAAAAATAAAATAAAAATGTCACAAGTTATAATAATAAATATAATTATAAAAAGGAAAGATTTTCACGATTTAAAGATAGCGGTTATAATTATAGTAATTATTATAAAATGTAGGAAAAATATAAAAACATAGAAAAATTAAAATAATTCAAAAATAGAATAGAATATTAAAATAAAAATAAAATTAAAGATAAAAATAATTGTGGGTTGTCTCCCACCAAGCGCTTTGTTTTATGTCGTAAGCTCGACGATTTGAAAATAGAAAATCATTTTTTTGAATGAGCGGGCAGCTCGTCAAGTTTAAAAATTTGAATGTTTTCATCGTGTTCGAGATGATGGTAATACTTAAGACGTTGCCCATTTACGACAAAAGGTTTGACGGTTTCTCCTTTGATTTCTATCGCTCCGCTCGGAAATATGTTAGTGATTTTGAAAGGGCCAGACCATCTAGATCGTAACTTTCCAGGAAATAATTTTAATCTAGAATTAAATAGAAGTACTTTATCGCCTATGCTAAAAATTTTCCTAGATATACGCTTGTCATGCCATTTTTTCGTTCTCTCTTTATAGATTTTGGCGTTTTCGTAAGCGTCTTGTCTAAGTTCGTCTAATTCGTTTATGTCTAGAAGTCGTGTCTCACCAGCGGCAGTGTAGTTTAAATTTAAATTTTTAATGGCCCAATAGGCTTTATGTTCTAACTCTACCGGAAGGTGGCATGATTTTCCATAAACGAGTTTGAATGGGGTGGTTCCAATTGGAGTTTTGAAAGCTGTTCTATAAGCCCATAAAGCTTCATTTAACTTGGATGACCAATCCTTTCTAGATATAGCAACAGTTTTCTCCAATATTTGTTTTATTTCGCGGTTAGATACTTCTACTTGTCCGCTTGTTTGTGGATGGTATGGTGTAGCTATTCGATGATTTACCCCATATTTTTGAAGGAGTTTTTCAAGGATTCTTGAAATGAAATGAGACCCACCATCGCTAATTACCAGTCTTGGCACACCGAACCTAGGAAAGATGACGTTTTTGAAGAGTTTGATAACTACTCGTGTATCGTTTGTAGGAGAAGCGATAGCTTCTATCCATTTCGAAACGTAATCGACAGCTATGAGTATATATTGATTTCCGAATGATGATGGAAACGGACCCATAAAGTCTATTCCCCAGACGTCAAATATTTCTACTTCTAGAATGCCCTTTTGAGGCATTTCGTCACGTCTCGACATATTTCCGGTTCGTTGGCATCTATCACAGTTTAATACAGCAAAATAAACGTCTTTCCACAGGTTGGGCCAGAAGAGTCCAGATTGAAGGATTTTGGTGCAGGTTCTAGATGTGCTATGGTGTCCTCCACACGGTGCAGAATGACAGTGTGTTATTATGCTTCCTATTTCTTCCTCGGGTACACAACGTCTAAAGATTACATCGGGGCCTCTTTGGAAAAGGAGCGGGTCGTCCCAATAGTAATGTTTTAGGTCATGGAAAAATTTCATCTTCTGTTGGTAACTTAGATCAGGAGGAAGTACACCAGCAGCTAGGTAATTTACGAAATCTGCATACCAAGGTGTGTCAGAGCGGACTAAAGCTACTTCTGCGAAGTTATTGGTTTCAGTGATTGGATGGTATGGCTCTAATTCGTTAGCTTCTAACTGAGTGATGAGTCTTTCGTAAAGGAAATCATCGTCAATTGGTACTTGTTCGGGTTTTAGATTTTCCAGTCGAGAGAGGTGATCTGCTACGACATTTTCAGTTCCCTTTTCATCTTTAATTTCCAAGTCAAATTCTTGTAATAAAAGGATCCATCTTAACAGTCTCGGTTTGGCGTCCTTCTTGGTTAAGAGGTACCTAATAGCGGCGTGGTCAGTGTATATGATTATTTTGGCTCCTACCAAGTAGGAACGGAACTTATCTAACGCGAACACGACAGCTAATAGTTCTTTTTCTGTCGTGGCGTAATTCATTTGAGCTTCGTCTAGGGTTCTACTCGCATAGTATATGACATGTAGTTTCTTATCTTTTCTTTGCCCTAGAACGGCTCCTACAGCATAATCGCTTGCGTCGCACATTATTTCGAAAGGCTCATTCCAGTCGGGAGGTTGCATAATCGGCGCAGAGATTAATGCTTGTTTAAGCGTATGGAATGCTTCAGTGCATTTATCGTTAAAAATGAATTCGGTGTCTTTCATCAGTAATTCGGTTAAGGGTTTGGTTATTTTAGAGAAATCCTTAATGAAACGTCGGTAAAAACCAGCGTGTCCTAGAAAACTCCTTATTTCTCTAACTGTTTTTGGAGGTTGAAGGTTTTCGATAATTTCGATTTTAGCTTTATCCACTTCGATCCCTCTATCGGATACGATGTGTCCAAGTACGATTCCTTGTCGAACCATGAAGTGGCATTTTTCCCAATTAAGGACTAGGTTAACGCTTACGCATCATTTAAGTACCAATTCAAGGTTCTCTAAACATGTTTCAAAACTTCCTCCACAGACAGAGAAGTCGTCCATAAAGACCTCCATTATTCCATCCAGGAAGTCGGCAAATATTGCCATCATGCATCTCTGGAAGGTTGCGGGTGCATTGCAAAGTCCGAAAGGCATTCGTCTATAAGCGAATATACCATAAGGACAGGTAAACGTGGTCTTTTCTTGGTCGTCAGGGTGGATAGGAATTTGGAAAAATCCGGAGTATCCATCCAGATAACAGAAATGTGAGTGTTTAGCTAGGCGTTCGAGCATTTGATCTATGAATGGTAAAGGGAAATGGTCTTTTCGGGTGGCTTTGTTTAGCTTCCTATAGTCAATGCACATTCTCCATCCAGTTTGGGTACGTTGTGCTACAGATTCGCCTTTTGCGTTAGTGATTACAGTAACTCCTCCTTTCTTTGGTACGACATGAACATGACTAACCCATTTACTATCGGATATTGGATATATGATTCCGGCTTCTAGCAGTTTTTGGATTTCCTTTTTAACCACATCGCTCATGATAGGATTTATTCGTCTCTGATGTTCCCTAGAGGTTTTACAATCTTCTTCTAGCATAATGCGATGCATACAGAGGGAAGGACTTATTCCTTTCAGATCTGATATGTTATATCCTAAAGCGGTTGGGTATTTTCTTAGGACGGTGAGTAATTTTTCAGTCTCGGTCTGTCCTAAATTGGCGTTAACTATAACCGGTCGGTTATGTTCTTCGTCTAGGAAATCGTACCTAAGGTCAGTAGGTAGTGTTTTAAGTTCTATAGCAGGTTGCTTAGGCCCAGGTATAGGATCAGGAGTCAATGCTAAACATTCACTCAGGTGGTTATCTTGATATTCCCCACGCCAGTTGTCATCTTCAAATATTGGCGGTATAGGAATTCTTAAGATCTCGGTTTCCTTATGTGGTTCGGATTTTATTTCATTTACACACTCATCGATTATGTCGGCAGAGCAGCATGTGTCAATTATAGAAGGTGCTTTTAGGAATTGGGAAAGAATAAATTCTATTTTCTCTTCTCCTACTTCGAAGGTAAGCTTCCCTCACTTAACGTCTATAATTGCACCAGCGGTTGCTAAGAATGGTCTTCCTAATATGATCGGGATGTTAGAATCTTCTTGGATATCCATTATGATGAAGTCAGTTGGGATGTAGAATTGGCCTACACGAACAGGGATATTTTCTAACATTCCTACAGGGTATTTAACTGAACGGTCGGCTAGTTGAAGAGACATTCTCGTTGCCTTAAGCTCACCCAGATTTAGCTTCTTACAGGTTGAAAGAGCCATCAAGCTAACACTGGCTCCTAAGTCGCACAAGGCTTTCTCTATAATAGTTTTTAATATTACGCAGGGTATAGAAAAACTACCAGGATCTTTCAGTTTGGGAGGCATGTTATTTTGGATGATAGCGCTACATTCAGCGGTAAGTGTTACAGTTTCGTTATCCTCGAGTTTCTTTTTGTTCGATAGAATTTCTTTCAAGAATTTAGCGTACGAAGGCATTTCGGTTATGGCTTCTGTGAACGGTATGGTTATGTTTAATTGTTTCAGAAGTTCTACGAATTTTTTAAATTGCGCTTCGGTTTTTGATTTAGCTAATCTCTGAGGGTAAGGAATTGGTGGCTTATAAGGTGGTGGTGGAACGTAAGGTTTCTCTTTTTCAGGTTCCACTTCGTTGTTGTTCTCATTGGTCTTAGCAGTTTGATCATCAGTTGATGTCTTTTCGGTTTCCTTTGGCTCTTGTTGTGACATGGGTGCGTTTTGAGTTCTAGGATCGATAGGTCCATCGTAGTTCGTTCCACTTCGTAGTGTTATCGCGTTCGCATGTCCTTTAGGATTAGGTTGCGGTTGAGCAGGAAACGTGCTAGCAGGGGCAGCAGTAGGTGCTTGTTGTTGAGCTACTTGTGAAAATTGAGTTTCTAACATTTTGTTATGCGTAGCTAAGGCATCTACTTTGTTCGATAATTGTTTTAGTTGCTCGCTATTGTGGATGTTTTGATTTAGGAAGTCCTTATTGGTTTGTTGTTGGGAAGCTATAAAGTTTTCCATCATGAATTCTAGATTCGACTTCCTAGGGGCGTTTTGAGCAGCTACAGGCGCTTTTTGATAGCCAGGAGGGACAACAGGTGCTTGTCCAGGCGCGTACAACGCGTTGTTGTTCTTATACGAAAAGTTCGGATGGTTTTCCATCCAGGGTTGTACGTGTTAGAATAAGGGTTTCCTTGAGCATAATTTACTTGATCAGATGGGATTCCAGTCAAGAGTTGACATTCGGCAACTGCGTGTCCAGTTAATCCACAAATCTCGCAGTTAGGTGCTACGGCAGCAGCGGTGGCTGAAAGAGTGATGATTAAGTTTTCGATCTTTTGAGTTAAAGCGTCTACTTTAGCGTTAACGCGGTCTATACCACTTACTTCGTACATTCCTCCTTTGGTTTGGGTCTTCTCTAGAGCAGCTCGTTCTCCACCCCATTGGTAATGGTTTTGTGCCATGTTCTCTATGAGGTTGTATGCTTCATCATGGGGTTTGTCCATTAGTGCTCCGCCAGCAGCGGCATCTATAGTCATTTTAGTGTTATATAGGAGACCACCATAGAAAGTATGGATGATCAGCCATGGTTCGAGTCCATGATGAGGGCATAGTCTAAGCATGTCCTTGTATCGTTCCCAAACTTCGAAGAGTGATTCGTTATCTTTCTGGGTAAATCCGTTGATTTGACCTCTTAGCATAGCGGTTTTGCTAGGCGGAAAGTATCTTGCTAAGAATACTCTCTTCAATTTGTCCCATGTAGTTATGGAATTAGAAGGTAGGGATTGAAGCCACGCTCTAGCTCTATCTCTCAAGGAGAAGGGAAAGAGACGCAATCGAATAGCTTCGGAACTAACTTTGTTAGCTTTGACAGTGTCGGCATATTGCACGAACACAGATAAATGGAGGTTGGGATCGTCTGCAGGGCTTCCAGAGAATTGGTTCTGTTGGACAGCTTGTACCAACGAAGGTTTCAGTTCGAAATTGTTCGCCTCAATCGCAGGTGGTGCGATACTTGAGTGCGGTTCAGCGCGTGAAGGAGCGGCATAATCTCTAAGAGGACGAATAGCAGCCATCTCTAACTTCAGGGTAATTTGATTGATTTGATCAGTAAAGATCAATTCCTGATTAATCGGAATTGGTGCTACTTCGGGAAGGTTGCGATCTCGACGTTTAACGTTAATGAAACGTTCGATCTCGTTAATTCGTTGTATTAACTCTCCTCCTTGTGAACGAGTATTTGGCATACAATCGTTCAGAAAGAAAGGAAAGAATTGCCCTAGTCTCTACGGTGTAACAGTGAGTTACGATATCGACTTAAATAGTCCCCGACAACGGCGCCAAAAACTTGATCGCGACTTTACGTGTCTATTAATCTGATGACTGCAAGTGCACAGTCGTGTCGTGTAGTTTTAAAAGATATCGAATCCACAGGGACTATGAATCGATCTACCGTTATCTAAGGTTACTATGTAAAGCTAAGGCTACTAATATTTTGATTGTTCCTAAGGGAAAGTGATTGTGAATATTAAGAAATGTAATATTAGACGGATATCAGTATGTATTTCGTTTAACTTAAGGTGATCCGAAGGTCCATTGGCTAATGCATAATTCGATTAAAAATCTTTATTAATTCAATTGATTAAAAGTCCTCCTCTCAAACTTTCGCTCTGTTGATTTAGATTACTATCCTAACTCATAATGTACGCTTTCTCCATCCCATTAGATTTTAGAAAAGCTTTTTGGAAACAACGTAATTAATAAAATGCTCGTTTTATGAAGTCGTTATCTATTTAAATCCCCTAATCTCAAACTTTTGCTCTTTTGACTCGGAACATGCTAATATCCCTAACGTACGCTTTCGCCATCCCGCTCGGGTGTAAAAACATTTTTTGAAAATAAATAAGTTCTAATTAGTTTTAATACGCTTTCGCCATCCTTAAAACTAATGTCCTATGTCTACTATCCAGTTAAAGATCTCAAACTTTCGCTCTATTGATTTTAACCTTTGACCGTCTTAACCCCTCAAACTTTCGCTCTATTGGTTTTAAGACTTACTAATTAAATTAGACATACAAACCAAAAACAAGTGATATTTAATAAAATATAATTAAGCCAATTTATTTCGGATCCCACAGTTAACTTACTTTACATACCGATATCTTAGTTAATTAGCCAGACATATTAATACGGTTAAGCATGCATAAATTAATTTGGTTTATAATAAAAGGCATGTTAAATGGCATATAATATATCATGCAATAACGATAATAAATAAAGCAGTAAATGATAAACCTGAATAAAATAAATTGCAATTGAATCTTGAAGTATCGAACTTCCACCACTGGTTGGCTGGATCGTTCTTCGGATTTAAACGGACAGAAATTCAAAACAAGGAAATAAAACGATAAATCTAACGTAAGGCTAGATTTATAAAAGGTTCACAACAATTTCCAGTGTAGAAATTGTTATGAGAAAATAAGACTGTTTAATTGAAAGCAGGAAGAAAATAGCAATCGCGGAACAATTTCGCCAGCATTTCGTTAGCAGAAAATCGGACCGGTTGAAGTGAAGTCTCTGCCTCTATTTATAGGCGAGCCTTTGCAGTTGGAATCCGTGAAATGAGGGACTTTCTCTCACCGGGACCTTGAGACGTGCGTCTCCACTTTTTTAGGGGCTCCTTTGAACGACTTGAAACGTGCGTCTCAAGTGGAGAAGATTTAGGAGGATTGGAGACGTGCGTCTCCACTTGGTGACGTGGCAGGGAGTTGCTGGAGACGTGCGTCTCCTCTTGCTTGTGTGATTTGGGCCACGTGCAGATTTGTATCTTCGTGGGCTGGACTTGAACTTTGCACATTTGGGCCTTATTTGCACCTCCTTTTCATTTCAGCACCCATTTTTCATCTTTTAGGCACAAATAGTAGTCATTTTAGCTCCTTTTCACAAATAGTCTCAATAAGAGAGTAAAACCTGAAACAAAGCAAATACTCGCATAATATCATAATAAAACAATATAATAAACGGAAAAATGCTATAAATATCTACGGATTTCAAGCTAAATATACGATATAAAATCGTGTTATCAAGCATGATATCGATTTCCCTCTTGGGTAAATAGATTTCCCTACAGCAATTTTCAACAAAATCACATTCTGGACAGCATGAAATCGATTTCCCTCCTGGGTAAATCGATTTCCCTAGTGTATTTTGCGCCAAATTATCTTCTGGAACAGAGTGAAATCGATTTCACTCCTGGGGAAATCGATTTCTTTGAGGCGAAATTCAAAAAAAATAGAGAGGGAAGCTTGATTTGATTTTGGCACCTATTTTCTTTGACCATTTTTGTCATTTTACCAATTTTCCACCTCACCAAAATAATTCCCTTCATTAATTCCATTTTAATCTCATTTTACCATTTTTTACCATTTAAATACCATTTAAACACCAATTAAACACAAGTTAATTAACGAAGAGCAAATGACCAAATTGCCACTACTCTTGCTCTCATTTCTCAAGCTTTAAGAGCCAAAAAAACCCTTGCAATTTCTCTCCTCATCCCTACCAAATTCACCAAAGCTCTTTTTCTTTCATAAAGTTTGTGAGTCACATCTTGAACCTCACAAACTTTGAGTTAAACCACCATCCATTTCACTCTTTTTCTTCAATTGTTGAGAGATCAAGATTTGTGTTGGTGATTCTTGAAGTAGATCTAAGTTTTGTTCAAGATTTGGTAATTTTCTTCATCCTTTTTCATCTATCATAATGTGATTCTTTTGTGCTTATGTGTGATGCATCTTTGATGCTATATTGGTCCTATTTGATGGTGAATTGGTGGAAAATTCGTGCTCCCATTGATATGTGATCATAAGGTGTTTGTATATTTGTTCAAATCAAGTTTCATGCCTTTAAATGATGTTTTTGCTGAAATTTGCACTGGTGAAATCGATTTCCTCAAGGCTGAAATAGATTTCATGTTGTACGTAACTTGTTTTTTTTGAAAACTGCACTATGGAAATCGATTTCCCCTGCATGAAATCGATTTCCTGCTGGCAGAATGTGGTTTTTTGCCTTTTTTATGCTTGTTTTGGCTTCCTTCTTCCTCTACTTCATTAATATCATTGGATCTAGGGTGTTGATAGGTTTGAAATGACCTAATCCACCAAAATGGATAAATGATATTAATGATAGTGTGAGTTGATTATCTTTTATGCATTTTATTCTTCTTCTCCTTCTTTTTTCTTTTGATCGATGAAAGTCTTAACATCTTGAGAATTCTATGGATTCTTGATAAAGACTAGATCAATTTATGTTTTCATTCTTATTTTCATCTTATTTTCTTTTGATCGATGAAAGTCTTGACATCTTGAGAATTCTATGGATTCTTGATAAAGACTAGATCAATTTATGTTTCCATTCTTATCTCTTTCTTCTTATTTTCTTTTGATCGATGAAAGTCTTAATATCTTGAGAATTCTATGGATTCTTGATAAAGACTAGATCATTTCTTCTTCTTCTTCTTATTTCTTTTAATTGATGATTTTGATACATGGAGAATCCTTCTACATTTGTCCCGACTCGATAAAAAGATCAAATATGGAAGAGAATTGTATGCGGTTGATTTAAGACTTATGGAGGTTTATCGTGTAGTCGCTAGGATTTTATCAAGCTTCTGATAAATCTCTATTGAATTTAAATCCGAGAACATCCTTCACTCACCATCGATCTTCCTTACTAACTTTGATAACATACTTGACAAGTTTCAAGATGGTTATCTTTAACATCTAACAACTAACTTTAATTTCCGCAATTTATTATATTGCTCTTTATATTTCTCGCTTTATCGCTTTATTTTATCATTTCATCATGTTTATGTTTCCGCCATTTTCTCTTTGTCCATTTGGACGTTTATATTCCGCTATTTTCTCTTTGTCCATTTGGACATCATGTTTATGTTTCCGCTATTTTCTTTTTGTCCACTTGGACCATACTTTACTTTTATGCTAAAACACTAATAATCAACCAAAATCTAAAAAACACATAAGGCTCTCTTTTGGACTATTGGTTACTATCCCGAGCATTTTGGAGATTCGGACTTATGGACTTAGTGCCTCTGGACCCTTATTCTGTTGTTACTCTGTGATTGTTCTGTCTGTCTGGCATTGGGTTGTTGTCTGTTTATATGTGCAGGTATTTCCTTGAAATCCCTTAATGGTTAATTCCAAGGCATTGAGATAAGGATTTTACCCGAAAACAGCCGTTACTCTGCCCGATTTTTGTCTGAATTTTAATGTGCTTAATGCAAAGTGGTGCTAAGATAATGAGTTCATCTGGATCCCCAAGTGTTAATATGTTGGTTTAGTGTCGATATTCCAAAGGATGGGAAATCTACCTTGACTCTTAATGTCAAGTGTTGGCTTCTTATTTCGGTTAGACCGTTCTTTTCCCTAGCTTTTATTTTACGCAATAGGATAGCCTTTTCATCTCCTCCCCTTCTTTAATTTTCAAAATCTTCTCCCTTTTTACAAAACCTTTTTATGTTTGCAACCTTTTCAAAACATTTTCTTTAAAAGTATCTTTTGCCCTTAGTGGCTTTTTCTTCAAAGTTTAGACACTGTTAATTGTCGAAACGAGTGGTTATACCCCACGATTTTGAAATTGATTGATATAATGAGATCTTTTCCGCGTGAGAGAGCTAGTGGCATACTCGTTGATTTTATCCGAGTTGGGGCCCTTCTTTCATTTGCGATGCAAAGAACTCGTTTGTTCTCATGCTCAAGATCAATGGCTGAGTATTTCTCTCCGACGACGATAAAGTGTTTATTCGTTTTTTAAAATGTTTTCCCTTTTAAGAGGAACTACATTAGCTCTGACTTCTCCATTGCACCGAGGAGGTATGTAGGCACAAGACTTAATGTCTTGCCGAGCTTATTTTAAAAATAAAACAAACCCCTTTTTTAGCACACACGACACAGATTATCAAAAAGGTTCCTGTGGAGTACCACAGATATGAGGGGTGCTTTAAACCTTCCCCTCATATAATCAACACCCGTACCTGAGATCTCTTTCTTGTTTTAAAAACAAAACTTTTGTTTTTTCGTTCTTTTCCCTTTTCCTTTGGAAACAATAAAGCACGGTGGCGATTTTAAACGAAATATTGAGTCGAGTCAATCCTATGGCTTCGATCTCAGAATTTCCCCGCTACACTAGGGACGGATGGATGCAAGCTGGTGCAAGGACCAACAAATGGCGAAGTTGGGACCAAGGGGGAAGGACTGCAATGGCGTATAGGAAACAATTCCAAACCTCAAATCGAGAGATGTACAGGTTGGAGAACTACAGAGGCAAAAATTCTATGTCCAGATCCCAATGGAGAAGACACCAGAGGATGAAGAAGGCTCAAAGAGAATACAAACCGAGGGAAATCGGAGAATCTAGTAGTAACCAAGTCCCAACCCAGGGGGCAAGGTCAAGCAAACCTCCAGTGGAACGCAAAGTGTTCGATTCTGAAAATGAGAAAGAAGAGGAAAAGATGCATTCCAGCCCTTGGAAAGAAGATGATAGAATGACAAATGATTTTGACTCTGATGGGGTATCATTTATAAACCTCAACTGCAATGTTGTGTCTGTACTCCCTCATGAGTTTAATCAAGAAACTGAAGTTGAAGATTGTGAAGAGGCTGACGTCGAAGAGATGGCGAAACACAGACCTGTGTGTTACTATGTGCTGAACAATGGTGCAGTTGAAGAGTAGAATGCTTTCTTCGAGAGGCCTGATGAAGGTATGCAAAACCATTTGAAACCACTCTACATAAGGGCTAAGATTGAAAATGTTGGCATTAATAAAGTCCTGGTAGATGGAGGGGCAGCGGTGAACCTAATGCCCCAATACATGCTGAAAAGAATTGGTATGTTTGATACTGATATAAGGCCACATAACATGGTTTTGTCTAACTACGAAGGCAAAATAGGGCAAACCTTGGGAGTTGTCCAAGTAAATCTAACGGTGGGTTCAGTCACGAGGCTAACTATGTTTATGGTCATACCAGCAAAAGCAAATTATAACCTCTTGCTCGGAAGGGAATGGATCCATGGAGTTGCTGTTGTGCCTTCGACAATGCATCAAAGGTTAACCATTTGGAGAGAAGATGGCATAGTAGATAATATTGAGGGGGATCAGAGTTATTACATGGCTGAAGTTAATCAAGTTAATAAGACTAACTTCGATCGGAACTTGGCAAACATAGGACCTTGCCATGCTGCGGAAGATATATACACCCCAAACAAGAATGCATTGTATTACTTGTCTTTGCACCCAAATGGGTTCCAATGGAATAGGGAAATAATGGACGGCCCAGAAGATACCGCACCAATAGAGCATTATCCAACAATACGGCCAACAGGCTGGGATGACGACGTTGATGATGTCTGAGTCATCATTCTTCAAAAAGATTTCGGCTTATATAGCCGAGAATAAAAGAAAGACGGCTCTCGAAGCCGAATTATCAAACATGTTGGTTAATGCAGGTCTAAGAAAGGAAGAAACGACAGATTCGGGGATACATATGATCCCTCAACCACCTGAAGATCCAGTTCGAGTCGAAGAAATCTCAGGAGAAGATTCGAGTCAAAGGTTAGACGCAATCTACGACGAAGAACCCTTGGGATTCGAGAAGGACCCAATGGCATCAAACATAAAAATGATAGCCCAAGATCCACTCGAAGAAGTAAATCTTGGAGACGAGGATCGAAAGAGGATAACATACGTCAGTGCGAAATTAGACCCAGCATTGAAATCAAGAGTTATCAAGTTATTAAAAGAAAACAAAGACTGTTTCGCTTGGGATTATGACGAGATGCCTAGTTTAGGAAGAGACCTGGTCGAACTAAAGTTGCCAATAAAGGAAGGGAAGAAGCCCACAAAGCAGACTCCTAGAAGGTTCGCGTCAGAGATCCATTCAAAGATTAAAGCAGAGGTCGAAAGGCTTCTACGTTGCAAGTTCATCCAAACTACAAGGTACGTTGAATGGATTGCCAATATTGTACCTGTTATAAAAAAGAATGGTTCATTAAGAGTATGCATAGATTTTCTTGATCTGAATGCAGCAACTCCTAAGGATGAATATCCCATGCCTGTGGCAGAAATGCTAGTAGATTCAGCCGCAGGCTTCGAATACCTAAGTATGTTGGATGGATACTCTGGGTATAATCAGATCTTCATTGCAGAAGAATATGTGTCTAAAACAGCTTTTCGTTGCCCAGGGGCAATAGGCACCTATGAGTGGGTTGTAATGCCTTTCGGTTTAAAGAATGCTGGGGCAACCTATCAAAGAGCAATGAACTCTATATTCCATGATTTTATAGAAACATTCATGCAAGTATACATAGATGACATCGTTGTGAAATCTGTTTCAGATTACGATCATCTTGATCATCTAAGCCAATCATTCGAAAGAATGAGAAAACATGGCTTAAAGATGAATCCCCTTAAATGTGCTTTCTTTGTGCAGGCTGGAGATTTCCGGTGCTTCGTAGTCCATAAAAAGGGAATAGAAATTAACCAGAATAAAACAAAGGCTATCATGGAAACTAAGCCTCCATCCACGAAGAAAGAACTGCAGTCCTTACTGGGGAAGATAAACTTCTTGAGAAGGTTTATCTCTAATTTGAGTGGACGCACACAAGCTTTCTCCCCTCTACTTTGACTCAAGCAAGGAAAGTTCGAATGGCGTGCTGAACATCAAGAAGCTTTTGATAAAATCAAGCAATACTTGATCCATCCACCAATTTTGTCTCCCCCAAATGGGAAGAAGCACATGCGCCTATATATTTCGGCTTCAGATAATACAATAGGCAGTATGTTAGCGCAATAAGATGAAAATGGCATCGAAAGAGCCATTTATTATTTAAGTAGAGTACTCAATGATACAGAGACTAGGTATAGCGCAATAGAAAAACTCTGCCTTTGTTTATATTTCTCTTGTATCAAACTTAAGTATTATATAAAGCCAGTTTATGTTTCGTCTCATTGTGATGTTATCAAACATATGCTATCAAAGCCAATATTGCATAGTCGAATTGGCAAATGGGCTTTAGCCCTTACTGAATACTCACTGATATTTCAACCTCTTAAGGCAATGAAAGGTCAGATTGTATCAGATTTCATTGTTGACCATGCAGTGGTTGAGAACCCTCAACAATATGTAGACTTGAAGCCTTGGAAGTTATACTTCGATGGTTCAACTCATAGAGAGGGAACTGGTGTTGGAATGTTGATAATTTCTCCTGATGGAATTCCAACAAAGCTCAAGTACGAGATTGAAGGTCCCTTATGCTCCAACAATGAAGCTGAATATGAAGCACTGATTGCTGGACTTGAAGCTTTGTTAGAATTGGGGGCAACCAGAGTCGAAATTAAAGGAGACTCCGAACTAGTGATTAAGCAACTAACAAAGGAGTACGAATGCATCAAAGAAAACTTGATCATGTACTTTGTCATAGCAAATAGGTTGCTTAAAAAATTTGAATATGTGGAGTTAAATCACGTCTCAAGGACCAAGAATCAATAAGAAAACGATCTGGCACAGTTAGCCTCAGGATACAGGGTATCAAAAGAGAAATTAGAGGAACTGATCGAAGTAAGAGGAAAAGCAATGGCTACAAAGCTTTCCCCAAGTGACCTGGAGAATTCACAATTAGGTTTTTCCAGAAAAGAAGAGTTTGAAGTATTAAATATAGACTCTTTAGCAGACACAGATTGGAGGAGTCCAATTGTGAACTATCTAAAAGATCCTTCGACAGACACGGATAGAAAGGTGAAGTATAGAGCTTTATCATATTTCCTGATGGGGAACGAATTGTTCAAGAAAACTCCTGAAGGAGTCTTGTTGAAATGTCTGGGTGAAGCAGAAGCATATTTGGCTCTCTCAAATGTACACAGTGGAGCATGTGGTGCACATCAAGCGGAGCACAAAATGAAATGGCTTCTGTTTCGATATGGAATGTATTGGCCTTCTATGTTAAAAGACTGCATATAATTCGCAAAAGGGTGTCAAGAATGCCAAGAGCATGCAGGTATTCAACACGCTCCAGCGAATGAGTTAAGTTCAATAATAAAACCATGGCCTTTCAGAGGCTGGGCACTAGATCTGATTGGAGAAATTCACCCTAAATCCTCTAAGGGTCAAAGATACATACTAGTAGGAATAGACTACTTTACAAAATGGGTCAAAGCGATACCGCTGGCCAATATGGACCAAGAGGCTGTGATTGAGTTTATTCAGAAACACATCATATACAGATTTGGAATCCCAGAAAGTATAACCACAGATCAAGGATCAGTGTTCACTGGGCGAAAGATGCAAGACTTCGCCAAAGAAATGGGTTTCAAGTTGCTTACTTCTACACCTTACTATGCTCAGGCAAATGGACAAGTCGAAGCAGCGAATAAGATAATAATCGGTCTCATAAAGAAACATGTAGGAAAAAAGCCTAAGAGTTGGCACAAAACCTTGGACCAAGCGCTTTGGGCTTGTCGAACATCTCCAAAAGAAGCTACAAACACTACGCCTTTCCAACTGACATTTGGACATGACACAGTACTCCCAGTTGAGATATATTTGCAGTCAGTTCGGATACAAAGACAGGTAGAAATTCCTCCTAACATGTATTGGGAGTTGATGATGAACGAATTAGTAGACTTGGACGAAGACAGACTGCGAGCATTGGAGATGATAAAAAGACAAAAAGAAAGAGTGTCCAGAGCATACAACAAAAAGGTGAAAGGTAAAACGTTTATCAATAATGACTTAGTTTGGAAAGTTATTTTACCTATAGATCGAAAGAATCAAACACTTGGTAAATGGTCCCCACACTGGGAGGGACCCTTTCGAATCTTGAAAGTATTCTCGAATAACGCTTACGAGATAGAAGAGTTAGCAAAAGATCGCAGGATCCTAAGAGTAAACGGGAAGTATCTGAAGAGATACAAACCAAGCATGCACGAAGTAAAGATTGCAAAAACGTAGATATTGAGGTATACTACGTAAGCCAAAATGGTTGAACTAACACCAAAATGGCTTTGTGTTCAAACAAACATGTATGGCAAATAAAGTAAGAAGACAAAGAAACTTCAAAATATTTTCCATTAATATCAAAGGAGTACATTCATTATAGAAAAGGTGGTTCCCAAAACATTGAAGGTCACAAAATCCAAAACATAAAAACCTAAAACAAACCACCTCCTAGTTGATCCTTTGATCTAAACCCTCTAGGGGCAACATAGGCAAGCTTTCCGCCTCGAACATGTCCATGGATCCAGAGTTACGCATCCTCCTTACTATTCCCTTTTTGAGGAATATGTAAGATAAGAGCCTTCCATATGGAAGACACGTTACGACCCCTAGACGAGCAGTAGCCATAGAAACTGCTTCAACAAGCCCTTTGAAAATCATTAAAGGGAAGTTGATTTTCTTCCCACAGAGGGCACAGAGGATAAATTCCAAATCCTTCACCATGATGCTGTTTTGATCATGGTTTCGTGGATGAAAGTTGCCCACGAGGAGTTGATGCCAAACCCTAATGACCTTGGCGCTGAAAGGATCGTTATCCATAGGAGTCCTCAACAGAAGATGAGTAGTCATGTTGAAGCTATTGTCATCAAAAGTCTCACCAGAGTTATTGCATCTCATCAGGTTAGAGATGGTGGAGGGAGTGATTCTAATGTGGGCACTTCGAACCTCAGAGACTATAGTGGTTCTGCCTTCCGGGTCTGCGTAGAGACGCAAACATCCAAAAGTCTGCTAACATGTTGGGATAAACAGGTCCCTCTAGGATTTCATAGTAGAAATCAAGTTCTTGGTTAGCAAAAAGGGCACTGATGCTTATGAAGTTTTCCTCAAGTTCTTCTTCAGAGAGTTTGAACTCCTTTTTTATGCAAGCCCTAATGTTATTGTAAGTGAGGGGTAGTGCCATATGGAGAAGAAAAGTTTGAAAAAGGTTTTTCTGACTCTGTGTTTGAGAGAATGCAAGAAGAGAAACGAAGTTTTGGACAAGAGTTTTGAAGCAAGCGTGAAGAAAGAAGTATAATGCTAATCCTTTATATAGACCTGGGGAAATAAAGGAACGGTTCAATTTTAATGATTGATTAGACTGCGTTTGGTATTCCAAAGAGAAGTTATGGCTTCCGCCGTTTCCCGCCCTTGGAAGTTGAGATGTAATCATGAATAACTGGTGCACGCACGTCTCAAAGAGACATTTTGAAGAAAGTGACGTCATCACTTAATGATGGTTACGGCTAAGGGAGTAGAAACGTCAAGTCTAGGCTAAAAGGGTTGCGAAGGATAGTCAGGTCACGTGCTTACATTTATTAAGATTACTGTGGCAATAAAAATATATTTTGGAAAGCTTTAAAGAATTGCTAGAGTGCTACTCATGACCATTGCAAAATGAAATAAGTGGATAAATTAACAGATAAAGTTGCACGTATATAGATTCTTGGAGAAACTGACTACAAAACAAAGAAAAGATAAGTGCGCAGCACAAAAAGAGAGTATAAGGTTCGAAGCAACTAATTAAAATCCCTAGGAAGATTATCTTTTATCTTCGAATACTGAGTTTCCCACGAAGACATACGAAGATCAAGCAATGCCCGTTGTCTCTTTAGTTCTTCAATTTCTAGCACTAGCTTCTGAGCAGCCTCGAAGTGTTGGATCCCTGACTGCGCCACTTCAGTTAATTCCTGCTGATTGGTTTGCTGAATTATTTCCTGACGAGACTCAGCCTCCTTTATCTTCTCTTCAAGCATTTTAATTTCCTATTTCCAGGACTTGATATTCTTTTCACATTCGTCATACACTTCTTGATTCTTCAAGCGCTTTAGCTTAAGGGCGTCACCCTTTTTGGTTGCATCAGTAGCAGCTTTCCATGAAGAACTATGAGAAGCCATCTTCGCAGTGAGTTGTTCATCAACATTTTGCTTCCGAAGAATGTTAGACTGAAGCTGTTCGATTAGAGAGCTTAGCAATAAAATCACCTCTGAGACTTCTTTTGAAACCAGAAGTAGATCCACCTTCTTCAAAAGTTGGTTCAAGCTATGACCTTTGGTAGGATCCTTACTAAGAATTTCGACAAGGTTGGTTTCGAAGAACTTCTCCTTTATCTGATGAAGAAGACCAAAAGTATCCTCTTTGTCACCAGATTCTGTCTGAACAGCTGGAGAAGTTTCGAGCTCAGAGTACGAAATATTATCAATATTCATCATGGCCTTAAGGAAGCTGAAAGGATCAGTTTGCTTAAGTTGCTCCAATTCTGAAGGGGTAGGCTTTGATGGGGCAGGCGTCGAAGTAGTTCCAGAAGTAACTACGGTCCCAAAGGTCGAAGTTTCGTGAAGATCGGTTTTCGCCAATTTGGAGGTTTCTTCCATAGCATTTTGTTCAGACACAGTATCTTCACTACCAGTTGGTTGTTCAGCTGCATTGACGCTACCTGAACCCTGACGATCTTCTCCCATATTGTCGTTCGTATGAGTAGGAGGATAATCATCAGTTGAATGGCTTTCTTCAACTGCCGTAGTAGGAATGATAGTTGCAAGAGGTTGAGTATCTTCGAGGACTGGGGAGAGCACGTGAGATTGGTATTGAGAAAGATCTGCGTCAAAAAATTAGAATTAATCATGTTGGAACGGTTGGAAAAAATTTATTCGTCATAAAGAAGAACATACACTTACTTTGGAGATTATCAAAGTCAATGGCGAGATCGAAAGACTTAAGATTGGAAGTAGATGTGCCAGCATCGTCCTACAGTTACAAGGTAAAATGTCAACTTGATCGTTTACGTTAAAATTTACAGAAATGATTATGTTATGAAATTTAAATACCTTGGCTGGAATATTATCTGGACTTGAGTTATGGCTTTCCACAACGAGGACATTACTAGCGGCTTTCAGGGGTGACTCTTCAGAAGACACTTTATCACTTGGCGAAGTAATCTTCGAAGAACCAGACCCCTTTTCTTTGCCTGAATGAGTGACAACCTTCTGTCTTTTCTTGTGTCCTTGCCTGGTGCGAGGAGGAGATTTGTCTTCATCGTCTGAAACAACTGTTTGAGAAGCTTTTCGCTTCGAATGTATCGGAGGTTTCGAAGTCTGAAGAATATAAATTGAGCAAAGTAAGTACTATCCACAGAATATACAAGTTGGAATATAAAATGCGTATGTACCGTGGGTTTCTTGCCGGTCATGGTAGAATCACTCCCACTTGTCTTGTTGCTCTTCGAAACTCCAGAATCCTTTTGTACAGCGGCTTCTTTGATCTTTCTCTTTCGAGCAACGGCTGTAGTTGAAACTGGAATCAGTATTTCAGCGAAAAAAGAAAATTTAGTCGAAAGTTGTCTAAACCCAAACCTTCAGGTATTGGAGTCAAGACACGAACATGTTCAAGATCTATATGAAGATGTCCTTTGAAAGTATCCAGGGTATGCTTAGTCGGGACCACTCGTTCAGCGCGTTTTTTAGTGCTTTCCTGAAGAATTTTAAAAGCGTTCCCACACACGAACCAGTCTTGGAAAGGAGGGCTTAAAGCCACACCAAAATCAGCACTTGGCAGTGGAGGGAATTTTGGAGGATTAAGTTTGAAAGCCACTTCATAACGCAGTTCTGGTCGAACAGACGAGGGCAGTTTCAACTTATCCAGTTTAGCAGAAAACTTTTCGCGTAAAATGACTGCAGCTTCACGAACGGTCCGACTAAGATCATCAGGCCAGTAGATAGTCTCAAAGAATTTTTGAAAGGCTTGGATTTCTTTAATATGGGTCGAAGTACCTTTGTGAAAGTTTTCCTGCACATCAGCAAAAGCTGCGGTTAGTTCTCGAGTAAGGCTCTCAGCATCAAAGATTTGTGTGGTGTAGTAATATGTCCACCATTGATGGAAATCTGGAGTAGAATAAAGGGCAGGTTCGAAATAAATAGGAGAAAGATTGGTAACACCAGCGTATCTGGCAATTTTGGACTCGCACTCTTCTTCAGTTAGATGTAAAGTGTATAGACACATGTGGTTCCTCTTGTCATACAAGCATTTGGGTTTCATCTGGACTAATCCAAACTGTCTTGATACAAGGTTTGGTTGGTAGCCAAGGAGAACACATTGGCCCTTGGAGGGTCGAAGTCGGTGATAGAATAGCCTTGGAGTGAGAAAAGCTTCCCAAATGGTCATGGATTCAACCTCTTGATCCTGAGACATTGCTGGAAACTTTCGAGTGAACCATTCAGGACCCACTGTTCTGTTTACGAATGGAGCCATCGAAGGGCTGAATTGATAACATTGGGCGAACATCATTGTATATGCTAAAAAATGTTCACGAAGCTTCCCAGTTTCTTCTTTTGGAGTGAGCAAAGCCAACCGTGTTCCTTCTACAGTTCGATTTTTTATGTTTGGATCTTCTTCGTTGACAATACCTCGAAATGGGAGGTGAGCTTCGAAAGTAGCATTGAGCCACAGTTGCAGAAACCAGAAAGGACCAGCAAAGAGCAGAGATCCTGATTTATAACTCTTAACGAGGTCTGTTGCCTCACCAAGGTTTTCATAGAGGAATCCTAAAATTAACTGGCTTAGGTTTAATCTTTTGCCAACATATAGCTGATTAGCCATACAAAGGTACCTCTTTGTGTCATACCCCAATTTTTGACCCTAAGATCATATATCATTCATATCCCAATCATTAATCAAGAGCTTCACTTGGAAGTTTTGTTTGTGGTGTTGCACTCACCTCATCAATAAGAGGGACCGTCAAGCACCAATGATTGTTTATCTTGTATGCATATTATACTAACCCAAATACCAAAAATATTGCTTTGTTTCTTTGTAGGCTTTTGTTTTGTAGGTACCAAGCCAAGACATGCAATAAACAAGGCATTTTCCACATTTTAGACTGATGAAATCGATTTCCCTCTTGGGTAAATCGATTTCCCTACAACAATTTTCAACAAAATCACATTCTGGACAGCATGAAATCGATTTCCCTCCTGGGCAAATCGATTTTCCTAGTGTATTTTGCGCCAAATTCTCTTCTGGAACAGAGTGAAATCGATTTCACTCCTGGGGGAAATCGATTTCCTTAAGGCGAAATTCAAATAAAAATAGAGAGGGAAGCTTGATTTGATTTTGGCACCTATTTTCTTTGACCATTTTTGTCATTTTACCAATTTTCCACCTCACCAAAATAATTCCCTTCATTAATTCCATTTTAACCTCATTTTACCATTTTTTACCATTTAAATGCCACTTTAATCACTAATTAAACACAAGTTAATTAACCAAGAGAAAATGACCAAAATGCCACTACTCTTGCTCTCATCCTATAAATAGAGGCCACTACTCTCTCATTTCTAAAGCTTGGAGAGCCAAAAAATTGGTTGCAAATTCATTTCTCACCCTTTCCAAAACCCTCACCCAAAGTTCATTTTCATAAGATTAGTGAGATTCACATTGAATCTTGCTAATTTTGAACTAAACCTCCTACATTTCTCTCTTTTCTTTGGTTGTTCATCTCCAAATTTGAAGGATTTATACACTTTGTGCTTGCTCTTGAAGCTACTCCAAGATTTTTGTTCAAGAAGTGGTAATTTGCTAGATCCATGATGTAGATCTTTATTGCTTGTGTTCAATGCATCTTTGATGCTATATTGATGATATTTGCTGGTTTTGTGATGGAAATTTCGTGCTCAAGTTGATGTGTGATCATAAGGTGTTTGTATATTTGTTCAAATCAAGTTTCATGCCTTTAAATGATGTTTTTGCTGAAATTTACACTGATGAAATCGATTTCCTTAAGGCTGAAATCGATTTCCTGCTGAACGTAACTTGTTTTTTTGAAAACTGCACTATGGAAATCGATTTCCCCCTGCATGAAATCGATTTCCTGCTGGCAGAATGTGGTTTTTTGCCTTTTTTATGCTTGTTTTGGCTTCCTTCTTCCTCCATTTCATTAATATCATTGGATCTAGGATGTTGATAGGTTTGAAAGGACCAAATCCATAATATTAGATGAATGATATTAATGATAGTGTGAGTTGATTGTCTTTTGTGAATTTTATTCTTCTTCCTCCATTTCATTAATATCATTGGATCTAGGATGTTGATAGGTTTGAAAGGACCAAATCCATAATATTAGATGAATGATATTAATGATAGTGTGAGTTGACTTTACTTTATGCATTTTATCTTCTTCTTCTCATTTTTTTCTTTTGATCGATGAAAGTCTTAACACCTTGAGAATTCTTATGGATTCTTGGTAAAGACTAGATCGTTACCTATTTTCTTTTCGTGCGGTATTGCTTTCGGAGAATGATCTACATATCATTTCTCTCGCATGCATTAGCACATAAAGTTTTGACCGGCCTCGTTGTAGGGTGATTTCTACATAAATCACTTGGCGATCTGCTTAACATAGCGCAATATTTCGTGTCCCGAACAAAAAAGATCAAATATGGAAGAGAATTGTATGCGGTTGATTTAAGACTTATGGAAATTTATCGTGTAGTCGCTATGATTTTATCAAGCTTCTGATAAAGTTCCATTGAATTTAAATCCGAGAACATCCTTCACTCACCATCGATCTTTACTACTAACTTTGATAACATACTTGACAAGTTTCAAGATGGTTATCTTTAACATCTAACAACTAACTTTAATTTCCGCAATTTATTATACCGCTCTTTATATTTCTCGCTTTATCGCTTTATTTTATCATTTCATCATATTTACATTCCGCTATTTTTCCTTTGTCCATTTGGACGTTTATATTTCCGCTATTTTCTCTTTGTCCATTTGGACAATATGTTTATGTTTCCGCCATTTTCTTTTTGTCCACTTGGACCATACTTTACTTTTATGCTAAAACACTAATAAAATAATAAAAATCTAAAAAACACCTAAGGCTCTCTTTTGGACTATTGATTACTATCTCTAGCATTCTGGAGACTCGGACTTATGGACTTAGGACCTCTGGACTCTCATTCTGTTATTACTCTGTGATTGTTCTCTCTATCTGGCATTGGATTGTTGTCTGTTTATGTGTGCAGGTATTTCCTTGAAAGCCCTTGATGGTTAATTCCGAGGCATTGAGATAAGGATTTTACCCGAAAACAGCCGTTACTCTGCCCGATTTTTGTCAGAATTTTAATGTGCTTAATGCAAAGTGGTGCTAAGACAATAAGTTCATCTGGATCCCCAAGTGATAATGTTGGTTTAGTATTGATATTCCAAAGGATGGGAAATCTACCTTGACTCATAATGTCAAGTGTTGGCTTCTTCTTCGGTTAGACCGTTCTTTTCCTTAGCTTTTATTTTACGCAATAGGATAGCCTCTTCATCTCCTCCCACTTCTTAAATTTTCAAAATCTTATCCCTTTTTCAAAATATTCTTATGTTTGCAAATCTTTTCAAAACCTTTTCTCCTAAAAAATATCTTTTGCCCTTAGTGGCCTTTTCTTCAAAAAGTTTAGACACTGTTAATTGTCGGAACGAGTGGTTATACCCCACGATTTTGAAATTGATTGTTATAATGAGATCTTTTCCGCGTGAGAGAGCTAGTGGCATACTTGTTGATTTTTTCCGAGTTGGAGCCCTTCTTTCATTTGCGATGCAAAGAACTCATTTGTTCTCATGCTCAAGATCAATGGCTGAGTATTTCTCTCCAACGACGATAAAGTGTTTATTTGTTTTTAAAACGTTTTTCCCTTTAAGCGGAACTACATTAGCTCTGACTTCTCCATTGCACCGAGGAGGTATGTAGGCACAAAGCTTAACGCTTTGCCGAGCTTATTTTAAAAATAAAACAAACCCGTTTTTAGCACACACGACACAGATTTTCAAAAAGGTTCCTGTGGAGTACCACAGTTATGAGGGGTGCTTAAAACCTTCCCCTTGTATAATCAACACCCGAATCTGAGTTCTCTTTCTTGTTTTAAAAACAAAACTTTGGGTTTTTCGTTCTTTTCCCTTTTCCTTTGAAAAAATAAAGCGCGGTTGCGATTTCAAACGAAATATTGATTCGAGTCAATCCCATGGCTTCGATATCAGATTTTCCCCGCTACAGAAAAATGGCGACTTCATTGGGGAAGTCAGTTTTAAGTGTGTTAAGCCTATTTTTGTTTATCTGTGTGTTTTTATTTGTATATATTGTTGTGTGCTTTGTTTGTTTTTTCTTTTTTTTTCTTTTTGGTGCTCGATGGTTCCTCTGTGATGAGATAAAGTTCTAACCCGAACTTTGGTGAGTAACTTGAGATAGGAGGTGGTAAGACCAATAGTCGCATGTCAGGAGCAATCCTTACCATGAGCGTCATATGGTGGAACCCCAATCAGTGGAGGCCTCATGGAAGGTAGTAGAGGTTGTTACGAACCATCGTGATAACGCTATTACTTTCAATAGTGAGTGTCCGTAGAAGCTGAATGGCCTAGAACCTTTTAACCAATCTAAGCCTTTTTATGATGTAGTGCAGAAACAAGATCAAGTACCAATTTGAGCTTGTTGTCATGCGATACTACGCCTAGACGAGGTCTTTTTAGGCGTATTATTGGCGCCCATGAGCAATTGTGCGTGCCGGTAATATCCGATACAAGATTGAAAACTCTGGGAACCTTTGTAGAACCCGATTGGCAGGTACAAAACTCCTTAGATCACGCCTTGTGGGATGGGTAGACCCATGGCTCCATGCTCGTGACGTCGAACCTAAGAACCTTGATTGTGTGATTTTGTGTGACTTGCTGTGATCTTGTGTGCTCTTGATTGTGATTGATGCATAAACCATGCATTCATGCATTCATAAAAATGACATTCACAAATGGTTTTCAAGGAACTTAGAGACATTTTTTGTAAACATCACAGGTACCATGGATCAAAAGAGAAGCATCAAGAAGTAGACTTTCAGGAATTCAAGTGCAAAGGAATTGAAAGAGCTAGCAACTTTGGTTCCTAATATTGACAACTTCAAAAACCGTTATGGGAAATTGATCTTTATCTTGAAGACCAAAGTGGTGAAAAGCGAAAGAGACAACAAGAGGATTTATTTTCCTCTGGTAGTCAAGAAGATTCAGTTGCATGGAAGGAAGTTGCTGATAAGTTGATGGTCGAGAATGCTCATTTGAAGGCATTTTATGAAGATGAGTTGGAGAAGCTCCGTAGGAAGCTGCAGAGAGGAGTTGAATCTTCATCAGAAGTGTTCCCTTCTAGTTTCTAGTTTATCCTTTATTTTGTAATTTTGGATCTTTGAATCTTTTTGTAAGCTTTTCCATTTCTAATGAAGAATGTTGTGATGTTTTATGTTGTTTTTGTTAATGTTTACAATTAATGTCTTAAAGTTCCTTGAAAACCAATAATAAAAATCATTTACATTTCATTTCATGCATCATTCTGCATTTTGGTCTTGCTTCCGAGAGTATTCCCGAGGTCTTATTCAGTGTTCTTCATACAGAATCAAACTGTCTCACCGGTATAACACTCGAGCTAACTGCAAGAAGAAGATGGAAGGTCTTGAACAAGAGAATCGTGAGCTACGCGAAGAGGTTGTTACTTTGAGATCTGGTGTGGATCGTCTCACTGCTCTGGTTGAGACATTGATGGCTACTCAGAATCAGAATCAGAATCAGGTTCCTCCTCCCAACGCCCAAGCTCAGGGTCAGACCACTGGGATTTCCGAAATTGCTGCTACAACCATTCCTGCTGTTCCTGTTGGTGCTACTCAGCAGCGTATGCCTAATGGATATCCCTGGGGCATGCCTGAAGGTTATTTGTCTGTTCTTGAGATGACTCGTCCGTTGACTCCTGTTATGGTCAACACATCTCCAATTGTTCATACTGGTCCTTTTGTCCCAGAGCCCATTTATGATGCTGCTCCAAGTGAAATTCAAGACAGAATGGATGGTTTCCAAGATCAGTTTGAAGAACTGCAGAAAGAAATGAAAGCCTTGCGTGGGAAAGAACTGTTTGGAAAGAATGTGCATGATCTTTGCCTTGTTCCCAACGTGAAAGTACCTGCTAAGTTCAAATTACCTGAATTTGAGAAGTATAAGGGAAACTCCTGCCCTCAGGCACATCTGGTGATGTATGTAAGGAAGATGTCCACTCACACTGATGATCAACGTCTGTTGATCCATTATTTCCAAGACAGCTTGACTGGAGCTGCTTCTAAGTGGTATATGGGCCTTGATAGCACCCATATTCGCACTTTTAATGACTTAGCTGAAGCGTTTGTGAAGCAATACAAATATAATGTGGACATGGCTCCTGATAGGGATCAATTGCGAGCTATGATGCAGAAAGAGAAGGAATCTTTCAAGGAATATGCTCAGAGATGGCGTGAGGTTGCCGCCCAAGTGATTCCTCCAATGGAAGAAAAAGAGATGACTAAGATTTTTCTGAAGACTCTTGGTCCGTTTTACTATGAGAAAATGATTGCGAGTGCTCCTGTAGACTTCACCGAAATGGTGGGTATGGGTGTCAGGTTGGAAGAAGCTGTGCGAGAAGGCCATCTGGTTCGGAATGACAATTCGTCTGGTGGTGCAAAGAAGTATGGTTATTCATTCCAGAAGAAGAAGGAATCAGATGCTAATGCTGTTTCTCATGGGAGGAATAGTAGATTCAGAAATCAATCTCGACAAGTGGCGTCAGTAACTCCTGTTGTGAATTCAGTGCCTGTAGCTCCTGATAATCAACAACCAGCAAGGCGGAATCCGTATCCTCGAGTTAATATTGATCTTATCCCCATGACGTACACTGAACTGTATCCTGCTCTAATTCATAAGAAGTTGGTTCAACCAAGGTCACCACCTCCTGTTCTAGAGAAACTCCCTTGGTGGTACAAAGCTGATGCCACTTGTGCTTTTCATCAGAATGCTCCTGGGCATGACTTATAGAATTGCTGGCCTTTGAAGAATGAAGTTCAGAGATTGGTTCGTTCTGGAATGCTTTCTTTCCGTGATATTGGCCCTAATGTGAAGAACAATCCGTTGCCAACTCATGAAGCGTCTGCTGTGAATATGGTGTATGGATGCCCTGGGAAGTATAAGATTTATCGTGTGGAACACATCAGAGGATCATTGGTAGAAATGAATGCCACTTTGTGTGAATACAGTCATTATGAGCATAATCATGCTGCTTGTAGGATCTGTTCAGTTAATCCTCGAGGATGTTATATTGTGAGAAGAGATTTGCAAGAGATGATAGACCAAAGGCTCATTGAGATTCTAAGGGATAGAGATGAAGATGATGTCAATGTGATTGAACCATGCTTTGAAATCCCGGAATGTGTAGAGATTGGTTATTATGGCAAAGCTGCTGTAGAACCTCTTGTGATATGTTTGCCTGGATCTGTACCTTATAGTTCTGACAAAGCTGTACCCTACAGATACAATGCCACCATGTTGGAAGCTGGAAAAGAAGTTGAGATTAAGCCTCTGTCTTCTGTTGAGAATATAGCAGATTTTAGTAGAGTGACTAGAAGTGGATGAGTTTTTACTCAGCCCCAAACAGTTGTGGATATCCAGAGGAATCCTACTCAAGTGCCTGTGAACAATAATGATGCGACAAAAGTGAATGCTGGATCATCTTCAGGAAAGGAGATGGATGAGATTTTGAAGCTTATCAAGATGAGTGATTATAAGATTGTGGATCAGTTGCATCGCACTCCATACAAGATCTCTATAATGGAGCTGCTGACAAGTTCTCCTGCTCATAGGGATTCTTTGATGAAAATACTTGATCAAGCCTTTGTGGATCATGATGTGACGCTGGATCAGTTTAGTGGGGTTGTAAGTAATATCACTGCATGTAACAATCTGAGCTTCAGTGATGAAGATTTGCCTGAGGAAGGGAGAAATCATAATTTGGCTTTGCACATCTCTGTCAGTTGCAAAGAGGACTCAATGTCCAATGTGTTGATCGATACTGGTTCATCGCTGAATGTCATGCCGAAATCTACTCTTGCTAAGCTGTCTTATGGTGGCACACCAATGAGATTTAATAATGTGATTGTCAAGGCTTTTGATGGATCGAAGAAATCAGTGGTTGGAGAGGTTGATTTGCCTATTGGTATTGGACCATTTGTCTTCAAGATTACTTTTCAAGTGATGGACATTTTCCCTGCATATAGTTGTTTATTGGGACGCCCATGGATCCATGAGGCTGGGGCAGTTACTTCGACTCTCCACCAAAAGTTGAAATTTGTGAAAGATGGAAAGATGGTTGTTGTGAATGGAGAACAAGCTTTACTGATTAGTCATCTCTCTTCGTTCCGTACCATAGAAGTTGATGAAGTGGTCATTGGAACTGCATTCCAAGCCCTGTATGTTAATGATGAATTCAAAAAGGATGAAGCTTCCATTGCCTCCTTCAAAGATGCTCAACTGGTGGTTCAGAATGGACATTCAGGAGTCTGGGGACAAGTGGTAAGTTTGCAAGAGAACAAGAATAGAGCTGGTCTGGGATTTTCTGACTCAGACAAGTCTGTGATGAAGCATGAATCTGCTTTTCGTCCTTATCAGGAGATGTTCCATAGTGCTGAGTTTCTACATCCGACTCTTCCAGAAGTGAACGCTATTGTTGAAGATAAACCAGAGCCAGAAGTGCCAAACTCTGTGACCCATGGAAAGATGATTAAGAACTGGATCACCATTGACATTCCTGAGTGTACTCATGCTTCAAAGTAATTTTCTTTCATGTTTTTCAAAAATCCTTTCATTCTGCCCAAGATGAAAGTAAAGTTGTTGGGGCTTTTTCCTGTTTGTTTTAAACATTAAAATCATCAATAAAAGTCATTTTGTTTCTGCATATACATGCTTTTTATCTTTTTGCTTTTTCTGGAAAGTGGTAACACAAAAAACCTTAAAAAATGTTTTCATTTGCCATAATCTGCACGATTACATGTTTGCATATATCTTTCCTTTTTTCTGAAATAATAATCACTTGTGCAGATTAATCAATAAAACCGTTGAAAGTAATGACCCTGCACCCTCTCCTAACTTCGAGTGTCCTGTGTATGAGGTGGAAGAAGAGAGTGATGAATGTATTCCTGATGAGATTTCCCGACTGCTTGAGCACGAGGAAGACACCATTCAGCCATATAAAGAGTCGTTAGAAGTCATCAACTTGGGTTCTGAAGAAGATAAGAAGGAAGTCAAGATTGGGGCACTTATTGGTCAAGATGTTAAGAAGAGGATGGTAGAGCTTCTTAAAGAGTATGTTGACATTTTTGCGTGGTCCTACCAAGACATGCCTGGGTTGGACACAGATATTGTGGAGCATCGTTTGCCATTGGAACCTGAATGTCCTCCTGTCAAGCAAAAGCTAAGAAGGAGTCATCCTAATATGGCGGAAAAGATTAAGAATGAGGTCTTGAAGCAGATTGACGCAGGTTTCCTTGTCACTTCTGTGTATCCTCAATGGATTGCTAATATTGTGCCTGTTCCGAAGAAAGACGGAAAAGTTCGCATGTGCGTTGATTATAGAGATTTCAACAAAGCCAGTCCGAAAGATGATTTTCCTCTACCTCACATTGATATGTTGGTAGATAGTATGGCAAAGTTTGAGGTTTTCTCCTTCATAGATGGTTTTTCAGGATATAATCAGATTAAGATGGCACCCGAAGACATGGAAAAGACAACCTTTATTACGCCATGGGGGACATTCTGTTATAAAGTAATGCCTTTTGGGCTGAAGAATGCTGGCGCGACATATCAGAGGTGTGGTGGTCGTTTTCTTTACCTCCCCGTTTCACTTGGGAGGACGGCACGCTAAACCCTTCACGCGAAATTTGGAAGGAGAATGCGCCCGTGGTGGGATGAATTTTGTTTCAGTTCTTCCTACGATATCACACGAACTTTCTTATTTGTCCTACGAGTAGGAAAGGGGAAAAAAGATCTCAACTAAACCCTAGGAGTTTGCTAAGTGTGGGGATTTACACCTAGACTAGAAATTCTGGAGTCCGGGAGGTCGGTTATACATAGGGAAGTGTTTAAACACCCTACATATCTGTAGTACTCTACAGGAACCTTCTCTGTGTCATTGTGTTTGTGTTTATTGCTAATGATTGGGAAAGTTTCTCCTTTGTATTAGGAGAGAGAATTGAATTGATTAAAGAAAAGACAGACAGACAGACAAACTGACTATTTTTGGTATTTTATTAGCTCGCTGAGATTCCTTGTGAACCTCATGCCTACATATCCCTAGTGGAAGTCAGAGCTTAATGTAGTTCGGGGAACTAACTAGGGAAAATAATTATTTTTGGTGCCTTGCTTGAAGCTCAAGGTTGAAGCTTGGAATTAAATCTCTGTTTACAGTAAAGAGACATGAAATTATCTCTACAGAGAGGTATTTGTACTATTCTACCACAAACATTTAAAGGAGTGACAGAATAACTGAATTCATTTCATTCAAGAGGGGGACCTTACTTGTGTATGTGCAAGTATACCAGTCAAATGCCTCTTAAATGAAAGAAAGATGCTCATCCAAATTAGGGAAAGTTACCACATGTCTGGGTTTTACTGCCAGCTCATGCCTTTCAAAATCCTAAATGGGAGACTTGATTAAAATTGAAATGAAATGTTTGTTTGTTTGAATGTGGTAGAGTAGTAAAAATATCTCTTTATGGAGATAAGCTATGTCTATCTACTGTATAAAAGATTTGACTTTAGCTGGCTTGTATGAGGCCCAAGCTTGAGGCTTTTGATTGATTAATTATTATTATTGACTCTGGGAGATGACTCCACTGGGAATTAATTACAGGGTATTTTTGTGTTCTGTACAAAGCCCAGAATTGAGGCTGACTCTACTTAGGGAGACTCTATTTATGTGCCTTGTACAAAGCCCAAGGTTGTGGCTAACTTTTGAGGATAATTGAATGACTCTATTTTATGTGCCTTGTACAAAGCCCAAGGTTGTGGCTAACTGTTGAGGATAATTGAATGACTCTATTTTATGTGCCTTGTACAAAGCCCAAGGTTGTGGCTAACTCTAGCTAGGGGAAAACATTATTTTCTGCCTTGTACAAAGCCCAAGGTTGTGGCGGACTCTTAAATGAATTAAGTATGGATGACTATACGGGGAAAGATCCTAAGTGTTAGGAATCTTTGACACATGAAAGATATGGTTTATCTGCCTTGTACAAAGCCCAAGGTTGTGGCTACTGAGTGATGAAGGACTCACTGGGGAGACTCTATTATCTGCCTTATACAATGCCCAAGGTTGAGGCTGACTCTTGACAGGGGAGTTTCATTGTTTGGGTGCCTTGTATGAAGCCCAAGGTTGAGGCTAACTGATTTTGTTGGTTTTGACTCTACTGAGGAGGTTTTATTTATTAAAAGACTGTTTTTCTTTGGAAGCTAACCCTTTCCAGGGATTTTGACTCAGCTGGTGAATTTGTCTGTTAAAAGACTGACTTTATCATGTTTTTGGAGGCTGACCCTTTCCAGGGGTTCTGACTCTTTTGGGGAAATTATCTCCTAAGAGAATGAAATTATTCATTAATTAATTTTGGAGGCTAACCCTTTCCAGGGGTTTTTATTAAAATGAAGGAATGTGTGGAAGCTAACCCTTTCCAGGGATTTTATGATTGAAATGGATGGCAGAAAGATTATCTAATGGAGACTTCTTGTTTAAAGCCCAAGATGAAGGCTGACTCAATGCTGAGGATGACCAAACATGGATCCTAGACTCTGCTAAGGAAGATTGATGAAGATAAGGGTGACAGAGACTGTCCATGTCTCTCATTCCAAAAATGTACTCAATGTGAAATTGAGACAAACTTAGCTTGTTTAAAGTCTGGTTTTAAATTGGAAGAAACTCACCAGGGTAGGCTAAAAGGTGACTAAAGACCTGTTCCTATGTTTATAAGAAACCTGATGGGTCCTTGTATACGAGCTCAAGAGGAAGCTGGAAATGCTTTTAAGAAGCCTGTGGGTCCTTGTACAAAGCCCAAGAGGAGGCTAATCGAGGGTCCTTGTTATAGCACAAGAGAAAGCTATGTAGTTTTGAACTTATTTTGGCTTTAAGCAAATGGGTAAGAGGTTTCACCGGGAATAATTCCTCTTTGGGTGGATGTGTCCTATTATTTGGATTCTAAGGTTTTTGCCAAGATGTTTCACCGGGAATAATTCATCTTGGGGGTTTGAACTACAGATCTCTAATTAGGAAAGAGCCTTCACCGGGAAGACATTCTCAATCCTAGGTCATATTCCTAATATATATATATAGTTTAACTGTCCTAGGGTTTATACTCAAACGTAGTCCTAAACTAATATATGCACAATTTATATTTGACAGTAATTTAAATAAAGACTGTAAATTGAAAGCTTGTAAAGCCTAACCTGGATGGAGTGGAGGCCATTGAAGAAGTATGTACAGAGCCTCAACAGTATTTTTGTTGTTTTGTTGATAACAGTTGAATATATATATGATAAACAGTTAATGGTTTTTTTTAAAACAGAAGAAGTGAAGATGGACAAAGGTCACATAGGTATCTGAAGAGTTTCACCGGGAATAATGCCCTTCAAATACCAGAGGAATGTTTTGAAAACAGAAAGAAGATTTTGAAAATACAGTTTTGAAAACAGGCTAAGAAGAGAAGATTTTTGGGACTTACACTCTATTAGAGGCCCAGTACTTTATAGTACTGGTGATAAAAGCAGTTGAAAATGATTTGAAATGATATAAGGTTTTGTTGTCTGAAAACCTTAATCATCCGTTTAATCGGAGATTGATAACAGCTTTGAAAATTGACAAAAGTCAACTTAATTAAAGTAAAAATAAAGATTTTTACTTAATTAAGACCTAAATAATTAGGGTTTTATCATAAACTTATTTACAAAGTGATTAGGTTAAAATAAAGTGATAATATATATTTAAAGTATTTAAGAAAACACTTAAAAACATACTATTTTAAACCTAATTAAAAACTCAAGAAATAAATAATATTTTTATGATTTTTTTGACTATTCACAAAATAGATATATTAAATAATAGGTGTATGAAAAATGAAGTGAAAATGATTTATTTTGATAGGTTAAATAAATATGTGAAGTTGTGAAGAGAAATGAAAGAAATTAGTGTTAAAAAAATAAGTTTTGGCCCTTGGAGGGTTTGAACCCACGCCCTTGAGGTTACCAGCCCAAAACAACACCACTGAGCCAACGCGCGCTCAGTGTTAGTGACTTGCCTTCATTTGGTTATGTTTCAAAACAAGTTGTAAATCTTTGAAAAATAAAAGAACCAAAAAGTCTGGGTGTCATACCCTAATTTTTGACCCCCCTGAGATGACATATCTTCAGGATTTTTCATCAGGTCAAGACAATTGCCCAGAGCAGTCATTTCTCCATCTGGTACCTAATCGAGGATGCTCAAAGACAAGAAAGCTTAGGCAAAGGATCAATCAATACAAAGACTAGTCTCTAATAAAATCATGGGGCTCAAAGACTTCACTTTTCTCATCTATGATTGATTAGACATCCAGTCATCTGAGTACAGGTTTACTCAGGTCACCAGACTAGGGTTCTGAGCCTATCAAGGACTGAAATCAGGGATCACATTTGGGAAACCCTAAAAAACCTCAGAGGGTCATTCAAAGACATCAATCATCTTCAAATAACTCATATTACAAGGTCTACTGGACATCACACTTCAATTCAAAGTCTACAGTCATTACTTTCACATGGTCGACAAATTAGGGTTTTGACCTAATTCACCAAGATAGTTGACTTCTGATCAGGGCATGAATCCAAAACTCAAGACATGATTCAAGGATCTCTACTACCTCCATATAATCCATTTATATCATCCATTTGTGGAGAAGATCCTATTTCTACACAAAAGCCCAAAAATTCACTTTGTCAGGAAAAAGTCAACTGTGAAGGATCATCATTGACTTTTAAGGTTTTTGGTCAAAAAAATGACTTTCAAAGATCAATATCATCAATATATGGATGTCAAAGTCATTTGGCCAAAGAAATTCAAAGAAATTCATCAAGGAGCGAAAAGTCGGGAATTAGGGTTTTTGAAGGCATGGTGAGATCTCAAAATTTCACCTACACAACTCAAAAAACTTCCAACATGAAAGTTGTAGATCTTGCAAAATAAAACAACATCTTACAACGGAACTTTTTTCAAAAGATCAACCATTTATGAAGTTTTGGAAATTTTGAAGTTTAGGTCATAAACACTTAGAAATTTTTCTAAGTGTTTTAACCTAGTTTTCATCCAACTTTGGGCTCATTTTTCACAAATTTCCTAAATGATTCTGAAGAAGACATAAACTAATGATTTGAAGTAGATGTTTAGGGCTTTCCAAATTGTGTTCAACCTTCTCCAAATTCAATTTGAGCTAGGAGTTATGCTTGTTCAAAGTTGGCCTCATGAAGTAAAGTTATAGGTCATGGACACTTTTGGACTTTGCAAATTTTGTGCAAATAACCTCTCTTATGGATGCTACACGACCCATAACACATCTGAAACCATGTCATGCATTCATTTTCACCATGCCATAAGGATTGAAGAAGATTCTAAAAAAACAAGAACATGTGATTATGTAATGATTACATTTGTGAATTTATGGCAAATTGATGAATCACCCAAGGAATCTTCTCACCAACCAATTAGAGCTCATTTCTGGCTCAGAATTGTCCCCTAAGATCAAGCAAAATCGAGGGCTAGGGGATTGATCAAATGGAATCAAAATTCTCATCATTGCATAAGAGATATTTGCAAAATTCCTTCATGGCTAAGAAAGCAAATCAACTTCACTAAGGAAGCTCACTCCTCTGCAGCTATACTGATCCATTTGCCTATAAATACAGATGCATTCCTCATTCAAAAACACACCAAAGCAACCATATTACTTGCTTTCTCTTTCTCTCCTCTTGTTCATTGTTTTTCAAAGTTCTTTGGCAAGAAGAATCGATTTCTTCAAACCAAAGCTTATCTTTGGGAAGTGAGCATTCTAACATCTCAAGGGAGGTCATTTGAGGTGATCCAAGCACCTGGATCACTTCTGTAGGTGGAGGAACACCATTGTTGCTCTCACCTTGGAGCATTTGCAGTTGGAGGTCCATGGAGTGATTCAGAAGGTTTCAAGGCAAGCCAATCATCCAGACACACTCCTCAGGTCATAGTGAAGCTAACCAGATGGCTGCAGCTCATCTGTAACTCCAAATTCAACAACCTCCATGTCCACTTGAAGCTCAAATCGAGGGAGGTCCATAGAACAATTCAGAAGGATTCAGGCTACAATAAGCATCCAGTTAGCATCATTGAGTCTCAGGGAAGCTATTGAGATCATTCATTCAAGCCCAGGTGCCCTCAATCATCCTCACGACCTCCATTTTCAGAGGTAAGTTTCTGAACTTCACCTCTCTAATTTAAGTACTCTTTGTGAAATAGCTCGATTCTATCTTGTTCAGCATCATCAGAGGACTGAAAACCCTCTATCATCATCCATTTATCTTTCAGTATAGTCATTTAATTTGATTTTGAAATTTTAGGGTTCTTCACGATTTCTGGTAAATTAGTTAGATGTAGTTAATGATAGTTCATGTTAGTTACATATTTAGAATCGTGAGTGAAATTAGAGCAAGTTTCGTGTTTACATCATGACAAATGGTTGAGAAACGAGTGAGTTCAGAAATTCAAACTCATGGAGCTTGAGGTTGAAGACGAAGATGGTGGTGGCGCGCAAAATTCAAATCTCAGGGCAGAGTTTATTTTATTTTGAGTGGTATGCGTTTTATTAATGACTAAACAACTTGCCCTAGTGGCCACACATGCGCCCTTAGTATCATCATGCCACAAGTCTGGGGTTCGAATCCCCCTCGCCCCAGACTTTTTGATTCTTTTATTTTTTAAGGATTTACAACTTGTTTTGAAATATGACCAAATGGAGGCAAGTCACTAACACTGAGCGCGCGTTGGCTCAGTGGTGTTGTTTTGGACTGGTAACCTCAAGGGCGTGGGTTCAAACCCTCCAAGGGACAAAACCTTTTTTTTAACACTAATTTCTTTCATTTTTCTTCACAATTTCACATATTTATTTAACCTATCAAACTAATTCTTTTTTATTTCATTTTTCACACACTTCTTATTTAACACACCTATTTTGTGAATAATCAAAAAAATCATAAAAATATTATTTATTTCATATATTTTAATTAGGTTTAAAATAGTATGTTTTTAAGTGTTTTTTTAAATACTTTAAATATATATATTCACTTTGATTTAAACTAAATCACTTTGTAAATAATTTTATGATGAAACCCTAATTGTTTAGGTCTTAATTAAGTAAAAATCTTTATTTTTACTTTAATTAAGTTGACTTTTGTCAAATCTCAAAACTATTTTCAATCTCTGATAAAATCAAATGATTAAGGTTTTCAAACAACAAAACCTTGTATCATTCAAAATCATTTTCAAATTGCTCTCATAACCAGTACTGTAAAGTACTGGGCCTCTAATAGAGTGTAAGTCCCAAAAACCTTCTCTTCTTAGCTTGTTTTCAAAACTGTATTTTCAAAATCTTCTTTCTGTTTTCAAAATATTCTTCTGGTATTTGAAGGGCATTATTCCCGGTGAAACTCTTCAGATACCTATGTGACCTTTGTCCATCTTCACTTCTTCTGTTTTCAAAAACCATTAACTGTTTATCATATATATTCAACTGTTATCATCAAAACAACAAAAATACTGTTGAGGCTCTGTACATACTTCTTCAATGGCCTCCACTCCATCCAGGTTAGGCTTTACAAGCTTTCAATTTACAATCTTTATTTAAATTACTGTCAAATATAAACTGTGCATATATTAGTTTAGAACTACGTTTGAGTATAAACCTTAGGACAGTTAAACTATATATACATATTATAGGAATATGGCCTAGGATTGAGAATGTCTTCCCGGTGAAGGCTCTTTCCTAATTAGAGATCTGTAGTTCAAACCCCCAAGATGAATTATTCCCGGTGAAACATCTTGGCAAAAACCTTAGAATCCAAAATAATAGGACACATCCACCCATAGAGGAATTATTCCCGGTGAAACCTCTTACCCATTTGCTTAGAGCCAAAATAAGTTCAAAACTACATAGCTTTCTCTTGTGCTATAACAAGGACCCTCGACTAGCCTCCTCTTGGGCTTTGTACAAGGACCCACAGGCTTCTTAAAAGCATTTCTAGCCTCCTCTTGGGCTTTGTACAAGGACCCACAGGCTTCTTAAAAGCATTTCCAGCTACCTCTTGAGCTTGTATACAAGGACCCATCAGGTTTCTTATAAACATAGGAACAGGTCTTTAGTCACCTTTTAGCCTACCCTGGTGAGTTTCTTCCAATTAAACCAGACTTTAAACAAGCTAAGTTTGTCTTAATTTCACATTGAGTACACTTTTTGGAATGAGAGACATGGACAGTCTCTGTCACCCTTATCTTCATCAATCCTCCTTAGTAGAGTCTAGGATCTATGTTTTGGTCATCCTCAGCATTGAGTCAGCCTTCATCTTGGGCTTTAAACAAAGAGTCTCCACTAGATAATCTTTCTGCCATCCACTTTTCAATCATAAAAATCCCTGGAAAGGGTTAGCCTCCAACATCTGTCTAAAATATCAAAATCCCTGGAAAGGGTTAGCCTCCAAAGTCAATTAAAATCAATCCATCATTTCAATAAAAACCCCTGGAAAGGGTTAGCCTCCAAAATCAATTAATAAAAAGTCAAAAGAATAATTTCATTCTCTTAGGAGATAATTTCCCCAAAAGAGTCAAAATCCCTGGAAAGGGTTAGCTTCCAAAAAAAAAAACATGATAAAGTCAGTCTTTTAACAGACAAATTCACCAGCTGAGTCAAAATCCCTGGAAAGGGTTAGCTTCCAAAAAAAAACAGTCTTTTAATAAATAAAATCTCCTCAGTAGAGTCAAAACCAACAAAAACAGTTAGCCTCAACCTTGGGCTTCATACAAGGCACCAAACAATAAAACTCCCCTGTCAAGAGTCTGCCTCAACCTTGGGCATTGTACAAGGCAGATAATAGAGTCTCCCCAGTGAGTCCTTCATCATTCAGTAGCCACAACCTTGGGCTTTGTACAAGGCAGATAAACCATATCTTTCATGTGTCAAAGATTCCTAACACTTAGGATCTTTCCCCATATAGTCATCCATACTTAATTCATTTAAGAGTCCGCCACAACCTTGGGCTTTGTACAAGGCAGAAAATAATGACTTTCCCTAGCTAGAGTTCGCCACAACCTTGGGCTTTGTACAAGGAACATAAAATAGAGTCATTCATTCAATTATACTCAACAGTTAGCCACAACCTTGGGCTTTGTACAAGGCACACAAATAGAGTCTCCCTAAGTAGAGTCAGCCTCAATTCTGGGCTTCGTACAGAACACAAAAACACCCTGTAATTAATTCCCAGTGGAGTCATCTCCCAGAGTCAATAATATTAACTAATCAATCAAAAAGCCTCAAGCTTGGGCCTCATACAAGTCAGCTAAAGTCAAATCTTTCATACAGTAGATAGACATAGCTTATCTCCATAGAGAGATATTTTTACTACTCTACCACATTCAAACAAACAAACATTTCAATTTCAATTTCAATCAAAGTCTCCCATTTAGGACTCTGAAAGACATGCTCTGGCACATCCCCAGACTTGTACACTTTCCCTAATTTGGACGAGCATCTTTCTTTCATTTAAGAGGCATCTGAATGGCATACTTGCACACACACAAGTAAGGTCCCCCTCTTGAATGAAATGAATTCAGTTATTCTGTCACTCCTTTAAATGTTTGTGGTAGAATAGTACAAATACCTCTCTGTAGAGATGATTTCATGTCTCTTTACTGTAAACAGAGATTTAATTCCAAGCTTCAACCTTGAGCTTCAAGCAAGGCACCCAAAAACAATTAATTTCCCTAGTTAGTTCCCCGAACTACATTAAGCTCTGACTTCCACTAGGGATATGTAGGCATGAGGTTCACAAGGAATCTCAGCGAGCTAATAAAATACCAAAAATAGTCTGTCTGTCTGTCTGTCTGTCTTTTCAAATCAAATCAATTCCTTCTCCTAACACAAAGGAGAAACTTTCCCAATCATTAGCAGCAAACACAATCACAATGACACAGAGAAGGTTCCTGTAGAGTACTACAGATATGTAGGGTGTTTAAACACTTCCCTATGTATAACCGACCCCCCGGACTCCAGAATTTCTAGTCTAGGTGTAAATCCCCACACTTAGCAAACTCCTAGGGTTTAGTTGAGATCTTTTTTCCCCTTTCCTACTCGTAGGACAAATAAGAAAGTTCGTGTGATATCGTAGGAAGAACTGAAATAAAATTCATCCCACCACGGGCGCATTCTCCTTCCAAATTTCGCGTGAAGGGTCTAGCGTGCCGTCCTCCCAAGTGAAACGGGGAGGTAAAGAAAACGACACCACAGTAAAAATGGCGACTCTGCTGGGGATATAAGTGTTAAAAACCTTGGTTTTTCATCCAAACCAATGGTTGACCTGTTGCTGGTCCAGCCCCAATGAGGAATTAGGGATGCCAAATTCCCCCTCAAACAAGAGAGGTCCTGCCTAACCTCTGTGTCATTTCATGTGATTGTTGCATATATATTTGTTTATTTTGTTTATTCTGTATCGGGAAAGGGCTTGATTCCCCCTTGTGGTGAGAAATCCTATACCCGGATTTGAGTGCAACATAAGATAGGATGGAGGATGTCTTCCCGGTGAAGGCCCTCTAATCTTGGTTTCCAAGTCTACTCTTGGGATTTGCCTGGCTGGTTGTGATTAACTGCGCCACTGCATTCCGAGACTGATTTGTACCAGGAGGACCTAGAAACACATTAACCCCACTTAAAGCCTTTTTTTTAGGACGTAGAGCGGTGATTACGGAAGTAATTGTCACGCAGATACTACACTCAGAGAAAAACTCTCTTATAGATACCAGTCAACGTATCTTTAAGGTTGAGCAAAAACTCTGAGACCCCTAGAACCCGTTCTACAGGTACAAAAATCCTTAACCTTAGTTTACCATTGGGGCGGGAGATTGCGTTTGGACTTCATAACCACTATACCCTTCAACGCCATGTTTGTTTAAAACTCTTGTGTGTGCATTCATGCATTCATACATCATTCATTAATAAACAACTAAAAGCAAAAAAAAGAGTCTTTTTCGAGTCGTTTTTCAAGGAAACTAAATAACGAACGTTTTGAACTTCATAGAAAGAGAGAAACGAAGAAAGGACTTAAGGATCTATACCATGGATTACGGGAGAAAAAGAGCTAGGAAATACGCCTTCAAGATTCCCCAGGTCGAGGAACTGGGAAAGCTCGGAAAACTGGTGGTCAACCCCCAGGCTTTCAAGGAGAAGTATGGAAAACTTCTGCCTTTACTCAATACCAACATTGTAGATGGGATCCTTCCCACCTTGGTACAGTTTTACGACCCAACGTATCACTGCTTCACCTTTCCAGATTATCAGCTCATGCCTACGTTAGAGGAGTACTCTCGTCTGATTGGAATACCCGTGTACGCGCAAGATCCGTACTCCGGTTTGGAAAAGAATCCTGACGACGTTATCATTGCTGCAACTACTCCTTTGAACGTAGTCGACATCAGAACTCATATGGTGAGTAGAGGAGGAATTCAAGGATTGCCCTCCAAATTCCTGTTTGATCAAGCCCGGTACTTCGTCAGCATCCAAGATATGAGCGCTTTTGAGGAAATCTTGGCTTTGCTTATCTACGGATTGTTTTTGTTTCCTAACATTAACGATTTCGTCGACATCAACGCAATTAAGATCTTCTTGATTGGAAATCCAGTTCCAACCTTGCTTGCGGATGCTTATTACTCTGTGCATTCAAGAAACCTGCAGCGAGGAGGATTAATCACATGCTGCG